>NC_045429.1:338530460-338837733 GCF_902635505.1 Sarcophilus harrisii
GGGAAGCAATAAACTGAGAAAACATTTTTACAGTTAAAGATTCTGATAAAGGCCTCATTTCCAAAATATATAGAGAGAATTGACTCAAATTTATAAGAAATCAAGCCATTCTCCAATTGATAAATGGTCAAAGGATATGAACAGACATTTTTCAGATGAAGAAATTGAAACTATTTCTAGTTACATGAAAAGATGTTCAAATCACTATTGATCAGAGAAAATGCAAATTAAGACAGTTCTGAGATACCACTACATACCTGCCAGATTGGCTAGAATGGCAGGGAAAGATAATGCAGAATATTGGAGGGGATGTGGGAAAACAGGGACACTGATACATTGTTGGTGGAGTTGTGAATAGATCCAACCATTCTGGAGAGCAATCTGGAACTATGCTCAAAAAGTTATCAAACTGTGCATACCCTTTGACCCAACAGTGTTACTACTGGGCTTATACCCCAAAGAGACCATAAAGGAGGGAAAGGCACCCACATGTGCAAAAATGTTTGTGGCAGGTCTCTATAGAGGCCAGAAACTGAAAACAGTGCATGCCCATCAATTGGAGAATGGCTGAATAAGTTGTGGTATATGAATGTTATGGAATATTATTGTTCTATAAGAAATGACCAGCGGGATGATTTCAGAGAGGCCCGGGGAGACTTACATGAACTGATGCTGAGTGAAATGAGCAGGACCAGGAGATCATTATCCACTTCAACAACAAGACTATACAATGATCAGTTCTGATGGACCTGGCTGTCTTCAACATTGAGATGATTTAAACCAGTTCTACTTGATCAGTGATGAAGAGAGCCAGCTACACCCAGAGACATGGTGGGAACTGAGTGAGGACCACAACATAGCATTCTCACTCTCTCTATTGTTTGCTTGCTTTTTGTTTTCTTTCTCAGTTTTTCTTTTTCTTCCTTCTTGATCTGATTTTTCTTATGCAACAAAATAGCTGTATAAATATGTGTACATATATTGGATCTAATATATATTTCAACATATTTAACATGTATTGGACTACTTGCCAGCTAGAGGAGGGAAGGAGGGGAAATATTGCAACAAAAGATTATGCAAGGATCAATGTTGGAAAAATTGCCCATGCATGTGCTTTGTAAATAAAAAAAATAAAAAATAAGGAAACTAATTCATGCCTATTCACAAGGTTACAAAATAGAAAGGAGGAAGCATTTAAGTTGCTGGTAAATGATAAGGTTTTTTTTGAACAGATCTCTGGATTTTCTTAAAAACTTTTCAGGATAAGAAAAAGGGCTTGCATTGATATTATATCAGTAGGAGAACAATGTTTGGTAAAGAGAAGAAACCAGAGTTGTTCGACTGAAGGTTTAAAAGGTGGGGTGATTTAGGGAATTTCATAGCCTCTTCAGTGGGCTGTCTGTATACCTGTAATACAGTATACAATACTGTATACCAGTAATGCAGTTGTCACTGCATATGACAACCAATTTCTTATTAATTTGAGATAATTTCTGCTTCCTGATTTTTTATGACCTGATATTTTATGAGTTTTTATGACAATTATTATTGTTCAGTCATGTCCAACTCTTCATGATCCCATTTGGGGATTTCTTTCCCTCCTTTATGGTCTCTTTGGGGTATAAGCCCAGTAGTAACACTGTTGGGTCAAAGGGTATGCACAGTTTGATAACTTTTTGAGCATAGTTCCAGATTGCTCTCCAGAATGGTTGGATCTATTCACAACTCCACCACATGTTAACATGTATACATTCTGGCTACTGCATATGACAACCAATTTCTTATTAATTTGAGATAATTTCTGCTTCCTGATTTTTTATGACCTGATATTTTATGAGTTTTTATGACAATTATTATTGTTCAGTCATGTCCAACTCTTCATGATCCCATTTGGGGATTTCTTGACAAAGATACAAATACTGAAGTAGTTTATTATTTCCTTCTTTAGCTCACTTGACAAATGGATAAACTGAGGCAAATAGAGTGAAGTGATTTACCCAGGGTTACAGAATCGGTGTCTGAAGCCAGATTTGAACTTGGGAAAATGTCTTCCTTGTGCTCTATCCACTTGGATACTTAGCTGATACTTATAGAACAATAATATTCCATAACATTCATATACCACAACTTATTCAGCCATTCTCCAATTGATGGGCATGCACTGTTTTCAGTTTCTGGCCTCTATAGAGACCTGCCACAAACATTTTTGCACATGTGGGTGCCTTTCCCTCCTTTATGGTCTCTTTGGGGTATAAGCCCAGTAGTAACACTGTTGGGTCAAAGGGTATGCACAGTTTGATAACTTTTTGAGCATAGTTCCAGATTGCTCTCCAGAATGGTTGGATCTATTCACAACTCCACCACATGTTAACATGTATACATTCTGGCTACTGCATATGACAACCAATTTCTTATTAATTTGAGATAATTTCTGCTTCCTGATTTTTTATGACCTGATATTTTATGAGTTTTTATGACAATTATTATTGTTCAGTCATGTCCAACTCTTCATGATCCCATTTGGGGATTTCTTGACAAAGATACAAATACTGAAGTAGTTTATTATTTCCTTCTTTAGCTCACTTGACAAATGGATAAACTGAGGCAAATAGAGTGAAGTGATTTACCCAGGGTTACAGAATCGGTGTCTGAAGCCAGATTTGAACTTGGGAAAATGTCTTCCTTGTGCTCTATCCACTTGGATACTTAGCTGTCTCTCCCCCCACAAAACAAACAACAAAAATCAAAACATCCCACAGATTAAGGCAAATGAGTGTAAAATGAAGACTATTTAAAATGTTTCATGCTTTTTCATGAAATTCTTTCTATTCCCTTCTGGATCAATAAGATAGTAAAGCAGAGATAGTTGTTGGGAGCTAGTGGAGCTTGAGCTCTACTATCTTGTTCTAACTCAACACTGGGGTTGCTCTCAGACCTTTATGAGTGATTAGATTTTTTAAAAAACCACCTCTTGATTTTGGAAGGAGTGTTTGCTGGAAGCTCTACCTGGCAATGCTTTTACCTGTAGAAACTTTTTGCCACTCCCACCCCTTTTGAATTTTTTGGGGGAGAGGGAATTGAAGTTAACTTATCCAGGGTTCCAGAGCTTGGAAGTGTTAAGTGTCTGAGGTCACATTTGAATTTAGGTTCTTCTGATTCAAGGGTCAGTGTTCTATTACTGTACCCTTTTTGAATTTCTTAACCTGTTTCCTCTGATGCTTTGTAGGTATACACACCATATATATATATGCAGTGTTTATGAATATGTAACCATATATGTGTGCATGCATATGTGTTTACATGCATATATAAAATATTGTATTCTTGCACATTTATATGCATACTTGTGTGTTATGTAGATATGCACACATATATATTGTGTATTTTAAAATTCCACACCCTGCCTCCTTACATGATTTAGAACAAAACCTTTGAGGTACAATTTCCAGTAACGGACCTACATTACTTTTGTATTTATTGGACTGAAGATGGGGAGGGGGGGACGGATTTTAAAAAGTAATAATGCCCAATACTCATCACTTTAATTTGTTGAAAGCAGACCCAAGAAAGGAAATCTTGGTCTCAGTTTTTGTTCTCTTGATCAATTAAATCAATCAATGGCATTTTTAATCCTCTTTATGTCCTCCATGGCTTCCTTGAATTGCTGTCATCCCCCCACTCTCACATATCTTAATTTCTGTCCTATGTTCCTTTATTAACTGCCATGTTCTAAATGAATTTTTTCAATAAAAGGAAATGTTTTTTAAAAGACTTTATTATATATAATTTGCATATAATATACATTTATATATGGCTAATATATATAAATATATAACATTTTACATAAAATATAATATATAAATATATATTATTAAAAAGGCTATTATATCAATATTAGCTATTTTTATTATTGTTTGTACATAGTTCAGTGGTACCTTTTTTGTCCACATTTATGTGATACCTCTGGGCCAAGTGCTTGAAGCAGAAAGGTAAAAGATAGTCTTTGTTTTCAGAGTGCTCACATTCTAATAGAGAAGATAGCTTGCAAACAACTGCATTAACATTATACATATGCAAGATAAATTGGGAATAATCAACTGAGGGAAGCCACCAGAATTAAGAGGATTCTTGTCTTCCTAATTAGAATGTGAGTTTAAAGCTGACTGCTTTTGCCATTCTTTATGTCCCCTGTACTTAGCACAGAACACAGTAAGCACTTAATAAATGCTTGTTGACTGACTACTTAATAGTCATTGTTTGCTTCTTGTGGGATTGAGTGGAAGCCTGAGATCAGATGAAGAGATTTACGTTCCTGTAGGTGAGGCTTCCCTGGGAGGCGGATCTCATCTCCTGTCCGTGTCAGAGTTGGAGATGGGGAGACCCAGCTTCGAGCTGGCTGGGGGTGGTGAAGGTGGGCACTTGTTACTGTTGGGCAGGGACCTGTCTCGGCTCCCTCTGAGGATAGGGAAATCAGGGAGGCGTGGTCACTGAGGGGTGGTAGTTACAAGAAATGAAAGTGGAAGTAACTTAACTGGGGAGAGGTTGGAGATCCTCCAGCTTGTGTTTCTGAAGAGGGCTGAAACCCAGGGATCAATCCTCCATAGCTCACCCCCCTTTCCTTCCTTCCCCTCCTCGAATCCTCATCTCCAGGTGGCACCCTGAGTCTTCGTGTTACCCCTAAGCAGATAAGAGAAGAACCTCATGGACCAGACAGATAATAAGGTAAGTGGCCGCCAGAATGACAGTCTTCCCGGCTGGTGGACTTACAGATAGAAAGGGGTCTGCTGTGGCTGGGAGCAGAAATCAGACTGCTTATTCAATACTTCTTTGGCTTCCTTGCAAAAGAGAGGAGAAACAGACTGAGCCCTTACCCCACATGAAATCAACCCCACGATGTCTCAAATAAAGCTCCTATTCATTAGAGTCTGAAGGTGTCTGCCTCGCTGTCTGAAGAGAAACATTAGTCCCTGGGCTCCCCCCCAAAATCTAATGACAAAGATAAATATCAATCTTCATTCTTAATTCAGTGCAATCTGTCTGCATATCGATCTATTCTCCTGTCTCAGGTGTTCTTTTTTTAAAACGAGTTGTTTTTATTTTTTTTTTCAATTAACAATCATTTATTTTCTCTCCCTCTCCTTCCCATCCCCCATCAAATCATGTTAAAGAAAAACTAAACCCTTATAATCAATATGCATAATCAGGCAAAATAAATGTCCACATTGTATACATCTAAAGAGTTATGTTCTCTTCTGTCCAACTCTCTCTCTGTCAGGAGAGAGCATTTTTCATCATCAGACTTCTAAAATTGGTCGTTGCATTGATCAGACTTAAGTCTTTTAAAGTTGTTTATCTTCTTTATTATATTATTATTATTATTATCTAATTTATTCTCCTGGTTCTGTTCACCTTCCCGTTCATCAGTTCATAGCACATGATCCCAGGTTTTTCTGAAACTGCCCCTCTATCACTTCCATTCAACAGTGTACCATAATTTGTTCAAACACTCCCTAATCAATGGGCATCTGTTTGGTTTTCACTTTTTTGTCACTTTAGAAAAAGCTATTATAAATCTTTCACACGTATAAGACTTTTCCTTCTTTCTTTCATCTCTTTCGGGCATAGAACAGGTAATGGTATTTCTGGGTCAAAAGGCATGAACTACAGAACTCTGCACAAAGTTCCAGTTTGATTGCCAAAATAGTTGTAATTCAACTAACATCATTTCCACTTTTTACTTAGGTAGCATGAAGTCATTAAACATTTTTGATCCTCATTTTCCTCATCTGTAAAATGAATCGGTGATAATTAGATCAGAGGGTCATGGACTGAATGCTAAAAGGGACCTTATGAGTCCATCTAGTCCAATCCCCTCATTTTACAGAGGAGGAAACTAAGTGACCTACTCAGGTTCACAGGCAGGATTTGAATCTAAGGTCCTCCAAAATCCACATCCAGTCATTTGCTTTTAAGGTTCCTTTTACCTCTGTCTATGATGCTCTGTGTATAAATCTTGCCACAGCATGAAAGCACCAGAATCCACATTTCTTGAGGGACCATGTTTTATATAGTGCCCAAATCCTATCCAGGGGTCCTCAAACTACGGCCCGCGGGCCAGATGCGGCAGCTGAGGACATTTATCCCCCTCACCCAGGACTATGAAGTTTCTTTATTTAAAGGCCCACAAAACAAAGTTTTTGTTTTTACTATAGTTTGGCCTTCCAACAGTCTGAGGGACAGTGAACTGCCCCCCTATTTAAAAAGTTTGAGGACCCCTGATAGCCCCTGATGTGCTGCTGGGGGGATGGGAGGTACTCAACAGGGCTTGTTGATTGAATGACAAGGATCAACTGACCCATGAGGATGCTTTGGGAGCAGACACGCACAGACCTGAGGAGGATGCATGGTGGAGATTGAAGCTTCAGGTGAGTCCCATGGAGGTCAGCCAGGGCCCTCTCCAGGAAGGAGAGAGAATGGATTGTATTCCAGGTAAGACCTTCCAGAATCGGGAACCTTTTCCTTGGGTAGGTACGTTTTTTTAGATAGACAAGTAATTAATTCAGCATCACCTGTCTCTCCCCACCTCCCCTTTATTGAGTAGGAGCTCTGCCGTCTGAAGGAAGAACAGAAGAGGTTGAAACTGAGAAAGGAGGAATTACAGCAATTCCGGACAAGAATCTTCCAAAAGGAGGAGGTAAAGGGACAAGCAGACAGAGGTGGGGGTTGGGGACTAAAGGGAACTTTTTTTTCCCCTTTTCCCTCACATCCAGTAAGGTTCCCAGTTCTGTGAGGTCTATATCTGAAAATCTCTTTCATCTACCAAAAGGTGGTCTATTCTGGTCATACCAGATTTCAAACTGTATTATAAAACTTTATTTCATAGAACTCTCCTTCACCTGCTCTATATCTCCCCAAACTGAACTACTCATTAATCTTCCGTATGAGGTCCATTTTAAATATTTAATATTAATATTTCATATTTATTTTCATATTTAACATCAATAATGAATCTTTAATAAAAATTTAAAATCTAACTATTTTCAGTATAATTGTTTTCCTTTGTAGTGCTATGTATTTTATTTTATTCATTTAAGAACATTATTCTGAAAAGCTCCCTCACCTCAGAAGGGGTCCCTAGGCTTTATCAGACCATCAAGGTGTCCATGACACCAAAAGGTTCAGAACCTATTCTTTCCCTTCACACAAGCCATCTATAGAATGGCCTCCTTCATATTCTGGCTTACCAAAAAGTCTCTTCCTTCAGGGTTCAGATCAAATGTCCTGCTCAGCTCTCCTTCCTGTTTCTATCTCTCTTTGATCTCTTCTATATATGTTTTTCCTAAATTTTATGCTAAAAATTTGTATATTTGTATTTATGTTTCATATCTAGAATCTAAAATCCTTGAAGGCAAGAACTATGTGGTTTGTGGTTCAATCTTCATATCTCCCAAGATGCCTTACAATAAGTAGGCATTTACAGCCTGAATTTTAATTAGTGAATTGTTCAATTAATTTAGGTCATCAAAGTGGATATCTTTTGTTTTTTACATTTACTACATTTCCTTCTATATCTCAATTTAAACCCCCTTTCAGAGAACCATCTTTTATAACAGTTTTGGGGGGTGGGGTGAGGGAGTGAGGCAATTAGTGTTATATAACTTGCCTAGGGTCATATAGCTAGTAAGTGTTAAATGTCTGAAGCTAGATTTGAACTCAGGTCCTTAAGACTTCAAGACTACTGCTCTATCTACTGTGCCATCTAGCTGCCCCCATATAACAAATTATTTTTAGAAAAAAAGAAAAAGAAAAATTTAGCAAAACTCACCTCTACCTCAAAAAAATCTGACATTATGTGCAATGTTCCACACCCCTGTATCTCTGAACTCTGCAAATGAATTTTTTTTTTCTCATATTTCCCCTTTCTGGCCAGGAATTCATTAGAATTTTTTCATTTAGTTTTATTTTTATAAATACATTTTTATTGATGTTTGTTTTTTACATTGTTTAACTTTCTCCTAGTATCCTTTGTCCTCCTCACTCCCAGAGAGCCATGCTATCTAATAAAGAATACTTTTAAAAAATTTTAAAACATTTTTATTTCAAGTTTTAAGTTCCAAATTCTATCCCTCCCATCTCTTCCACCCCTAGACAGTAAGCAATCAGATGCAAGTTATACATGTACAATTATATAAAACACTTCCATATTAGTTATTTTATGCAAGAACACTTGAATAAAAGAAAAAAAGTGAAAAATAGTATGCTTCAGTCTGTACTCAATATCAGTTCTTTCTCTGGAGGCAGATATTATGTTTCATGATTAATCCTTTGGGATTATCTTGGATCACTATTGCTTAGAATAGCTAAATCATTTACAATTCTTCATCAAACAATATTGTTGTTGTAGGGTACAATAGAAACCAGTCCTGTTCATTTCACTATGCATCAATTCATGTAAATCTTTCTAGGTTTTTCTGATATCATCCTACCTGTTATTTCTTATAGAACAATAATATTCCATTACAACCATATACTACATTTTGTTTAATCATTTCTTAATAGAATCCCTTTGATGAATCCCTTTGGGCATCCTTTTGATGTCCAATTCTTCACCACCATGAGAAGAACTTCTAGAAATATTTTTGTATAAATAGGTTCTTTCCCTATTTTTATGGATAGAGATCTAGCAGTATTATTGCTAGATCAAAGAATAGCATAATCTTATAGTCCTTTGGACATGTTCCCAATCGCTGTCCAGAAGGGTTTGTTCATTTCACAACTCTATCACTAGTATATTAGTATCCTAGTTTTCCCATATTCCTTCCAACCTCCAACATTTTCCTTTTTTGTCATATTAGCCATTTTGATAGGTGTGAGGTGGTACCTCAGAGTTGTTTTAATTTGTATTTCTCTGATCAATAGTGTTTTAGAGCATTTCTTCATATGTCTATAGATAGTTTTGATTTCTTTGTCTTAAAACTACTTGTTCATATCCTTTGACCATTTATCATTTGAGGAATGACTTATATTTTATAAATTTGATTCTCTTCTGTATATATTTGAGAAATGAGGCCTTTATCTTGTTTCAAAAATTTTCCCTCTAGTTTTCTGCTTTTCTTATAATTTTATTTGCATTGGTTTTGATTATTCAAAACCTTTTAAATTTTATATAATTAAAATTATCTATTTTATATTATATAATGTTCTGTATATCTTCTTTGGTCCCAGATTCTTCCCTTATTCATAAATCTGACAGATAAACTTCCATGTTCTCTTAATTTGCTTATAGTATCATCCTTTGTGCCTAGATCATTTACACATTTTAACCTTATTTTAGTATATTGTGTGAAAGTTGGTCTTTGCCTGGTTTCTGCCATTATGTTTTCTGGATTTCCTAGCAGTTTTTGTCAAATAATGAGTTTTTCTTCCAAAAGCTTGAATCTTTGGGTTTATCATATACTAGATTACTATGATCATTTACTATAATGTAATGTGTACCTAATCTATTCCACTGATCCACCACTCTTTTTTTTTTTTTTTTTTTTTTTTTTTTTTTTAAGCCAGTGCCAGATTGTTTTGGTTATTACCACTTTATAATACAGTTTGCGATCTGGTATGACTAGACCACCTTCTTTCACATTTTATTTTTCATTGATTCCTTGAATTTTTGTTCTTACAAATGAATCTTTACAACTTTTTCTAGTTTAAAAAATAAACTTTGATATATTACTGAATTAACAAATTAATTATCAAATTAAATTAATTGATAAACAATTAATTAAATTGGTTTAATTTACCCATGAGCAATTAATATTTTCCCAGTTGTTTAGCTATGAATTTATTTGCTCTGTTTGTCTTGGCACTTAGCCTGCCAAGTACTTTATATTGTCTAGTTATTTTAAATGAAATTTCTCTTTCTATTTCTTGTTACTGGACTTTGTTGGTAATATGTAGAAAGACTGATGATTTATGTGGGTTTATTTTACATCCTAAAACTTGGTAAAAGTTATTCATAATTTCAAGTAGTTTTTTAGTTGATTCTCTAGGATTTTTAAAGTATAGCATCATATCATCTACAAAAAGTGATAATTTTATTTCCTCATTCCCTGTTCTAATTCCTTTAATTTCTTTTTTCTTCTCTTATTGCCATAATTAGCACTTCTAGTACAATATTAAATAATAGAGATGAAAATTGGCGTCCTTACTTCATCTCTAATTGTATTGAGAAGGCTTTTAGCTTATCCCCATTACAGATAGTGCTTGCTGATGATTTTAGATAAATATTACTTATTTTAAGAAAAATGTCTTTATTCTTATGACCTCTGATATTTTTGATAGGAATGGATGCTATATTTTGTCAAAAAAATTTTCTGCATTTATTAAAATAATCATATGATTTCTATTGGGTTTGCCATTGATATGGTCAGTTGTGTTAATAGTTTTCCTAATATCCCTGTATTTCTGGTATAAACCCCACCTGGTCGTAATGTATAATCCTAGTGATATATTGCTGCAATCTCTGTGCTAGTATTTTATTTAAAAAATTTTGTATCACTATTTTGATCTAGAATTTTCTTTCTCTGTTTTAGCTGTTCCTGGTTTAGGGACATCATATTTGTATCATTCTCTACTTATTTTTTCAAATAGTTTAATAGTATTGAAATTCATTGTTCTTCAAATATTTGGTAGAATTCATTTGTGAATTTTAAGTTGTTCTTGGGGAATTTTTCTTCAGAAGTTTATTGATGGCTTGTTCAGTTTCTTTTTCTAAGATTAGGTTATTTAAATATTTTATTTTTATTTTTTTCTTCTGTTACTTTGGGCAATTTATATTTCTTGTAGTAATGCATGAATATTCATTCATTTTATTTAAATAGTCATATTTATTGGCATATGATTGGCAAAGTAGATCTTGACAATTGTTCTAATTCCCTTTTCATTGGTGGTGAGTTCCCCACTTTCATTTTTGATACTAGTGATTTAGTTTTCTCTTTTCTTTTAAAAACCTAATTAGCCAATGTTTTATCTATTTTATTGTTTTTTCCCCCATAAAGCCAGATTCTAGTTTTACTATCCATACTCCTAATTGCTGTTATCATACTAAAGTTGAGTTACAAATAAATCTTGCCATATAGAAATATAAACAGTTTAATAACCTTATCAAGTTTATGTTTTTTTTTTTTTTTTTTTTGGTGATTTAAAAAAAATAAATTTTCTTACCTTTTAATGTTTCCCTTGAATCTTATATTTGGAGGTTAAATTCTCTGTTCAACTCTAGTCTTTTAATTAGAAATATTTGAAAGTACTCTATTTTGTTACATATCCATTTTTCCCCTGAAAAACTATATTCAGTTTTGCTGGATAGGTGATTTTTCATTGTAAGCCTAACTCCTTTGCCTTCTGGTAAATCATATTCCAAACTCTCTGGTTCTTTAATGTGGAAGCTGTCAAATTCTGTGTAATTCTGGCTCTAGCTCCATATTTAAATTGTTTTTTTGGCTACACGCAATACTTTCTCCTTGATCTGTGAGCTCTGGAATTTGTTATGATATTGCTGGGAGTTTTCGTTTGGGAATTTCTTTCAGATGTTGGATAGTGTATTCTTTTAATTTCTATTTTACCCCTCTGCTTCTAATAGACCGGGGCAGGTTTCTTTGATAATTTCTTGAAAAATGTCCTGCCTTTTTTTCTCCTTGGTCATGCTTTTCAGATAGTCCAATAATTCTTATATTCTCTTTCCTGCATCTATTTTCTAAAGCAGTTGTTTTTCCAATGAGAAATTTCATATTTCCTTCTATTTTTTTAAACTTTTTTGATTTTGTCTTATATTTTGATGTCTCATTGAAGTTGTTAGTTTTCACTTGTTCAATTCTATTTTTTTTTCATAATTATAACTTTTTATTGACAGAACCCATGCCTGGGTAATTTTTTACAACATTATCCCTTGCACTCACTTCTGTTCCGACTTTTCCCCTCCCTCCCTCTACCCCCTCTCCCAGATGGCAAGCAGTCCTATACATGTTAAATATGTCACAGTATATCCTAGATACAATATATGTGTGCAGAACCAAACAGTTCTCTTGTTGCACAGGAAGAATTGGATTCAGAAGGTAAAAATAACCCGGCAAGAAAAATAAAAATGCAAACAGTTTACATTCATTTCTCAGTGTTCTTTCTTTGGGTGTAGCTGATTCTGTACATCATTGATCAATTGAAACTGAGTTAGATCTCTTTGTCAAAGAAATCCACTTCCTTCAGAATACATCTTCATACAGTATCGTTGTTGAGGTATATAATGATCTCCTAGTTCTGCTCATTTAAATTAGTATCAGTTCATGTAAGTCTCTCCAAGTCTCTCTATATTCATCCTGCTGGTCATTTCTTACAGAACAATAATATTCATAACAAACATATACCACAATTTACCCAACCATTCTCCAATTGATGGGCATCTATTCATTATCCAGTTTCTAGCCACTACAAACAGGGCTGCCACAAATATTTTGGCACAGACAGGTCCCTTTCCCTTCTTTATTATCTCTTTGGGGTATAAGCCCAGTAGTGATACTGCTGGATCAAAGGGTATGCACAATTTGATAACTTTTTGAGCATAGTTCCAATCAATTCTAATTTTTAAGGAATTATTTTCTTCAGTGAAATTTGGACTTTCTTTCCTGGTTCTACTCATTTCAATTAGTATCAGTTCATGTAAGTCTCTCCAAGTCTCTCTATATTCATCCTGCTGGTCATTTCCTACAGAACAATAATATTCCATATTTTAGGAAATTATTTTCCTCAGGAAATTTTTGTGTCCATTTTATTGCTTTTTTTCCATGCTTCTATTACTCTACTATTTTTTCTTTTCCAAATTTTGCCTCTATTTCTCTAACTTGTTTGTAACTCATTTTTAAGCTCTTCCAGGAATTCTTTTTGGGCCTGTGATCAAATTAAATAGTTCGTTGAGGCTTTGCACATAGCCCTTTTGACACTATTGTCCTCTTCTAAGTTTATGGCTCCTCCCTGCGACCATACTAACTTTCTGTGGTCCAGCTCTTTTGTTTGTTTTGGTTCTTGCCAGTCCCCCTGACTTTTTTGTGGCTTGCTGTTTCTATGTGAGAGTTGGGCTCTGGTTCCACACTGTCCCTAGCTTTTTGTGTTGGGGCTTTGGGTCTTACTACCAGCTTTCACTGGGCTTCAGAGCTTAGTTTCTCACTTCCTTTGGAGGACAGACTTCTCTCCTGGCTTGTACTGGGGGCTGGGGCCTCCCTGTTGGCCTCCCCTGATTGTGGGTTTAGCTGCTGGCCTGCTCCAGGGATGGGGCCTTGCTGCCGGGTTGCTATGGTAACAGAGTCTTTTGGGCATCTAGCCCTAAAGGAGGCTTCTTGTTGCTGGTCTGTCCAGGGCTGGGGCCCTGCTGTTGGATTACTATGGAAAAAAGGTCCCTCTGCTGGTAGGCCTCAGGTCAGCAATGGGGTCCAGGACCTTGCTGGTGGCTTGTGCTGGGGGTGGGACCTTACTGTGCTCAGGCTGCTCACTTGCCTCAGGGTTTGCCAGGGCAGGCCTGCTGATGGATTGCCCTGGCTCAGAGCCCTGCTATAGGTCCCGGCCGAAACTGGCTGCTGCTAATGCTCTTGAACTTCTTTCCCCTGGCATCCCACTGAAACACATCTTTCCTGATTGGGCTTGCAAGTTGCTTCCCTGCTCCTAGATCAATTCTGAAGTGATTTTCTAGTTGTTTGGAGGGGAATTTGGGAGGGCTTCAGAGGGTTCCTTCCCCCATTTTGGCACCAGAAGACAAAGAATATATATATGTATATATTTTAGAGAAAAAGAGAAAGGTAGAAAAACCATTCAAAATTAATTAAGATATTTTTTTTAAAAGGGAAAATATGGGTAATATTCCACTTATATGGCCCTCCCACCATTGCAAAAGAGTGGAGTAGGGATATCTTCTCATATTTCTTCTTTGGGAGCTATGTTTATTTTTTGAAATTCTGTGGTGCTCACTTTCAGTTGTTCTTGGTGGTGGTCCTTCTCATTTAGTTTGTTGTTGTCATCATATTTATTGTTTTATTAGCTTGCTTTACTTCAGTCTGCATCAGTTTGTGTAAGTCTTTCAAGGTTCTTTGTATTCACCTTATCTGTCTTTTAAAAAGTAGGGTGATGATCCATTGTACTTATGCATGATAATTTGTTTAATAATAATTTCTTATTTAATGAGCATCTACTTTGTTTCCAATTCTTTGTTACCACAAAAGGTATTGCTATAAATATTTTGGGACTTCCTTAGGGATGCATTTATCTAGAATGACAATCTCTGAATTAGTATAGAATTCTGAATGGCATTTTATTATAGAACTCTGAATTAGTATTTTAGCATAATTTCAAATTGATTTCCAGAATGCTTATTCTAATGCAGAACTCCACCAACAATCCATTAACATACCTGTCTTTCTACAACCCCTCCATTGTTGACTATCCATGTTTTGTTTTCTTTGCCAATTTATTGGGTGGGAAGTGAGACCTTGAGGTTGTTTTGATTTGTATTTCTCTTACAACTAGGAATTTCATGTAGTTTTGAGTAGTTGTGAGGAACAAATCTGAACCTGTGGTAATTTAACTACATTCTTTCATGTGGTAATAGTTTAAAATTCATTTTCTGAAAAGTTTATTTCTTGTCCAAGAGATGGTTAAGCCATTTTAAAGATCTCTTTCTACCTCAGTTCCTTGTCTTTAAAAGGGGTGATTCCATTCAGTTCAATAAAATTTTATTAACAATTATCTCTATGGCAAGAACTGTTCTAGAGGACATGCAAAATTTAGGTGAGGCTGGTCCTTACTTTCATGAAATTTATCAAGGGGTAGGAAATGTGACTCTTAATAGTTAATAATTTGTGAATTCATCAGTTGTCACTTTCATTGATACATACACAAATAAGTATAATATGAAATAGCATGTGATAAAGGCAGGAAAAAAGTACAATCAAAGGCAGCTTCCTGAAGGAGGATGCATTTGAACTGAACTATACAAAAGAGGCAGGAGTATGGCAGATATAGACACATTCATCATACTGATCATTTTGGATCTACTTTTCTTTTGTTTTCTTTTTGAGAATGTAGCTCCAATATTTATACTATTTATAAATTATGTACATGAAAATATATAGAAAATAGTTTCTGAAAAGGATGAGCTAATGATGAAAAAAATAATTTTTTCAAAATTTAAAAAATTTATTATAAAGTTTTTTGCTTTCACTAAAAATCTGACAGTTTTTCTAGTGAGAACAATATTAATGACTGTTTCATTATTTTTGAAAATATTGGCTTAACACTTGATGATAAAGTGATTTGAAGGATCATAAGAAAATAGATTTAAATCTAGAAGGAATGTTAGATCCTTCCTTTCACAGATGAGGAAACAGGCCTACAAAAATAAAATTACTTACTTTAAGTTACACAGATAGTAGGTGGCAAAAGATTTGAACCACAGTCTACTAATTCCAAAAATCTCTGAGTGTAAGTTCAGTTTATACTGACCCACCATGACCCAAAGATCCTCAGGGAAGAACATCTCGGGGTGCACTTGACAAATCTTGGTATAAAATTGTCAACCTCCAAAACTATCTATGAAATTGTTTTTCTTAAAATTTGTCTAATCAGTTTCCATGATATTAGGGATAGGAAGCTCATGATCTTTGAAAGTCCAGAGGGTCTCTTTTCCATCTGGGAAGAAGGGACTAGTAGCAGGTGGCAAGATATCCAACTAAGCTCTGGTCCCCTGGTGGTGGGTTGCTTCCAAGCTGACCAATGGGTTTGGGTAAGTCACGTCCTAGAACAAATCCTTGAGAATCCTGGACTTGGTTATTTAAGCCCCAGACCCACTGGCAGCAGTTGCCAACACTACTGTCTTTTGCTTCTTATTCACTCCCACTTTTGAGACATCTATGCTACTTTTTCCCAGTTGGCACAAACCTTCCTTGCTCTCTTAGAGGTAATTGGGAAGAGAGAAGAACCTGAGCAGACAGAAGCTTCCTTCTGTCTACATCCATGGGAAGCATTTCCTCCATCCTCGACAGCTGAGCTCATGGAGAACTCCTTCCCCCAGGATTCCACAGATCATGTCCCTGGTTTGTTCTAGAGTCTAGGAACTCATTGAACAGCTGTGTGGCTTTCTTTGTGACTTTAATATTTTCTTTGGATACCTCCATAGATCATCTTGCACACCTGGAGTACTCCACTTTGGAGGCAACTGCTACAGAATAGAAATAGGAGAACGCCATTTCCCAGTTTAAAAAAATCTTTAGAGGATATGAACAGTCCTCAGAAAAAACAAGTTTGGAAACGCAGCCCCACAAAAAAATGCTCCAAATCATTTATAATAAGAGAAAAAGAAATCATAACAAGCTTGAAATTTCACCTCATACCCCCAAAATGCCAAGTTAGAAAATATGACAAAAGATGGGAAGTCAACATTGGAGGGGTTACAGAAAAACAGGCACACTCATGCATTACTGCTGGAGTTGTGAATTGTATATGTTTTGTTGTTTTCAGTCTTGTCTGATTCTTTTTGAATTTTCTTGGCAAAGATACTTGAATAGTTTTGCCATTTCCTTCGCCAGCCCATTTTATAGGGGAGGAAAGTGAGACAAATAGGTTTAAGTGACTGTGACTTATTTATCATTATTTAAATTATTTGAAAAATAAGAAAACAATTTTTAAAATCTGAGTATTTTGTATCATGTACTTCTTCCCTCTCCCTAAGCAGTCTGGTAAATCCTATTGGGCCTCTTCTTTTTTTAATTAAAACTTTTTATTTTCAAAACATATGCATGGATAATTTTTCGACACTGACCCTTACAAAACCTTGTGTTCCAAGTTTTCCCTTTGCACAACCCCTCCCCTAGATGGCAAGTAATCCAATATATGTTAAACATGTTAAAATATATGTTAAACCCAATATATATTTGTATACTTATTTATACAATAATCTTGCTGCACAAGAAAAAAGGGGGAAAAAAAAGAAAAAAAAAAAAACCAAAATGCTAGCAAACAACAACAGAGAGAGTGAGAAAGCTATGTTGTGATCCATACTCAATACCCACAGTCCTCTCTCTGGGTGTAGATGGCTCTCTTCATCACAAGATCATTGGAACTAGTCTGAATCATCTTATTGTTGGAAAAAGTCACATTCATCAGAATTGATCATCATATAATCTTTTTGTTGCCATGTACAATGATCTCCTTGTTCTGCTTATTTCATTCAGCATCAGCTTATGTAAGTCTTTCCAGGACTCTCTAAAATCATCCTGCTGATCATTTCTTACAGAACAATAATATTCCATAACATTCATATACCAAAACTTATTCAGCCATTCTCCAATTGATGGGCATCCATTCAATTTCCAGTTTCTTGTCACTACAAAGAGGGCTGCCACAAACATTTTTGTATGTGTGGGTCTTAATTTGCATTTCTCTGATCAATAGTGATTTAGAGAACCTCTTCATATGACTAGAAATGGTTTTTATTTATCTGAAAATTGTTCATATCTTTGACCATTGGAGAATGGCTTGAATTCTTATAAATTTGAATCAATTCACTATATATTTTAGAAATGATGGGTCTCTTCTTAGATTAATATTTTTACATTAGGATTACAAAGAAAATATTGAAATAAAGATGCCATTTGTTTTCTGAACCAAGTTCATGGATTTATTCCTAGAACCTTTGCTAGAGAATTAGTGCAACTACAGATCAATGTTCGACAAAAAGAGCCACTGGACAATGGGTTGATCAAACAGAGTTGAAAAGGAAGAGGAGGAGAGGGAGCTAGATGGCTTTTAAGACTCTGTAAAAGCATGATGTTTGTGAAAATCTATATATAAAAATTGTATATGTTTAACATATATATTGGGTTATTTGCCATCTATGGGAGGGGGAAAACTTTATAACACAAGGTTTTGTAAAGGTGAATTGAATTGAGTTGAAGATTATCCATGTATATATTTTAAAAATAAAAAGCTTTAATAAAAAAAAAAGACTTTGCAGAGCTCCATGCCCAACCTCTCTTTTTCAATACTTCCACTTCACTATATATATATGTTGCCATATAACAATATATGATTGTTCATCACCACTGATTATAAAAAACTAAAGATGAGAATCATAAGGGAGAGGCCCTTGGGAGCAGATGCAACATAGAACTAATGAGGAGTTCTCAAGAACAGAAATAAAAGAAGTCATCAAACATTGTCTGCTAGGAAGAGCAGATGAGATGGTCATCTCCTAGAACCCCCTCAATGTCAGGAGAAAGGAGGGAAGGCCTCCAATACATTGGGCGGACCAAAAAGGTGAACTTTTGGGAAACATGGACAAAAGTTGCACTGGGTGGATGATAGTTGAAAAAGGGATTATTTCAATAGTAATCTAGTGTTTGACAAACCCTAAGACTCCAGCTTTTGGGATAAGAACTCACTATTTGACAAAAATTATTGGGAAAATTAGAAAATAGTATGGCAGCTAGGTATTGACTCACACCTAACTGTATACCAAGATAAGGTAGAAATGGGTTCATGATGTAGACATAAAGAATGATATAAACAAATTAGAAGAACATAGGATAGTTTCTCTCTCAAACCTGTGGAAGAGGAAGGAATTTGTGACTAAAGAAGAACTAGAGATCATTATTGATCACAAAATAGATAATTTTGATTATATTAAATTAAAGTTTTTGTACAAACAAAACGAATGCAGTCAAGATTAGAAGGGAAGCAATAAACTGGGAAAACATTTTTACATCCAAAGAGTCTGATAAAGGCCTTATTTCTAAAATATATAGAGGATTGACTCAAATTTATGATAGTTCAAGCCATTCTCCAATTGATAAATGGTCAAAGGATAGGAACAATTTTCAGATGAAGAAATCGAAAGTATTTCTACTCATAACAAAAGGGTTTTCCAAATCACTATTGATTAGAGAAATACAAATTAAGATAACTCTGAGGTATCACTACACACCTGTCAGATTGGCTAAGATGACAGGAAAAGATAATGATGAATGTTGGAGGGGATGTGGAAAAACTGGGACACTGATGCATTGTTGGTGGAACTTTGAAATTGGTCCAACCATTCTGGAGAGCAGTCTGGAATTATGCCCAAAAAGTTATCAAACTGTGCATACCCTTTGATCCAGCGGTGTTACTTAATTGTACACTTAACAGTGTATACTTAACTTATATCCCAAAGAGATCATAAGGAGGGAAAGGGACCTGTATGTGCAGGAATGTTTGTGGCAGCCCTGTTTGTAATGGCCAGAAACTGAAAACTGAGTGGATGCCCATCAATTGGAGAATGGCTGAATAAATTGTGGTATATGAATATTATGGAATATTATTGTTCAGTTAGAAATGACCAACAGCATGATTTCAGAAAGGCTTGGAGAGACTCATGTGAACTGATGCTGAGTGAAATGAGCAGAACCAGGAGATCATTATATACTTCAACAACGATACTGTATGAGGATCAACTCTGATGGATGTGGCTCTCTTCAGCAATGAGAGGATTCAAACCAGTTCCAATTGTTCAGTGATGAAGAGAGCCATTTACACCCAGAGAGAGAACTGTGGGAAATGAGTGTGGAACACAACATAGCAATTTCACTCTTTTTGTTGTTTGCTTGCATTTTGTTTTGCTTCACTTTTTCTCTTGTGCAGCAAGATAATTGTATAAATATATGCATATATTGGACTTAACATATATATTCTACCATATTTAACATATATTGGACAGCTTGCCATCTAGGGAAAAGCGTGGGGGCAGAGAGGGAATTGGAACACAGGGTTTTACAAGGGCTAAAGTTGAAGAATTGTCCACGCATATGTTTTGAAAAATAAAAAGAAAGAAAAGAAAGAAATTTCGAAAGAAAGAAAAAGGGACTATTTGAATTGGTGAGATCCATTTGAGACCCCAGAGGGATCACCAAAGGGGGTCTCAGCTGAATGGGATTTCGGCCACTTGCAAGTGAACTCTGGAGATGACCCGACTCGCTTTGATCTGTATCTTCTCCCCATCTTCAGGTCCCCTTCCCAGTGCCTCAGGCGGCTATGGTGTTTCGAGGACGCAAAAAGGAGAAAAAGGAAGTGCCCGAGACCCTGATTTCCAACCTCCGGATCCATTACCCGCTGCCTGGGAGTTCAGCCTTGGTCAGCTTCGAGGACGCTGGAGGTAGCGGAGGAACGCGGGAGAAGGGCTGGGCCGGGTGAGGGAAGCCCAGGCTGACCCCTCCTTGTCTGCCCCGCAGTGGCAAACGGCCTGCTGCGGCAGCGGGAGCACCGCGTCCCTCTGGAGAAGTGCCGGCTCCCCGTCCGCCTCCAGCCTGTGGAGCTGCCCGTGCCCACGGCCATCAAGGTTCTAAGGGTTCGGGTGGGCGGCTTCTCGGTCCCCGGCGGGAACGGCGGTGCTATTCTCCGCGTCCCCTGCCCAGGTCCTGACCTGGCTGTGCAGAGAGAAGGTCCTCATCATCGGGCTGCCCCCCGCCCTCCAGCTGGGCGAGGAGCAGCTGCTGGACAAGCTGGAGCTGTTCTTCAGCAAGCCCTCCAATGGCGGCGGGGAGGTGAAGACGCGGGAGCTGCTGCCCGGGGCGGCTGTTCTCAGCTTCGCTGATGACCCAGGTGACCGGTCGGAGGGGCTTCGCTGAGTAACCAGGGGGACGGGGTCTCGGGCACCGCGGGGCTCAGGAGCCTTCCCTTTGTTTCTCCCTCCCCAGTGGCTCAGCGCCTGACCAGTATATGTCACTTCTCGGTGCCCCTGGGCCCGCACTTGGTTCCCTTGAGAGTCTTTCCTTATGTCAATGGGAAGATCCAGGAGATAGAGGTAAGGGGGGGAGGGGAGGAGGAGGACGTCACACCGTTAGAGGGCGGTCCAGGCCTCTCATCTGGGGACCCGTAACCCTGTTTTACTGCTGGGGATCCCAGCCACCCCACCCCAGCCTTCATGTCTATATGCCTCTTCCAGATAAAATGCTGCCCAGCCCCCCACTCAGTGCTGGTGCGCGACATCCCAGACATCCTCGATGCCGAAGAACTGCTGGATGTCCTCGAAATCCATTTCCAGAAGCCAAGCCAAGGTGGAGGCGAAGTGGAAGCTTTGGTCTGCGTTGCCCCAGGGACACAGAAGTTGGCCCTTTTCACCCCAGTGTCTGGTTAGCGACTACAGTCCTCCCTGGGCTGCTGCTTCTCAGTCCCCATTCTGTATCTCCTTTAAGGGGAGGGGAGACGTCCTCATACCCTCCTCTTCAGAAATTAAACCTCTATTGACATCACGTTTTCATCCATTTCACTCAAACAGGTAGGGAAGAGGGGGGGAAAGGGAGTGCAAATCTTTTGTCTCTTTGCATGTCCAGAGTTTAGCAGGGGCCTGGCGCCTGGAGGCTTAATGCTTATGATCCGTGTGAGGAGAAAGGCCAAAAACCCTTGGGGCTTTCTGCGGCTTTCTCCACAGTCACATCCTCATTCCCACTCCCCAATACACACTCAGAAAACTCATTGGAGACAAGTTATAGGGACAGCGCTTTATTGACACAAAGGCAGCTTCGGCAGTGGGTGGGCGGGGAAGACAAACACAAAAGCAGAAGTCACATTTCGCGTTAGGCCTTGCTCAGAAAAAGGAGGGAAGGATATAAGCCCATCCCCTTCCCCACACTGGTCATTTGGCAGTGGCCAAGGTAGTGATCTACCTGTCCCTTATCCCCCATTCTCAATTTAGAGACGAGGGGCTGACATAGGTCACTCTCAGAATCCTGACATTTGGCTCCAGCTCAGGATGCCCAAATCTGCCTACTGTTCTCTTCCCTCTCCCCACCCCCAACCAATCCCCAATGTAAACAAGAAAGCCAGGGCTATGTTTAGAAACTTGCCTCCCAATTTGAGGAGGAAAAAAATTAGTTGGGGCCTTAACAGGACTCAAGCTGGAATGTGCTTCAAATTTTATTTTGGTCCCAGAGTTTGGAAACGGACACATTTGTTTCTAAGCCAGGCTGGTAAATTCCACAGTTATCTGCAAGGCTGAAAAAAAATTCTCCCCAACCAGAGACTGTTAAGTTAGACTGGAAAAAGGGTGGGGGAGTTTCTCACAAGCCCCAGAGACTACAGGCTGTCTGGATCCCCACCTCCTCAGACACATAGATTTTTTTTTTGGCAGCGCAGTGGGACTGGAAACCCCAGCTCCATCAGAACAAGGCACTGGGGAGTGTTGGGGTAAGAGAACGTGGGGTGGGTGGGTAGGAAATGATAGTACTCCCCATGAACACAAGAACCTTTTCAGATGCTAAGGCACTGAGAACAGATCTAAGGAACTCAGTGGAAGAGAGGAAGCTAGGGGGACTCCTGCCAGGACCCCTCAGAATCGGGGTGGGGGGAGTTGGTCCCTTCCCTAGGGTGTAAGACACAAATTAGATCAAACCTGTGGAAGAGCCCTGTGTAAGGAAAGGTCCAGTTGTGCTTTTAAAGTCAGGAATAAGGAGGGAAATGCTGACTGGACTTAGCCACTTGCTATTAATTGCTTACATTTACAGAGGGTGTCCCAGAAATCCCAGTGCCATTTTAGCAAGCTTAAAATGGCACTAAGACTTTTAGGACACCCGGTATATTATTTTAGAGAGCGGTCAACTCTGGGGCTCTTCAGACTTAGTGGGAATAGGAAGTGCACCTGAGATGGGATATGTGCTAGACTCAAAAGGACGTCCTCCCTCACCCCCATCCTGAGCTGGCATTTCAGTTTCTTTGGGGGAAATAAGAGGGTAGGATTGGGGAACAACAAGCAGAGACCAACTCATACACAACAGGGCAGGGAGAGTGGGAGAGGGGAAGAGGTTAAACTTGGCACAAGAAGGGCAGAAAGCCCAGGGGAACAAGAGAGGGTGGGGTGGGAAGAAGCAGCTGGGCCTCTGGGCGGTCCCCGCCCACTCAGCAGGGCCCATACATCCAAGTGGTCACTTCCTAACCTTCTGAGGGAAGTGGGAGGGAGGGGAGACAGCCCTGACCAAGAGAAAAGAAACAAGATTGGAGAGAGGTCATCACACCACGAAGACCATCTCTGACCCTTGGGAGGGCAGTGTATTTGGGAGAGCTGGAGAAAGAAGGCAGAGACATCAGTAGTAACCCAAAAGAATATGACTTCCTGACCTCTCCATTCTAGACCCCCCCCCCCCAAGTCTTAACCCTTGTCCTCTCTGCCCCCCAGCCTTTCTCCCCTGCCATCACCCTCCCCCCTAGTTCTTCTTCTCTGTGTTGGGCACCAAGATGACTTTGCCCACATTCTTCTTCTCTTGGATTTGCTTCATGGCGTCAGCCACCTGTGGGGGAAAGGGGAAACAAAACAAAACATTGAGGCTTTTCTTGACTCCTGGAGTTCCTTTCCCTCTACTCCCATTCGGGGAGTAATCCAAGAACAAGGTATTCCTAAGGCTCAGAGGACTAGTAGTTGAAAGAGACCATCCAGAGAGCATCAGAGCCAGGCTCAGAACACATTTCCATCCCTTCTCAGCTACCCTCGCCATTATGGTACAAGAGCTGTAGAGAAAGCACTGTACAGTGGACTTGGAGGAACAAAGTGGGGAAATAAGCATTTGTAGAGCACCCACTGTGAACCTGGCACTGAGCTTAGCACTTTTACAAAGATTATTTCACAGGACCTTTACAACAATCTTGAGAGTTGGTGCTATTATCCCTATCTTACAGCTGCGAAAATGAAGATTAAGTGGCAGAGCTAGTAAATGTCTGAAGCTACATTTGAATTCTTCCTGACTCCAGGTCCAGCACTCTGGCCGCCTTGGTATTAGGTAAGTCTTTGCCACCTGCCACCTAAGTAAACACAGGCAATGCTTTCTGAGTCTCACTGCCCTCTTACTTAAGTAAAATAATAATTCCTATGGCACCTCGTATTTGAATGTCAGCTTCATAAAGCAGGTCCCTTAAGGCCTGCTTGGGCCAGCCCCCAGCTCACCTTCTCAAAGGGCCAGACTGAGTCAATGTGAGGCTTGATGTGGCCCTCGCTGTAAAGGGTCATCAGCTGCAGCACCACCCTGCTGACCAGCTCCACCTCGTTCTCCAGGTAGTTGAGGTTGAAGCCACAGATGCCCCGGTTGGCCTGCAGCAGCTGCAAGGCAGACACGCTGAACTGATTCCACCAGGTCTTCGCCATTGCCATCAGGTTCCGTTTGGGGCCGGTCAGCAAGTTGGCCACCCCTGCGGAAAGAGGGGACACATTCATCAAAAACCACCCACATCCGCTCCTGGTGGAGGAAGGAATCCGAGGCCCACTGGAGCCTTTTCTCAAACAATCTCCACCAGGGCAGGAAGCAGCGAGTGGAGAATTCCACACCAGCGCCTGATCCTGAAGCTTTCTCCCCGGCTTATTTTAGAATGCTCCAATTTGCTCTGATTTTTTCAATCTGTGTGTGGCTCAGGTAGTTTTATTTATTTTTTTAACATAAAACCCTGTAAACACACAAAACATATACATCCATGTGTACACATGACACACAAATGTGTTAGGTATATTGAAAACAAAAAATCTGGTGCGTATACATAGCACAGATTTAATACAAGTTGTATATTAAATATGCACATTCTTTAGAGGCAGAAGCAGGGCACAGTGGGTAAAGAGTAGGCCTCAACCTTAAGGAATTAGGAAGACTTCAGTACAAATTTTGCTTCTGATCTCCATCAAGTCAATTATCCATCAGAGCCCAGAGTATAACCACCTCAGTTGGAAAGTAGGAGTTGATTTGCATTGATAGGAATGTCCTCACTGGGCATTCTTTATCATGAATAAAACTACAAATCTACTCAAGTTAAAAAACTAAATTATATATATGTAATTATGTGTACATATATATACACACATATATACATACTACACATATATTTTATGTATACACAAGTGTTAAATCAGGAATCTAAGCATTTTTAGAAGGAGAGGGACTAATTTCAGTCTTTGCCTAACTAGACTCCCTTTAAGACAATGTAGTGATTTATCATTGCTCATTTTACACATGAGGAAACTGAGGCAAACAAGATTAAGTGACTGTGTTTGCCATTTCCTTCTCCAGCTCATTTCACAGATGAGGAAACTGAAGCAAAGTTAAGGGACTTCCTTGGGCTTATACAGCCAACAAATAACTGAGGTCAAATTTGAAATCAGCTCCCCCTGACTCCAGGTCCAGAGCTCTATCTTCTTTGCCACCTGAAGGAAACCTACAGTTTTCTTAAGGCGCTCAGATAATTTCCTGATATCTGTTGATGTGTTTGTGTCTACTTTGACACACTTGTGTCACTGTATCAGAGTTGATAAGGACCATGCGGGTCCCACCCACACCTGAACAGGAATCCTCTCCTACAACATTCCTCACAAGTACTCATCCAGCTTTTATCTGAAGAACTCTAGGAAGGTCTTTTAGCCAGGGTGATTATAATCTTGGGGATTTTCTACTTTAAACGTGCTACATCTTGTCTTTTTGAACCTGAATGCTACATTAGCAGATGGTTTCTGATAGCTGTCTCAACTGGAAAATCAGCAAACCCAGGCACCATCTTTGTTGCACCTGGGTTTGTGAACAGCAGACAGGCCCATGGCCAGGCCCAGGGCTGCCTCCTTTTACCTCCACAGGACTTTGAGGCCTAGGATCTCCAGGCACTGCCAGAACTTTAGCACTGTCAACACATGTGGGCAGAGTCCACACACCTATCACTTTACAGCACACTAGTTTAGACAACCTACAACTTCAATCTAGTTGTCTGTAATTTTTCCATGATACCCAGCGCTGTTAAAAACTCCTTTGCACGACTTTCATCTCTTTTCCCCCATCTTCCTTTTGGGTTATTTTCTTGTGGAATAGTCATCAAAGTGGAATCGGTAAGCTGGTCAAAGGGTGAGCATTTTTATAACTCTTGTTACACATTTCCAGACTCCTCTCCAAAAGAAGGAAGCAATATATGATTCAGGGAATAACATTAAGATGAGGTTTGCATTCCTTGGGCAGTGAGAGTAGCAATATTTAGGGCAAGATGGTAGATGGAGGAAAATGGGAAGGAAATGAACATTTAATAAAGTCCCAGACACTTAACAAATATCTCATTTGATCCTGAACAAAATTTGGTTTTACATTTTAAAAAAAATGTCTCAAAAGCCCCTTCCTTGCCCCCAGCTGTAACTTTCCCTAAATCCCTTCAGTGGGAGTACGGAATGCTGCAGAGAATGCTGGACAGGAAGTCAGAAAGGTCTAACCTCATCTCGGGACACTTATCAGACCTGTGATCATAGGCAACATTCAGCCCCTTTCTTCACCTGCAAAATGAAATGACTAGATTTGATCCCTTTAAGGTCCTTTTCTTATCTATGACCTTATAAATGAGAGAGGAAAGGGCCAACCTCCCTTTCCTCAGAGATTTGGGAACACCTTTCCCAACTCACTTCATCTGCAGACCACTTGACTGTTTTCTCTTGAACTCATTTATTAAAAATTAAACTTTAAAATAAATTAAAAAATAAATCAGTAAAAATGTTCCCCAGTTATCCATAAAAAGGAGGATGCAATGCCAAGTAGATTGACAAGCATTTTTACCTACTATGTGCCTGATACTGCAGATCTCAACTTAACCCCTCTCCCTCAGGGTCTCCTCCCACCCCCTGAAAGAAACTCACCGTAGGTGACAACTTTACCCATTGGTTTCAGAAGGTTGTAAGCTTTGTAGGTATCTGCTCCACCCAGTGGATCCAGGACAATGTCCACTCCTGTAGGGAGGGCACAGAAAGTCAGCGGGGGGGGGGGGGGGGGGGGGGGGGGGGGGGGGGGGGGAGCTGGGCAAAGGAAGCCCCCTCCCAGGACACACACACACATGGAGCCCTCTCCCCTCTCTCTCTCTCTCACACACACATACACACAACACGTGCTCACCTTTGGGGGAGATCTTTTTGACTTCATCCACATAGTTGGACGTGTGGTAGTCGATGGGGTGACTGACCCCCTTCTCCTTCAGCACGTCGTGCTTGCTGGCTGACGCGGTCCCAAACACGGTCACGTTCTCCACTGTCTGGCACAGCTGGATGGCTGCCATCCCTACCCCTCCTACAGACAGGGGACGGTCACAAAAACAACATCTAGGAGGCCAAGTCTCCTGGCAGGCCCTCACGCACCTCACCTCACCTCCCAGCCCACTTCCACATTCACATTCCATGCCCAGATTTCCATAGGAAAGGGGCAGGGGCAAGTTGCTATGGAAACCACACCGCCAAACCCAACCTGGAGCCTGGATGTTGCCAAGGCAACACCACTGCTGAGGCCTCTGGGAGGTTCCTGGGCAGTCCAGGCCAAGGTCTGCCTGGTGTTGCCATGACAACAGCCAGCTTGGTGGCTGGGGGAGGAGGCAGGGGTGGGGGAGGGGACCAGCAGACAGAGGAGGAGAGTCCAGCATTACCTGCAGCCATGTGCACCAGGACACTGTGGCCAGGCCGAAGATTGCCACAGTCGAAAAGGACCATGTACGCGGTGATGTAATTGACTGGCAAGGCAGCTGCCTCCTCAAAGGACATGGCTTCTGGCATGGGGAATGTCTGCACTGCTGGCACAGTCACCTCTTCCTGCCACATCCCGGCCCGCACCAGCACCATCACCCGGTCCCCTACCTTGGGGGGGAGGGGGAGGGAAGAAAAAAAGACTTTTCATTCCACAAAGAAAATTATGGAGTCTGGGAGGAGTCTGACTCAAATCACCTGGTCCATGGGGTCTTCAGCTTGCCTGTATCTAACAGTCCTGTGGGTCCCTTCTCAGGGGAAAAAAAAAAGTATTTTTTTTTTATGCGTAAAATAAAATACAAAAGATTATAAAGGAAATAGATTCCACTGAAATTCAGTTATCACTATAACCTTAAAACAAATCCATGGGCCCCTACGTTAAGATCATTTTATGCAGAAAGAAACTTAGGCCCAGAGATGAAAAGGATTTACCTAAAATCACACACAGCTATTAAGTGGAGGAGGCAGGACTCAAGTCCAGCTTTCTAATTCCCAGGTCATGTTCTCTTATTTAACTATTGTCCAAGGATCCTCCGCGCTGCCAGGGGAGGAGGTATCTCTCCGCAGAGATGAATAAAACCATCCCTCCTCTTACGAACACACAAGAATAAACCAATACTATGCTATGGGAATTCAAAGAAGGCAGAGAGTGAAGATGGGGATGGGAATCAGACTGGATCCTGACAGATAGGGTAGAATTAAATATTATTCTAAAAGTTTTATCACGTTTAAGTTCAAATGGCTTTAAACCACATTAAGACTTCTGGAACATGCTACATACACAGAGAAGTTATTGGGGATTCAGAGAGATCTGTTATATTGCTTCTCATCCATCCCTTCATTCCAAGATGGAGAAACACTCCCCTTCTACCCCTAAATACTCCCAGAGCACGGTGCACACAATGCCTAGACTAAAAGCAGAACAAACTATTATTTGGTCTTCTCCTCCAGCTTGACAGCATTTTTTAGGAGGGGGGGTCCTTCTCTGGAATGGGGGTGGAAGGTTTATTCTTCCTCCATAGGGAACATAGAGATGTGGGTGGGGGCGAGATGCTCAGACAATCAGGGTCTGTCTCAGCCCTTGCCAAGAATGATGAGACTCCTGCATGATAATGAGAAGCAGCCAGTTAGTGGGGAAGGGGGAGGGGGCTAGAACTCCTACACTTATCTAACCCCCTTTCCACCAAAAAGCCTACTATCCCCAAGGCTTACATTCTCTGCATAGTAGGGAGACTAGAGCACAAAAACTCTGAAACATATATATCGCTTTCTCAGCCTGTTCCCTACAGCACAGGATGAGAGCCTTGGACTGGTCAAGGCAAGAGAATAGGAGGAAAATTCTCTTCCAGCTTCTGTTCAAAGGCTAGGAAATGGGGTAGGGTGAGGGTGGAGGATAAAAATAATTCTCTGATTTAATAGGATCATAGATTTAGACTGGGAAGGGACCTTAAGGGCCAACTTCTTCATATTTCATAGTTAAAAAACTGAGATTCCTAATTAACTTGCCGTCCCTCACACAGCTGTATCTGAAGCAGAATCTGAACTAGGTTCTTTTGGATTTCCCAGATCTCCTTTCCCCACTTCCAATAATGCATTTATTTATAGGACCTTTCTGTACAGGGCCCTGGATGTACCCTGTGTAGCGGTTCCAAGGGCCCATATCCCTTGATCTCAGGGGCGAGGTCAATTCAAAGCTTAATTCTAGACCCTCACTTCTGATTCTTCCTCGGGACAGGATATCCGTCGGAAACCCTGTGTATATTGGCTGGGGAAGATACCAAGAATGGCCTTCCACAGTTTACAAAAACAGGCCGTTCACCACCTCCAAGTCCCACACGCATCCTCCCCCATCTCTTAAGGTCAGCTTCCCAATTAAAAGGCTGGAAAGATCGGACACTGAGATGGGCTAAAAGGAAAGGACTGAATTTTAACGGGAGTTTTAGTCAGACGTTTATCAACAGCCCTTCCCCCTCGTACCTTTGGGACTTATTATAGGGTTGGGAGTGGGTAAAGGTCTCTTTATAAAATAAAGATCTCTTGATTATCTATCCCTTTGCACACGTTCCTCTTAAACTTTAATTGTTTTTCCCCCAATGAAATCAAGGGCTGTGCTGCGATAAATGATAAATTCAAACAGGATGCTGTGACCGGCGGAGCAGGGACAACCTGCTCCTTAGTGCCCTCCCCTACCCCCAGAGCTCTCCGAACCGCGGAGCCGGGGTCCCAGCGGGGGGCTGCTTTGTTCGGAGAGGGTGCTGCGAGGTTCTGGCCCTGCCGCAGCCGCCGCCGCGTAAGCCAGGCCGGCGGTGTGAGTCACGGGGAGGAGAGAGCAGGACGGTCACAGAAGGAGCCTCTCCGAACGCCGCCTCCCTTTTCTTCCCCCCCCCCCAAATTGCCTAGCTGGTTTTCGGGGGAGAAAACGCCCCTAGAAAGGGGGGAGGGGAGGAAAGGGTAATTGGTGGGGTAAGAGTTCCAAGGCTCCCTCTTCCAGGAGGTGGGCGTGTCCGTCCCTCACTCGGGCTCAGGGAGAGGTAGTCCCCTCCCTCCGCCCCCGCCAACCACGGGGGTGCATGTGACTCCGGCCCTGGCTCCCGGCTACCCCCCCAAAACCAAAGAGCTCTTGAGCAACGTTGATCCCTGCCCCACCCCTTCGCCTTAACAGAGCAGGGCGCTACAGACCTTGCCAAAAACCGGGCACAGGCCGGACCCGACTGCTTGGGGGGGGGCACACCCAAGAAGTCGTGGGGGCTAATCTTTTGGGGGGGGGCTGGATGCGTAGATCACTTTCCGCATGCGCGAGGCCACCCTATTGTTTTTCAGGCACCGGCGAAGGGCGGCGGCCGCAAGTGGACAGACACATGGGGTGGAGTCCCCTTCCTAACGATCACCCCAAGATTCCCTATCCGCAGGGACTGTGAGGGAGCGCCGGGATGGGGAGGGCTGGTTGGCAGGGCTTACCTCCATTCGCTTCCCCAAACACACGCGCCCACCCCGCTCCCCGCGCGTTTCCCCGGTGCCACACCCCCAGTCCGCATCCACTGGCCCGCAACCCCCCTCCCCGGGAGCCCGCTCACCTTGCGCTCGCTGACTCCCTCTCCCACCGCGATCACCACGCCCGCCCCCTCCATGCCGGGGGTGAAGGGCACCGGCGGCAGCCGGTCGTACACTCCCTGGCGGATCATCAGGTCAGCAAAGTTGAGGCCGCAGGCTCGGACCCGAACGGTCAGCTGCCCGGGGCCCGGGGCCGGGGGCGTAGCCGGCCGGCTCTGCAGCTTCACTTTGTCGTAGCCGCCGAAGCCCGTGAGCACCAGGCAGCGCAGCGGGGGCCGCTCCGGGGGGACCTCGTCCTTGGCCGCCTCCGACGGCGGCGGGGCGGCGGGCTCCTCCGACTTGGGGAGCTGCGGAGGGGCGTCGCCCCCCTCGCCGGCCGCGGCCGCCGCTGCAATGGCCACCTCCGCTGCCTCGCCCTCGGCGGACATGGCTCTCTCCAGCTCCGTCCGTTCGCCGCCGGTCCCGGGTGCACAGCTGTGGGGAGCGAGCTCCGGGCGCAGGGGAAGGCGCGGCGAGGGGCGCGGGGCGGAGCCGAGGCGGCGAAGGATCGCGAGGCGCGGGGCGGGGCCCGGGCGGCCGAGTTAAAGGGACGCCAGGAGCGGGCCCGACCCAGTCAGTCTGTACGCGGGCTCGGCGCGGCCTCCGCGCCCGCCCAGGCTAGCACGGAGTGTTCTCTGCCCTCAGCGCGCTTGCCTTCCGCCCGCGCTAACGTTCGACGCCCGATTCCCGGGGGGAGACGGCCAGGCGAGCCATTGTGAGCGGCAGGGAGGGGAGGGGGCCGGGAGAGGGGGTCTGTCCTTGTGAGCGAGCCGAGGCAAAGTGGGGACCTTATGGTCATTACCCACAATTATTGTTAACGAACGTGGCGCTGGGACAAACTACAAACAATGAAGCTTTTCCTCCGCCAAGTTCTTAGGGCGCTTTAGGGCTTTCCCTTAAAACGGAGATTCTTTGTAACGACGATCACTACGGAACGCTCAGCTCCTCTGCTCCAAGACAATGCCCAAAGACCTCAGACAAAAAGCTCCTCCGCCTGCCAGACAGAACTGATAAACTCTGAATGTGGACTGGAACTTCCCCCCCCCCCCATTTTATTTTTCTTGTGTTAATATTTTCTTTTGCAGCATGGATAATTTGGAAATGTGTTTTATTTGTCTATGTATATTTGAGGATTATATATGTATATATTGATATATTGTCTTCTCAAGGGGTGAGAGGGCAGGCGGGAGTAACTGAACTCAAAATTTTTTGAAAAAAGAATGATGCTTTTTAAACATATAATTGAGAAATATTTAATGAAATAAAATTTTTAAAAGGTGAACCTTTCTTGTGTCAAGAAGACCTTTGGTGACACCTGTGGAGTTTTTTTTTCCCTTCAAATAATATTTAAATGCATAAAATATGGATAACAACATGTACTGACATAGGTATCCAAAGACACACACACACACATATATATATTTTTATAAGTACCTGGACCCCAAATTAAGTAATTCATGCTTCAGAAGAACTTTCCTTTTCCTTCAAAGCTCTGATGAAAGACCACTTTCTTTTTTTTTTTTTTAAATTTAATAGCCTTTTATTTACAGGATATATACATGGGTAACTTTACAGCATTAACAATTGCCAAACCTCTTGTTCCAATTTCACCTTACCCCCCCACCCCCTCCCCTAGATGGCAGGATGACCAGTAGATGTTAAATATATTAAAATATAACTTAGATACACAATAAGTATACATGACCAAAACATTATTTTGCTGTACAAAAAGAATCAGACTCTGAATTATTGTACAATTAGCTTGTGAAGGAAATCAAAAATGCAGGTGTGCATAAATATAGGGATTGGGAATTCAATGTAATGGTTTTTAGTCATCTCCCAGAGTTCTTTTTCTGGGCATAGCTAGTTCAGTTCATTACTGCTCCATTAGAAATGATTTGGTTGATCTCGGTGCTGAGGATGGCCTGATCCATCAGAACTGGTCATCATCTAGTATTGTTGTTGAAGTATATAATGATCTCCTGGTCCTGCTCATTTCACTCAGCATCAGTTCGTGTAAGTCTCTCCAGGCCTTTCTGAAATCCTCCTGTTGGTCATTTCTTACAGAACAGTAATATTCCATAATATTCATATACCACAATTTATTCAGCCATTCTTCAACTGATGGACATCCATTCAGTTTCCAGTTTTTAGCCACTACGAAAAGGGCTGCCACAAACATTCGTGCACAGACAGGTCCCTTTCCCTTCTTTATAATCTCTTTGGGATATAATCCCAGTTAGTAACACTGCTGGATCAAAGGCTATGCACAGTTTGATAACTTTTTGAGCATAGTTCCAAACTACTCTCCAAAATGTTTGGATTCGTTCACAACTCCACCAACAATGCATCAGTCCCAGTTTTCCCCCATCCCCTCCAACAATCATCATTATTTTTTCCTGTCATCTTACCAATCTGACAGGTGTGTAGTGGTATCTTAGAGTTGTCTTAATTTGCATTTCTCTGATTAATAATGACTTGGAGCATGAAAGACCTCTTTCTACCACAGACCTTTCTGATCCTACCAGCTGTTAGTGGTTAGTGTGTGTCCTCTAAATTACCTTGAAATGAGAAAGTATATATTTTGTAATTTCTAAATTGTCTTTGTTGTCCTCAGTGCCAACTTAAAAATTTGAGTGTCGTCACTTTTTCATTTAAGTATTTGTGTCTATAGTGTCTAGCATAGCATTTTTCTGGCTTAATAGTAGAGACCTAAGAAATGCTTGTTAATGATCACATACATAATTTTAGGTTGTTTAGGGACCTGAGAGGATTTGCCAAATCCTGCTAAGGGTACCCTGAAAGAAGAAAATCCTAGGTCCCAGGACTGAATTCAAGCTTTCTCCAACTGAAGCCCCAACCCAGAAAAGATGTGACTTTATTATTATTATTATTTTTTATTTTTCCTCAGTATAGAGTCTAGGAACAATTTAGTGTACTCTCTAGTAGAAAAATTAATGAGCTGCTAGTGGGGTAATATAATATAGGGGTGCATAAGGAAACAGCTACATTGTTATATGACTTTATATAATATTGATTTCCTCTCTGTGTGCCTAGATTTTCTTCTCTAAAATGGAGATTAATTCATTATGCATTCATTAATTCAACAAGCTTGTATCAAGTACATGCAGATTCCAAGATAAAAGCAAAAGACTCAAGTCTCTGCAGTCCAGCAGCTTTTGTTTTATTGGGATATGTATACAGGTTAAAATTTTAAAGTGTGTGTGTATACAACATATATGTATGTGTGTGTGTGTGTATTTTGAAAGAATTTGGGGAGAAGCACTGTAGGAGGAAGCATGAGAACTAGGCCCTGAAGGAAGCCAGAAATTATGAAAGGCAAAGGTGAGAAGGAAGAGCCTTCTATACCCAATAAATAATTCCTGTCCCATCAAGTTTTTTTTTAGTAAATAAAAATGGGATCTGAAAACACTTAGAAAAAGTCAAATAAGGGGAGCTAGGTGGCACAGTGGATAGAGCACCAGCCCTGAAGTCAGGAGGACCTGAGTTCAAATCTGATCTCAGACACTTAATACTTCCTAGCTATGTAATCCTGGGCAAATCACAACCCCAATTGCCTCAACAACAACAACAATAAAAGAAGTCAAATAAGTAAAATTATCAAAATAAAAGTAAAATCATTAGTGCTAGAAGTAGTTAGTGGGATTAGTCAGAGGTTTACTGTGAGGAAATGGAGGCCCAGAGAAGTTCACACAGTTGATTAGTGACAGTCAGGATTAGGGCACCTGGATTTCCCGGCTCCTAGTAAGATGCTGGTTCCAAAACCATAGTGGTCTTGAGAACAATAAAAGATCACTTGCAACTGGGACTTCGTGTTACTTTCCTCACAGCCTTTAAGGGAGGAACTTACATCCATAATAGCATCTCTGTTTTGCAAAGGAAGGTACTGAAGCTGAAAAGGGTGACAATGATTTGTGTAAAGTCACAGGGCCAGTGAGGGGCAAACCCTGCACTCAGATCTCGATTTCCTTGGCTCCAAGCCCCTTCGCCTTTCCATATGCCGCAGATATTTCTGTGGGGTAACTACTAGGCAAACCGGTATTACAATCGGGCCTGACAGGGCCCAGACGCGATTTCAAGTCCAGTCAGGTGCGAGTCTGAATTCACCAGATGTCACAAAACAGCATTCTCCCCCCCTCCCATCCTCAGATTCACCGGCAGAGGGCGCCGCTCTCCAAAGTTTGCCCGCTGAGCCCGTCGCAAGGAGCGGGTGTCCGATCGGGCTCCCATTGCAGTCACCACTCCTCTCCCCTACGACCCCGCTTCTCGCCCCCGCCCCAGCCCACCGCCTGGCGCTGACCGTGACGTCATCCCCGCCTCCCCGCGCCGCGGCCGCCGCCGATCCTCAAAGCCCGTGCCCTGCTAGAGAGAGGGATGCCCTTGTTTTCTCCCGGCTCTCCGGGGGCGACAAGAATGGAGGACCCCTCCCCCTCCCCGACCCCGCAGGTCCCGGAGGCACTGTTGCATGTGCACGTGGGTGCACGCGCTGGGCGAGAGGAGGGCGCTTAATCAGTACCAGGAGGGCCTCGCCCCCAGAAAGCTTCTCCGGGGCTCGGCGCCCACCTCCCCGAGGCAGAAGCTCCCCGATAAGCCCCCCCTCCCGCCCGCAGGCACCTCCCGGCCCCGCCCCGCCCTCGCAGCCCCTCCCCGTTGCGCTGGGTGGGAGGCGGGGCCGGGGGCGCGGCTCCCGGGCCGGGGGGCGGAGGCCGCGGGAGGCGGCCCGGGGCGGGGGCTCGGCGCGGGCCCGGGAGATGCCGGTGTCGGCGGCGGCGGCCGGAGCAGCGGCTGCGGCGGCGCCCGGGCGGGGGGCCTGGCTGGCGCGTAGCTGAGACCATGGAGGGGCAGAGCGGCCGTTGCAAGATCGTGGTGGTGGGGGACGCCGAGTGCGGCAAGACGGCGCTGCTGCAGGTGTTCGCCAAGGACGCCTACCCCGGGGTGAGGGGCCGGGGACCGGGGGCGCGCTCTCGGGAGGCTCGGAGCGGGCGGCCGGGCACCGGGGGCCGCCGGGAAGCCTGCCAGCTGCGGCGGTCGGGGCGGGGGGCGCGGGCAGCGCGGTGGGGGCGGGGAGGCCGGGCACCGGGGACAGCGCTGCCAGCTTGAGGTTAGGGGTGTCCGGGGGAGACCGGAGGGAAGCGATCTCTCTCTGGGGAGCCGAGGAAGAGAAGGACGGGGCTGCAAGGGAGGGGGATCGCGCGAGGCTCCCCCCACCCCAGTCCCCCCGAAATCCCGGGGCGGCCCAGCGTCCAGGTCCTTGCTCGGGACGAGCGGGAATCTGGCCCGAGTAGTGCAGGGAAGGGTCTTCGCCGTGACCCAGCGCCTCCTGTCCGCAGAGTTACGTTCCCACCGTGTTCGAGAACTACACGGCCAGCTTTGAGATCGACAAGCGCCGCATAGAGCTCAACATGTGGGACACTTCAGGTAAGTCCCTCCCGGCGGCTCTGAGGGACCGACTCCCCCCGAGCTCCGGCCCCGCGCCGGCTCAGACCCCGGGAGCCCCCAGACGGGCACAGAGCGGCTCCGTCCCCAGAGGGCACCCATCACGCCTGCCTTTCCCACTCATTTCCGTATAAAGCGTCAGGGCCTGGGGAGAAGGCGTAAGATGGGGTTGGGTCTCATCCGCCCAGAGGGGAAACCGAGGCATAGTAAGGAACCGTTCCAGACTGACGCGGAGCCCGTATCCAAGAAGATGTGAGACGTCTGGAATATGTGTCTGTGGAACTTAAGGGAAGGAGTGATTTTTTATTTTTGCAGCCTTTTCCCTTTGAGATGAGATCTAGCTTGGAAAAGTCCCTTAATTAGTGAGTTTGGGAGGGGCGGGGGTTGCCCAGATGGTGCAGAAGACTGTCCTATAATAATTGAAAAGTTCCTACTGCAATCTAACTCCCTTACTTTTCTCCCCTCCCTGTCTCTCCCTCTGCTCCAGGAACCATGAAGGACAATTCAAGGGCTATTTGACATTATTACTTATTGATATCTTGATATTTTCCTGCCCTTTGTATTTTTGTTGGCTTTGGGGACTGAGGAAGAAGGGGAGCTCTGATTTCTTCTCCTCTACTCCAGAAGCACTGCCCATTCCCTGACTAACCAGTCTCCCCCCACTCTACCTTCAGAGCCTTCTCCTTCCAGCTCTGGACCCCTTGTTTTTTTCTCTCTCCATAGGTTCCTCCTATTATGACAATGTCCGACCGCTGGCCTACCCAGACTCTGATGCTGTCCTTATCTGCTTCGATATCAGCAGGCCAGAGACACTGGACAGTGTGCTCAAGAAGGTGGGAACTACTGGGGGAAAAATCTAGGTTCTCTCCCTTGGGAAACCTGAGGATACTTGGGGAGAGCCCTGGGCTCCAGGGACAAAGAAAGGGACTTCTGGGTTGTCTAGCCTGGCCAGCTGCACTCAGGCTCTCCACTCCTTTCCTGAAATGAATCTGGAGCGAGGGGTTGGTTCTCCCCCACCCCCAACACCCCACCCCCGCCCGGCCGGGGCTCTGTGGGAGTTTGGGAGCTCCCTGAGCTCAGGGGGTGGGGCCAGGGAAGCCCTACTCCCCAGCTGCCTTCTCCCCAGGACCTGATTTCCATGAGAAAAGTTTGTGGTGAATAGAGAGAAGTGGGCTCTTGGCCTGCTGGGTTCCTGGGAGGAGAGGGGGCAGGGGTCTGAATTAGTCCGTTCCCAGGGAAAGTTTGGGAAAGAGGGAGTTCCCTCACCCCAGCCCAAGTCTTCCTCTGAACTCCTCCATTCTCACACTTCACTTAGAAGGTTCTCACGCTCCGGCCCCACTACCCGCGGACACAGTGATCCCTAACTTCTGAAGTCAGAGAGTGAATGATTTCATGGGATGGGGGAACACCCTCCTCCAAAACAAACCGCTTCTTTGCTCCCTCAGTGGCAAGGGGAGACCCAGGAGTTCTGTCCCAATGCTAAGGTCGTTCTAGTTGGGTGTAAACTGGACATGAGGACAGACCTGGCCACGCTGAGGGAGCTCTCCAAGCAACGGCTCATCCCCGTCACACATGAGCAGGTGCGCCCCAGCCCCCTGGCCCAATCCCAGTTGGGCTCCCAGCCTGGACCCTTTGCCCATCTCTCCCCTGGCCACAACTTGTTCCGAGTTAACCTCCGCACAAGGGCCCACAGTATCCGGGGCCGGCTCTGCCAGACCATCATGACACCATGCTTACCCCCCGTCCCAGGGCAGCGTCCTGGCCCGGCAGGTGGGGGCCGTGTCCTATGTGGAGTGCTCGTCGCGGTCGTCCGAGCGCAGCGTCCGGGACGTCTTCCATGTGGCCACAGTGGCCTCCCTGGGTCGTGGCCACCGGCAGCTCCGTCGCAGTGACTCGAGGAGAGGCCTGCAGAGGTCGGCGCAGAGGTCGGCGCAGCTGCCCGGGAGGTCGGACAAAGGGGCTGAGGGCGAGATTCGCAAGGACCGGGCCAAGAGCTGCAGCATCATGTGAGGGCTCAGCGGGCACCTGGCTGAGCCTGAGGGAGCGTGCTGGGTGGGAGTTGCCTCGCCCAGGACCCCCAGACTCACCCTGATAACCTAGCTTAATCTGGCACGGGGCGGGCTGGGTAGGAGGGAGGGGGAGATTTTTGTGCCCAGCACTTTCTACCTCCCCTCCCTCTCTCTTCCTGGTGGAACTTTGGGAGCGCCCCTGATGACTAAACGATCTGGGCACATGCTACGCGAGCCCCAAGGTTGAGCCCAGAGGCATGTGTGCATGGACACAAGCATGTCCACAAACATTTATACATATGAACGTGCGGGAGATGAGGAGTGGCCCTCTCCCCTCTCCCCCCATAGTCACACCCGCCCCTTGTGGGCCCAGAGCCACCCCTCCACTCCCACCCCCCATCTGCTTCTGCTGCTGTTTTCTCTGACCCCCTAACTCCAGGCCACATGCACTAAATCAGGACAAAGGATATGTCCCCATTCAGTTCTCTTCCCTGCTGCCTTCCTCCAACAGGAGGCTAATAAAACCCATGTCCATGGAAAGCGGCTCCACTTCAGTTCATTGCATTTTTCAAACCTACAGAAGGAAGCGAGAGATGTGGAAACTAGGATTTGCTATTGTTTGAGGCTCCTACAGAGGAGAAGACTCAGAGGTTGAGCAATGGAAGTCAGACTCCCTAGGACTTGCTAATATTTGAAGGTACACAGAGGAGAGGAATCTTGGTTAAAGACTGAGCCTCTCTATGGTGGAAGTCAGAGAAAGATGGGAGACTTACTAGCTCTGGGAGGTGCTGAAGATTTTAGGACTTTAATGTGCATTGGCAAAAATTGCCCTTCCTCTTCCCCCCCCCCCCCCCCCCCCCATTTGCCACTTCCACAGAAAAAGGAAGTTCTTTGGGGAAAGTGGACTGGAACGGTTTCTCCAGCACTTCCCCCTATCTTGGACAGAGGAACAACTGTTGGGCAGATGACAACTTCCCCTGATGAGACCACAATACCCAGCTGGGTCTATTAGAATAACCACTGTCCAGGTTCCCGGGCCTGATTTCAAGTTATGAACTTACAAGTGAATTAATTCTTCTTTGCCAGTGGTCCATTGTTAAGGGATGGGAGTATGTATTCCTTTCTCCCCTGAGATTTTGGTACCCATTCTCATGGTCTTGGACTTTCTCTCTCATTCCAAATTTTCCCTCCTTGAGAGTGTATCACAGGAGAATAAAAATCACTTATATTTCCTTTTAATATCCCAAGTTGAGAAAATTCAGAAAACCTGTGATACCATTAGCTGGTTTGGAGGTTCTGGCTACTTGCACCCAATTTCTGAGCTCCCTTGAGTTCAGGAGCAGGAGTTCTAAGGTTCGATACTCACCAGGGCTGGGCAAGGTTAATCAGTTCTAAATTTCATAGGATTAAAGGATTTGGAACTAGAGAGACTTCATTCTCCTCTCATTTTATAGATTTTATAACAGGGCCTATCATAGCCCTTTATTAAGTGCATAGTAGGCGCTTAATAAATGCTTTCTATGCAAATGGGGGCTCAGAGATTATTCCCTTGCATAGGATCTCATAATATGAGGTAGCAAGTTCTAGAGGCAGAATTTGAATCCAAGTCTTCTAATCCAATGCTTTGTTTTAATCCATCCCTTTTGAAATGGAGAGTCCCCGGGGTGGAAGAGGGAAGCCCCATGGAATGGACTGTTATTATATGACCAGGAAGGTGATATCTTTGTGTGTTTTGTTAGGTATTTGGTTGCACTCTGTCCACTGGCCCTGGTGCCAAGGACAGCAACTAGCAAGGGGGTGGGGTGGGGAAAGAACTATCTTGAACTTCTGGGAAATGAGAATTTTCTCATGGCAAAAGGATGGAGAATTTCTGTATAAACTAGAAAATCACAGCTGCACATATGCGCTGATGTGGATTCCACTAATCCTCTTCCTGGGAGTATTAAATCTCCATTGTTTTGAAGGGGAAATTCCTCCTTTTCAAACCCATCCCCCAGCCCCGGCCTAGTTCCTAATAACAGGGAAATGAAAACTGGCCCACACACTGTTAGCTCTCCTAAGCAGACAGAATGGTCTCTCACTGGGAGACTTTCACTTACCTGTAGGCCCCCATCCTGCCTCTTCTTCCTCGATGGCCTTCTCAGCTTCTCCCCAACCCCAAAGAGCCCAGGTCCCTAAATCTGCCCGAACCCTACTCCTCTCCTAGTTCATAACCTATGCCCTCTTTGTTGGGATTTCCCCCTGGGAATCTGCTCTGAAATTTGTTATTTAAAGGAGTTCGCTCTCACTTCTTCCCAAACAAATTGGAAATTTCCAGTCATCTGCCTGACTCTCAGGACCTAGTTTCTGCATGAATGAAAAGCTAGGTCCCATAAGCACTTTGTATGACCAAGTCAGACTCGATTGTAGAGACACCGCTGGGACTCGGAGAATGAGCCAGCTGGTGAGTGGGCAGGAAGGGCCTTCTGGTGTATATGAAGGCCTTGGGCTCTTGTGGCTGCCCCAGCTGTGTGACTCAGACTTTATCTACTGACCATCCTGTGCGCGGCACCTGGGAAGTTCTCCGCAGGTGAGAAGCAATAGTTACCTGCCTTGGGGCTCTCCGAGAAATAATTCAAGATTGGTTTTACTGGTCTGCTAACCCAGGTGATCTTTCCTCTTTCTCCATCACCTCTCTCATCCTTCCCCCAATGGTTTGCATATAGAAAAAGAAAACTCAGAATTTCAACATCAGCTTAAAAAAGACATAATTAGGAAGACAAACCCCTTGGGGAAGAGGGTATAAAACACCGGCGTTTAGTGCATTTCCAGTGCTTGACATCCGGAAAAGGATTTCATATCCTCCTTTACTCCTGGGATTGCCTGATGTGCCCTGAGGTTGAGGGTGAGAGGGCAGACAGACAGAAAAGGGAGGGGGAAGGGGGTGAGAACGGGGGTGAGAACAGTTCTCTCTTGTTACTCTGAAGCCCCTCACAGACCGGAGGGAGGGTGGGGAACCCTGTCACCTAGGATGGGGAGGAAGCACCAGGGGCTGGTTCAGCTGCTGCTTTCCCCACCAATTAGACATCCTACAGGAAACAATGTCGCCTCAGTTAATCACTTAATGAAATAAACAGCTAATCAGATTCTGGAGAAGCTGCCACTGTTTCTGAACCTCTGAGACACTCCACTTGCATTAGGAGGGAGGAGGAAAGGGGGAGACTGGAGATTAATTGGGTAGAAGGCAGGCGGTCCTGGGAAACTTCTGATAGAAAAGACCCGTTCCGAGAGCGGAGATTTGGGACAAAACCCCCTGCTCAGAAATGCAGGCTTATTACTGAGGTCACGATGTGAAGGACTGACAAGAATTGGACGGGAGAGAGTGAGAAGAGACTTCCTAGAGAGAAGGCTGCCTTGGGAGGGAGAGGAGAGAGAGGGTTGATTTGTTCTGAGATCTGACCCAGGTGGAGGGTCTGAGGTTTGCCTGGGAGACAAGGCCCAGAGCCCCCTCTTCCAGGCCCTGATTCCTGATCACTTTTGTTACTTGATGTTTCCAGTTGTACTGTCGGGTGTTCCTCTCGTTGCCATGGTACTGCACATTCAGCTTATTTTTTTAAGTGGTCCAGGTCCAGGCTGGAAGAAAGATTGATCAAATCAGGTAGAATTGGAAGATACCTCAGAATTCACCTGGACTAATTTTGTAAATGAAACCTGCCCAAAGGGAGACAGGAAGGTTGGTACAGTGGAAAGAGCCTTTGCTCTGGAGTCCTAGGCCTTGGGCTCAAACCTCACCCCAGAGTGACTACTTCTTCCACCCATTCAGCCCCCAAGCCTCCACTCCCTCATCAGTAAAATAAAGGGGTTGAATTAGATGGCCTTTAAAGTTCCTTCCAGCCCTAGATCTATGCTCTTATGAGAAAGAGCATAAGACAGTGGTTCTCAAACTTTTGTTCTCAGTATCTTCATGTTGTTAAAAAACTATCGAGGATCTGTTCAAAGAGTTTTTGTTCACATGGGTTATATTTATAGCTATTTATTAAAAATAAAAAATCATTTTGAATTTGTAGATCCTCTGAAAGGGTTTCAGAGACCCAACAATTCTTTGGACTACACTTTGAGGACCACTGGCATAAGAGATGAGAAATAGCTGCCCTGAGCTCCCTGAGTCCCATGCTACAGAGCTACTGCTCTTATCTGAGGATACATCTGTGGAAATGGTATCAGGGCAGAACTAGGGAAAACACTGTTCCAGAAACAGCACTTTGTAGCAGAGATTTGCTGGATCTGGAATCTAGAAGTCCAGAGATCAAATGTGGCCTCAGATTGGGTGACCCATTATTACTTACTTGCCTCAGTTTCCTTAATTATACATGTGGTTTAAAACAGCACTTAGCTTTTTGGGTTCTTACAAAGATCAAATGAGATTATATATTTGTGTGGGGGTGGGTGGGTGGGATTAAAATGCTTAGCACAATGCCCAGTCCATAATAGGCATTATATAAATGCTTATTCCTTTCTTTCTGGAGAAGTTGGAGAGAAGGAACTGGTGGTCTCTTGAGTTCTGCTCCTTTTCTCCCCTCTTCCACTTGAGTTTTCTGAGTTCTCTTTCCTGCTTCCCACTCCCCAAACTTCAAAACTATGAATCAGCCGAAGAGATTAGGCCCATGGTAAGTGGTAAATATAAAGGGGAGTAAGGGGATGTCTGCAAGAGTGAAAGAGGTGGGGAAGTTCCTCCCTCCCAAAAAAAACCCTGAGTTGTGAATTCTGAAATAACAGATGTCTGTTCACATATTAATGAAATTGGGCAAATCATTGGCAAGTTTTTTATTCAGTGTCAGAATGAACCTAGAGGCCTTATGTTCTCACTTACATACACAGACACCCACTCTGCCTCTGTCTCCCTCTGTCTCTGTCTCTCTCTGTCTCTCTATCTCTCTGTGTCTATCATTTTCTTTCTGATTGTCTTTTTCTGTCTGTCTCTCTATTTCTCTCTTACACACACACATATCCTTTTAGAAAAATAGACTCAGAGATATAAGTGCACACACTCAAACAGATGCTCCCAAGTTGATTCACTCATAAATAGGAGGTGGTTAACTAAAAGTTCTAGCTGCAGCTAAGGGATGTGTATTTTGGGGAGGGGGAAATCTTTCCAAGGGGAGAGCCCCTCTGTCTAGTTTATTCTGAGGTTTTTTCTCCATACAACCCACTGGCTATCCTCCTCCTACCTCCACCCACCCCACCCCATCCCTATTCTTGCAGACTTGCTTTGTTGTTGTTCACTTGTTTTCAATCTCCTCTAAGTCTCTGTGATCCCATTGGGGATTTTCTTGGCAAAGACACTACAGTGTGTCTTTGCCTTTCCTTCTCCAGCTCATTTGACAGATGAGGAAACTGAGGCAAACAGGGTTAAGTGTCTTGCCGAGATTTGCTAGTCCTCTGATAAGTCCAGTATTCTTCAGAGAGTCATAGGATCAGTTTTAAAGAAAGATTATATCTTAGAGGTCATCCAGTCCAACCCGGTCATTTTACAGATGAGGACCTGGGGCCTGGAAGGGTTAGCTGATTCACTCTTGATAACATAGGTTGTAAGAAGAAAAGCCAAGATTGAATCTTTGTCAGGCTGAGAGTAAGAGACAGGTACTGGACAACCAGGATCTCAAGTAGGGTGAGGGGAACAATATTCAGAAAGTTTAGAGTCCCCAGAAGATTATTCTGGCTCAGACTGAATTGAAGGGTTCCCTCCTGAGTGTGTTGGTCTAGTTGGCCCAGAAAGAAACAGGCAGGTTGGTTCTATGGAAAGAACCATTGCTCTGGAGTCTGAGGACTTGGATTCAAATTTCACCTTTGATGGTGATTACCTTTTCAACTACAGGTGAGTCTCATATGTGCCTGAGCCTGGATTTCCTCATCTGTAAAATGAGATTCAACAAGAGGGCCTTTGACTTCTAGATCTATGTTCCTGTGGAGACGTAGAGAAGTGAGACTACGTGCCCCTGAACGACCTGGGTCCCTCCTCGGGGGGAACATCTGAGGAGAGGGCATCAGGGCAGAGTTTTTCCCCTTGTCAGGGAACCATATTTATCCTCCCACCCAGATGAGTGTCAAATTGCCACCTCTCCCTGCCAAATCTCAACCATGTTAGGGCAGGAGTTAATTGGACATAAGCCTGGTAATTATCCAAGCTTCACAGAGATGGGGTCAAAGGAAGAAAGACAAAATATTCACATCCATGGAGTGCTTAAGCATTTGCAAAGGCTTTCTCCCCCTTTAAAACAAACCCAAACAAAACCTCTGCAAGGTAAGTAATACAAAGCGTGGTCCTCGTTATAAAGATGAAAATTCCAAGCCTGAGAAAGGTGTAACTTCCCTGTGGATGTCACATAACTCTTATCTGTCAGAGTAAGAATTTGAACTCAATCTCTTGACTCTGGAGCATAAGGATCTTTCCATTCCACCAAGAGAGGTATTCACTGAAGTAGAAAAATCAATCAATGGTAGAGAAACAAATCAATCTATGTTTATTATATGCTTACTAACGTGCCTACCAACAATGCATAATCACAAGAAAAAGAGGAAGAGACCCTGGGACTGAGGAAGAAATACCGAAACAAAGACAAGGAGAAACAGACCTGTTTTTAAGAGAAAATGGGGGAAATGGCAGAGACAGACAGAGGGGCCAAGAGAGAAACCACAAAATGACCCGGAAAGAAGAATGTAGAAGTGGAAAGGGGTGAAAGGCCTATTTCTATCAATGACTAGCTGTGGGATCTTGCATGATCTCTGAGCCTCAGTTTCTTTCTCTGTAAAATGGTGATTGAAAATATTTTCTTTTCCGACCTCAGTAGGATCAGTAGGGGTCAGCCCCTTTTGCTTACATCTCATAGAAGCATAGTTTGTGGAGCTGTGAATTGGTCCCGCTATTCTAGAAAATAATTCAGAATTATTTCCCCTAAATTACTAAACTGCACATACCTTTTGGCCCATATATGTTACAGAAGTGAATTACAAACTTTAAATTGTTTAAAAAAAAAAAAAAGGAAGTTATTACTGATTTTGTATTTGTTTCGTGAATGACCATAAAACATATATTAATGCAGTTTTAAGCTTTAGGGGCTCAAAATTTCGGGACGTCTTATACAATCTTTATTATTGTCATTTCTTACAAGCAACAAGAAAGAGGCATAGAGATACACAGGAACAGAGAGACAGTGAGCTGACGGAAAGAATGATGCAAGGACAGCCTGGGCAGAGACGGGGGCTGGTGCTATCACCCATCAGTCACTTGTGCTCAGTTTTCTTTCTCTGGGGTAAATGGATCTGCTGCCGCAGCAAACAACTGTCCATTGTGTCCTCCTGAGGGACGAGCGGGGAAAGCCAATCACTTCTGATGCAAATGAGCCGGCCTTCTTCAGCCCTGCCCCGGTGCTTCTCCCCTAACCCTGATCCCTGCTTCTGGAGAAGGGAGTCTCGGGCCCCTTCCTTTCCATCCCTGGCCATTCAAACCCTCCCCCAAGAACTGCCCTTGGCCCACACTCTACCTCTCTCACCAGGGCTGGGCAGCGTGGCAGAAGAAAGATCTGGGATGGGTTCCCAGGGCCCAAGGGACCTTCTTCATGGCTGTTCTCTCTCCCTGAAATGTCCCGGGGACAGCCCTGAAGCATCTAAGGGGGCAGGCTAAGGAGGTGGGATAGAAGAAATTGTAAACAGGCCCAACGGTGCACTGTGGATAGAATTGTCCCCTGGTCCAGCCGTTCAGGTAAAGGATTTGGAACTAAATGAACCATGGCCTTTGACATACAGCTAAGCAACCCAGTGGGTAGATCAAAGGAACTGAATTTGAGTTAAAAATCTAACCTCAGACAGGTACTTGCTTTGTGATTCTGGTTAAGTCACTTGATCTCTGTTTGCCTCAGTTTTCTCATCTGCAAAATGAGGATAATAATATCATCTACCTTCCAAGTTTGTTGTGAGGACCAAATTAAATAATAATTGTAAAGCACTCAGAACAGTGCTTGGAACATAGTAAGAACAATATCAATATGAGCTATAGTTTTTCTTTAAAAATGATTATTATTTTATAATATTTATTAATATTCTATTATTAAAATTGTTTATTTTTATTTTCAAAATATATGCATGGATAATTTTTCGACATTGACCCTTGCAAAACCTTGTATTCCAAATTTCCTTCCCTTCTCCCCTAGATGGCAAATAATCCAATAATATCAGCTATTATTATTACTGTTAATATTTTTTAGCACAGTACGTGGCACATAGCAAGTGCTATATAAATGTTAACTATTATCATTATTATTATTATCACTTCTAGGTTTTAATTCCCAAAGAGATCAAAAAGAAGAAAAGGACTTATAATAACAAAATATAATAGCTCTTTTTGTAGTAACCAAAAGTTGGAAACTAAGAGCAAGTCCTTTTATTGAGGAAGAATGAAACTAATTATATTTGAAGATGTTAAAATATTATTGTGCCATAAGAAATTATGAAATAGGGGCAGCTAGATGGTGCAGTGGATAGAGCACTAACCCTGAAGTTAGGAGGATCTGAGTTCAAATGTGGCCTCAAACACTTAAAACTTCCTAGCTATGTGACCCTGGGCAAACCAGTTAACCCCAATTGCCTCAGCAAAAAAAAAAAAAAAAAAAAAAAAAAAAAAGGAAAAGAAAAATAAATTATGGAATGAATAGTTTCAGAGGAACCTGGGAAGAACACTAAGAACTGATGCAGAGTAAAGTAAACAGAACTAGGAGAACAATTTATACAATGACATTACAGAGAAAAACAACTGAAAAAATTTAAAATTCTAGTAGATGCAATGATAAACAATAGGTCCAGAAAACTGAAGTTGAAAGATTTACTTTCTTTCAGAAAAGTAATGAAATTTAAGTTCATAGAGATATACATTTTCAGGTATGACCAATAATGGGAATTTATTTTGTTGGAGTATGCATTTAATGATGAAGACTTAATTTTTGTATAGTTTTTTTTAAAGGGGTGGGGTGGGTATTCATTGGAAAAGGGGTAGATTTAAAATGTATATGTAAAGAAAGATTTTAAATAAGAAAATTGTCCTTTTGGTTGATGGTGAGAGTGGGGGTTCCATGTTTAATCTAAAGGGACAGTTCTGATAGGATAGGCAGACTAGTTTTAAAGTCAGACGTATTACCCTATTCTACAATTACTGTGTGATCTTAGATAAGTATTTTCCCCATTAAGAAGTTAAATATCTTCTGTAAAATGAGGACTAAATCAAAGCTTCTTAAACTGTGGGTCTGGATCCGATATGGGGTCATATAACTAAATGTGGGGGGGTCATGAAATTATGATTTATTATCAGTAAATATTTGATTTATATACCTATTTTATATAATTTTAATATACTTTTATGACCAGAATTACAAAAATTTCTCAGATAAGAAGAGGTCTGAGTAGAGAAAGTTTAAGCAAACCTGAACTAAGATCCCTTATAATTCTTTTTTTTTTTCCTGCTGAGGCAGTTGGGATTAAGTGACTTGCCCAGGATCACACAGCTAGGAAGTGTTAAATGTCTAAGACCAGATTTAAATTCAGTCCTCCTGTGTTCAGGGATGTTGCTCTGTCCATTGCACCACCTAGTTGCCCTTCCCTCCCAATTCTTAAATCCTTTTAAGAGACCCAAAGCAGGATGTCAGATATCAGATAAGGTGGGAAGTGGACTTTATCCAGGAATGTTGTGTTAGAAAAAGTTACAAGAGACATTAATAAAAATATGTAGTTCCTTATGCTCAAAAAATTATCAAACTTTGCATATTCTTTGATCCAGCAGTATTACTACTGGGCTTATATCCCAAAGAGATCATAAAGAAGGGAAAGGGACCTGAATGTGCATGAATGTTTGTGGCAGCCCTGTTTGTAGCGGCCAGAAACTGGAAACTGAGTGGATGTCCATCAATTGGAGAATGGCTGAATAAATTGTGGCATGTGAATATTATGGAATATTATTGTGCTATAAGAAATGACCAACAGGATGATTTCAGAAAGGCCTGGAGAGACTTACACGAACTAATGCTGAGTGAAATGAGCAGGACCAGGAGATCATTATTTACGTCAACAACAATACTATATGATGATCAATTCTGATGGACCTGACCCTAGTCAACAATGAGATGAACCAAATCAGTTCCAATGGAGCAGTAATGAACTGAACCAGCTACGCCCAGTGAAAGAACTCTGGGAGATGACTATGAACCACCACATAGAATTCCCAATCCCTCTATTTTTGTCCGCTTACATTTTTGATTTCCTTCACAGGTTAATTGTACAATATTTCAAAGTCCAACTTTCTCTATACAGCAAATTAACTGTTTGGACATGTATACAGATATTGTATTTAATTTATACTTTAACATATTTAACATGTATTGGTCAACCTGCTATCTGGGGGAAGGGGTGGGGGGAAAGGAGGGGAAAAATTGGAACAAAAGGTTTTGTAATTGTCAATGCTGAAAAATTACCCATGCATATATCTTATAAATAAAAAGCTATAATAAAAAAATATGTAGTTCTTGAGAGAAGCAGCTTAGTGTAGTGTATAGAGAACAGTACTAAGACAATTCTACATTCAAGTCTTATCTGATCAACATTCTGGTTATGTGACCTTAGCAAATCATTTAACTAACTTTTTTTTCTCTTACGTGCTAGACCTGATAGCTTCTTCTTGACCCTGAGCCTCTCTTCAGCCTCTCACAGGTCAGTTCCCTTCTCCTAGATAAGCTGTCCTGCTCTGTTCTGTTTCTTTTCCTTCTGCCTGTCCATCCTCTCTTGCTCAATCTTCTTTCCTTGTCTCTGGGCTCCCTTCTCTTTTCACTCTCTGCTATTTCAGATCTCAGCTTCCATTTGTTCAGGATCCTTCATTTTGGAAGGGGACCAGTGACTTCGTGGGGGTGGGGGGGATTTGCCGACTTGAATTGCTCATGAGATAGGTTTAAGTGAGGCAGAATGCACGAAGTCATCAGTCTCATGTTCTCTTCCAGAAGTCCCATAGCAAGACAAACGTCAGGACGACCAGTGATGACCCGATGCGGTGGATGACCTTGCTACCATCCGGGTCTATCTGATCAAGCTCTCAGCACTCCACACTCTGCCTTCATGGCTGCTGAAACAACATTTTCTCACCTGACCGTTCCTCACAGGCTTGGCTAAACATCTTTCTAACTCACTGATGGGTTTGAGGTCTATCAGGAACCCTCCACATGGCCCATCTACCATGATGGTTTTTGTTGAGCTTCTTGGAGCCTGGATGAGTTAGGTGAAAAGTGGACACCAAAGTGGATGAGCAGCCCTAAAAAGGGCTCTGCAGGCCCTCACATTAGAGATGCTAGTCCTCCCTGAGCACCCCATGTACCCCATTTGTTCAATTATAACCTCTGTGGATAATTCTCCTTTCTTATATCCCCCCCTCATCTCTCTGGGGAGCATCTCCAATTGTCTCTTGGACAATTTAAACTAGATATTCTAAAGGCATCTCAAATTCAACTCATCCACTCATCCAAAACAGAACTTCTTATCTCTTTTCCTAATCCTTCCCTTTTCCAAATATTCTCTTTGACTGTCGAGGATACCACTAATGTCTCAGTTACCCAAGTTTAAACTTCAGTGTCATCCTCAGCTCCTTACTCTTACCCTTTCCATATATCCCCTCCTTCCCCTTACCCCCTCCCCAAGATGGCAGGTTGACCAATACATGTTAAATATGTTAAAGTATAAGTTAATTACAATATATGTATGCATGTCCAAACAGTTAATTTGCTGTATAGAAAGAGTCAGACTTTGAAATAGTGTGCAATTAGCCTGTGAAAGAAATCAAGAGAGGAGCAATATCCATTGCCAAATCTTATTTTTATTTTAAATATTTTTCTTATATGTCCCTTCCTCTTCACTCCTAAAACCATAACCCTAGGTCAGGTTTATTACCTCTCATTCTGAATTATTGCAATAGTATTGATCTCTCTGCTTCCAATCTCTACCCATTCAGCTCCATCCTCCATTCAGCTATCAAGATGATTTTTCTAAGGCAGAGATCTAACTATGTAGCCTCTCTGCTTAAGGAGCTCCAGTGGGTCCCTGTTATTTCTAGGATCAAATGTAAACTTTTCTATTTTTCATTTAAACTTCATTATCTACTTTTCTAACCTTCTTACACATCCTTACTCCCTTCAACACTCTGATTCAGTGACACTGATCTACCTGGTTCCTTCATCTCCCATCTCTGCTGTTCCCCATACCAAGAACGTTTTGTCTTCTCACCTTGGATTCTTAGTTTTTTTGGCTTCCTTCTAGGAAGCCATCTTGGGGAGGGGGTAAGGGGAAAGAGGGGATATATGGAAAGGGTAAGAGTAAGGGGTTGAGGATGACACTGAAGTTTAAACTTGGGTAACTGAGACATTAGTGGTATCCTCGACAGTCAAAGAGAATATTTGGAAAAGGGAAGGATTAGGAAAAGAGATAAGAAGTTCTGTTTTGGATGAGTGGATGAGTTGAATTTGAGATGCCTTTAGAATATCTAGTCTAAATTGTCCAAGAGACAATTGGAGATGCTCCCCAGAGAGATGAGGGGGGGAATAAAAGAAAGGAGAATTATCCAAAGAGGTTATAATTGTACAAATGGGGTACATGGGGTGCTCAGGGAGGACTAGCATCTCTAGACTGAGCTTAAATCCCACCTCTTGCAGGAGGCCTTCCCTGGTCTCCTCAGCTTGTCCCTTTTCTATGTTGTATCCATTAGAAGGAGAGTTCCTTGACACTAGGGATTATGCTTTCTTCCCTCCTTTTCTTTGCATTCCCAGCCCTTAGTTCAATGCCTGCCACATATTAAGTACTTAAATACTTTTTGACTGTTGATTGACAATGTTCTAGTATCCCCAGACATTTCTATAAGACTATAAATTGCAACATGTGCATTGGAGGGAGATACCCCAAATTGCAGTATCTGCATAGACTGAAATCTCAAGTTCTGTTCCTTCTCTTTCTTCCCTTTGCCAGACAAAGAACTCTCAAACAAAAAGGCTGTGAAGCAAGAGTGGAGGTGAGCACGGGGATGGAACCTGGGCAAATGGGGCAATTCCTCCAAAATGTCCATCGTTGTTGTTTATCCTTCTTTCTCGGAAGAGGACCAGTGACTTCAGGAGAGTGACGGCTTGACTTGAAAATGAATTGGATTTAAATGAAGTCATCGGCTTCGTTCTTGCCTACAGAGTCGCTGGAGTCCACGGGCAAGACATCGGTCACGACGGCTGGCAATGGCCCAACACTGTGGTCATAGCACTGATGGGAAACCAGAAAGTAAGTGCTGTGGAACTTCATTTTTACACCTTCAGATAGCCCCAGAGCTCCAGGGAGCAGTTTCTTGAATTCCTGTGGCATTGTTTTCATGTCTGTGGTATCTGATGAAAAACCAGGAGTAGTTCCTGGGGTTTTGTGCTAATTTGGGGGCAGAGGAAGGAGTTGGAAGAGAACTCTGTGGCCATTGAGCACAACCCACAAATTGCCAGTGTAACATATCCAAGTGTTCATCTAGCCTAGGATGATGGCAGATATTGATTAATTTTCAATGTATTTGCATTTCAGAACTCCAGCCAATGTTACAAATCAGACTTGATTTATTTCTGTTGTTTGTTTAGACTTAAGAAAATAAAGGAGAAAATGTTAATAATGCAGACATGTATGTGTCATGGGTACCCCCCCCCCCCCCTGGTTGTTAAACATTTACCAATATACCTTGGGATGATGGAAGATCTCCGAAGGCTGTTGCTTCCTATATTATTGCCCAGAATACTGAACACTCTCTTCCCTCCTAGGGAGAGTAAGTAACCCCAAAGCTCATCTCTGTTGCTTAAAATTGGTTTACATTTGTTTAATTAGTCCTGAATGTTGGCTTCCGATAAAGTTTGATTGACAGGTCACAGCAGCTTCTTATGTGGAGAATTACAGAATTAAAGCTGAAATAAAGGCCACCTAGCACAGTGCTTTTACTTTACAGAGGAGGGAACTGAGTTCCAGAGAAGTGTGTTTCTTTACTTTGGATGGAGGGTCTGAGTTAGAAAGTCATTTGATAACACGGCGTGAGGGGATATAATGAAAGGGAGAGAACAAATTCCTCAGGATTTTGTCCTGACTGAGGGAACTCTGGACTAAGTGAAAGGGAATCTTAAGATTTTATAACCTTCACTTCCCAAAGCAGGGCAAAAAGGTGATCCCCTGAGAAAAGGCTGAGCTGTTGGTGAGTAGTTCTATGTGGTGGAAGGAGGCTGGGGAGCAAGGAGAAGGGGTCTGTTCCCTTCCAGGCAGCTGGCCTTGTGGGGATTTCCCCTCTGTTCTCTCCCAGCACGTGGAAAGGGGCCCATCCTTCCTGCATCCCTGGAGAGGGAACGGAGACTTAAGGAAAGTCATGGCCACGAGGGGTGGAAAGGAAGAGCCACCTGAGAGGGAGCGGCTCGTTTTTCGGTTTTTCTCCTAACCCAATGTGTGCACACATGATTATATTGTGCACACATGCAGATTCATGTGGTTTATACACACACACATGACCACACATGTACGTACACACACGTTGTATGTGCAAACACACGGTTACATTGTACACACGCAATTGTGTAGGTTGGCCACAGAGATGGCCCTGGATGCAGCAGGAGACCATGGCCGCTTTAAGCTACAATCTTTAACAGGTCTCAGTTTGACTGGATCACAACTGGATTAAGGTGAGTAGCATCTGAGGCAAAGAATTATCTCTTTCATTTAGCCCCAAAAAAGAATCATAAATAAATCTGGGAGGGGAAGACTCTCAAGATTTCTAGTCAAAACAGAAATGATGCTATTAAATGTACATACATGTTCACATGTGTATCTATGGTTACATGTACGTGCACACACATCGACACACACCTTTCTCCTTATTAACATATTGCTCACTTGGTTTAGCTTCTACTTCTGCTATTTACAAGCCCCCTCCCCAAGGAGAAGGTCAGGAACATTCTAGGTCACCTACCTTCATGTAGGAAATTCCCTCTGAGTTCCGTGAAGCTTGGAAAGGGGGTTACCTGCCATTAGGTAGCCCTGCCCTGTCTCTCCTGTACAAGTCTTTTGTCCAGGCTCCAAAATCTAGGTTACATAAGTATGACTTCACAATTATTGCGATTGAATTCCTTCTTACTAGATTCAGGTCAGTGTTCTAAGCCTTGGAGAACCTTTTGGACGCCAGCTCTTGTCATCCAGAATGTCGGCCATCCCTCCAAACTGTGTTTTCTACAAATCTGAAGAGCTGTCATCTGTGCCTTCATCCAAGTTATTGCTAAAAATGTGAAACGAGGTGAGGTGAAGAACAGATCCTTGGAATAATCTCCTGGGCACTTCCTGCCAAGGTAACTTTAAGTCAGTAATAACTATCCTTTGAGTCTGGATATTTATCCATCTCAGTGTCTAGATCACATCTCTCTCCATCTTTTTTCTCAAGAAGAGCACGAGTTATTTTTATCAGAATGTAGGTATCCATGGCATTTTCCTTATCTACTAGTTTAATAACCCTATCAAAAAAAAAAAAAAAAAAAAAAAAAAAAAAAAAGAAAAGAAAAGAAAAGAAAGGAAAGCTTTTGTTTCTGATGAAGCCATGCTGGCTTTTCATAATCACTCCTTTCTTTTCTACATGTTCAGTAGGCACCTCCTTAAAAATCTGTTTTAGAATTTCCCCAAGAATCAGCCAAACTTATTTATTTTATGAAAATCGGAACATTTTTCTTCTTCAGTTCTAGTCATCATTTTTTTCAAATATCACCTGCAGAAGCTCAGCAATCATATCTGTCAATATTTTTAACATTCAAGGATGTGATTGATCCGGGCTAGGTGACTGAATTCATTAAGGGCAGCTAGGTGTTGTTTTATTATTTCCTTATGTATCTTGGGTAACAATTCCCATTTTCATTCTGGTTTTTCCCTCTATAGCCAAGACCATTCTCTTTGTCAAAGAAAAGAAGCTAGAAGAGTGTAATGAAGTTTTGCATGTGTCTAGATCATGTAAGATGGCAGAGATCTGCTTTTGGAAAAAGGCATCCTGAGTTTCCCTCACACTTGGGGGGAAACCTAGATGGGAGTCTTTTTTTCAGTGACTACAGCTGCTGTGATAAACTGTGCAGGTCTTTAAAACTATCCCACTGGGACAATCTCACTCTTTCCTTCCATCAGGATCCAACAGAGTAAAAGGTACAGGAAGATTCTGGGGAAAAGATGAAATGAAAAAGGTAACATACTGGATTCTGGGAACTGGGAGGAGTGCCAGACTCACTGTTTCATAAGATTCCAGAAATTCTGATCTATTGTAAATCATCATTGTCCCATCCAATCTAATCAATGGCCCTATCTCTTCTTTAATAGTCATTAAAGCTAGAAAAAAAATGTGGTTGGTTTTCCTCCCCAGTTTCAGTTCTATTACTTCTTTGATAGTCTTTAAAAGTAGGAAAAAATGTGATTGGTTTTCCTCCCCATTTTCATCTCATTTTGAGTGTTCACACAACAAATTTTATAGGCGTATGACACATTTTTGTATTCATTTTGTGACCTGCTCTTGCTTCCATTTTATGTATTTATCTTTTTAAAATCTATGTTGATTCATCTTGCTAAGTGGGTATTAAGCTCTTAGTTGCTGCATTCCTGGAGGACCATGACTGATTTCAGAGCCCTCTAAATTTGCTACTCAAGTGTGAAGTAGCAATAATGCTATCCTTCAGTCTGAATGAAAAACTGTTTAGAGGGCATACATGTGTAATTGTTAGCATTACACAAGCTTAAGGACAAGTGGAAATAAAGAATGGGCAAAAAAATCTAAACTATGTTGGTTGGTCGGTGAATTCCCTATCTATCTACAAAAGTATGTTTAGACAACCGCTCTTTTCCTCTTTCATCATCAGAATTGTTTTCCTTTTGTCTCTGAAGAATTTCATTCTTAAGTGCTTCCCATCTTTCCTAGTGTGACTTCCCCTGAAGAATTTTTAGTCCATGGGATCTTGTCCTTTCTCTGAACCCTTTGAAATTTGCTTTTGTAAATTAATAACAGTCATTTTTCAGTTGTGTCCAACTCTTGGACCCTATTTGGGGTTTTCTTGGCAAAGATACTGGAAGGGTTTGTCATTTCCTTTTCCAGCTCATTTTGCAGATGAGGAAACTGAGGCAAATGGGGTTAAGGTACTTGCTCAGGGTCACACAGTTAATAAATATCTGATGCCAAATTTGAGCCTGGGAAGATGTTTTCCTGACTCCAGGCTCTGCTAGATGCTCCAATTAACATTTATAATAATGCTTACTGAGCCAGACACAGTACAATTATTATTTCATTGCATCCTCATAATAATCCTGCCCATATTTTTTTCTTTTGTCACAAATCTAGGAAGAAGTTGCCCAAAGGTTCCCCTCATCTTCACCCCAGCAACCAGTTCTTCCTTGTTAATGCAAATCAGATTCTGAATAGAATTCTCTTTATCTGTTTCTTTACCTTCTGAAGGATGAAATTATCATTAAGGCAAGTCAAGGAGTTATTAGCTCTCACATTTGGCATAAAGAAAACTTCAGCAGATGTCTCTGTAATATTTCTACAGGGTGCCTCCAAAAGTCAGAGAAGTTTAAGATTTGATAACTTCCATTTGTAAAGGAGTTTCACAGCTGATGGGGGAAGTTCAGGTGTAATATATAGCCTCATTTGTGAGTTGTAGGTTAGAATTCTCTTTTAATACCAGTTAGTAGCTTCAAGCTCACTGGCCAGCTGTAGCAAGATCAAAATCAACTAGCATCTGTGACAATTTCTTTAACATTTATTTTTTCCAATTTGAAACACCAGATTTTGCAAAGGTGAATGTTGAAAACTATTTTGGCATGTACTTGGAAAAATAAAATACTATTAAAACAACACATAAAAATTATAGAAAAACAGGAAAATTAGCAAAAATGTGAGACGTCTTCATTAAAAAATATTTATTTGGTCAAAGGATAAGAATAGACAATTTTTTGATGAAGAAATTAAAGCCATTTCTAGTCATACAAAATTTTTTCTAAATCGCTATTGATTAGAGAAATGCAAAGTAAGACAAGATACTACTTTACACCTATCAGATTGGCTAAGATGACAAGAAAAGATAATGATAAATATTGAAGGGGATGTGGGAAAACTGGGACACTGATACATTGTTGGTGGAATTGTGAAATCCAACCATTCTGGAGAGCAATTTGGAAATATCCCCAAAGGACTATCAAACTGTGCATATCCTTTGATTCATCAGTGTCTCTACTGGGTCTGTATTGCAAAGAGATCATAAAGGAGGGAAAGGGACCCACATGTGCAAAAATGTTTGTGGCAGCTCTTTTTTAATGGCAAGGAACTGGAAAATGAGTGGATGCCCATCAATTGGAGAATGGCTGAATAAGTTATGGTATGTGAATGTTATGGAATATTATTGTTCTATACCGAACGATCAACAGGATGATTTCAGAAAGACCTGGAGAGACTTACATGAACTGATGCTGAGTGAGATGAATAGAACCAAAAGAACATTGTACATAGCAATAACAAGATTATGTGATCAACTCTGCTGGACTTGGCTCTTTTCAACAATGGGGTGATTCAAAGCAATTACAATAGCCTTGTGATGGAAAGAATCATCTGCATCTGAAAAAAAGCACTATGGGAACTGAATGTGGATCATAGCATATCATTTCCACCTTTTGTTGTTGTTTGCTTGCTTGGTTTTTTCCTTCCCTTTTTTCCTTTTCGATCTCATTTTTCTTGTGCAGCATGATAAATGTGGAAATATGTCTGGAAGAATTGTATGTGGGACAGCTAGATGACACAGTGGCTACAGCACTGGCCCTGAAGAAAGGAGAACCTGAGTTCAAATCAGACACTTATCATTTACAAAAATTTTAAACATTTTTTTAACATTTTGTTTTTTTATTATAGTTTTTTCTATACAAAGCATATGCATGGGTAATTTTTCAACACTGTCCCTTGCAAAAACTTCTGTTTCAGTTTTTCCCCCTCCTTCCTCCCACCCCCTCCCCTAGATGGTAGGTAGTCCCATTCATGTTAAATACATTAAAGTATATGTTAAATACAATATATATATATATATATATATATATATACATAAAATTTATTTTCAATAAGAAAAAAACTAAATTAAATTGAATTATATTCCATGGGGTCATGGGTTGAACCGTATAAAATGAAAAAATACTTAAAATACCTCATCTGGGATGCCATTTTTTTCCTCAGTGGAATTGTCAGACCCTGGAATTTAGATAAAGACCAATATTGTAAAAAGAAAAGGCAATAAGCTGATTCTAGTCAATTTTTCCCCTTTCATAATTATGTGTGGTAACACAGAAGAAAAAAGAATGTTATTCTTATTATTGGAGTTCCTTATATTGTTAGTCCATCAGCTCTCATTTACCATCTCAAGCTTTAAAAAAGTCAATACATTTCTTCCAAGTATAGCAAAATGGAAAATATGCTGCACTAAAAGTCTTGAGCGATGGCCTCCAAAGTTGGATCCATAAGCCCAATACTCCATGGTATCCACATAAAGGATAATCAATAGGAAGATGGAAAGGTGACTTGTATCCCACTCTTGTCATAAGCCATTTGCAAGACTTGTCTCTAATACTATCTCCTTTGCCATCTTTTCTTTTCTTTTCTTTTTTTTTTTTTAAATAGCTTTTTATTTACAAGTTATATGTATGGGTAATTTTACAGCATTGACAATTGCCAAACCTTTTGTTCCAATTTTTCCCCTCCTTCCCCCCATTCCCTCCCCTTTTTAAAGATTTTGTGATCTAATTTCTTTCTTGCTCTTTCACTTTCACCCCACTTCTTCCTTAAGAAGAAGCAATTTGATATAGTTTATACCTATGCAGTCATGCAAAATATTTCTATATTAGTCATGTTGCAAAAAATAAAGAGCAACCCCCCCCAAGAATAATAACATTTAAAAAGTATGCTTTGATTTGTATTCAAAAAGTATCAGTTCTTCCTCTGCAGGTGGATAGCATTTTTCATCTTAAATCCTTAAGAATCATCTTGGATCTTTGTATTGCTGAGAATAGCTAAGTCATTCATAATTGACCATTATGCAATATTGCTGTTATCGTGTACAACATCCTCCTGGTTCTTCTCATTTCACTTTGCATCAGTCATCTGTGCCAGTTTCTTACCTATGGCTTTTCTTATAAATTTTTTTAACTCTTCCTAAGTGATAATCATAACTTTTATATTCTTTCTCTCCTCTTGGTTCTAGGACTCTTTCTCTTCACTCCAGCTTCTTCTTCTTTTTTTTTTTTTTTTTAATTTAATAGCCTTTAATTTACAGGATATATACATGGGTAACTTTACAGCATTAACAATTGCCAAACCTCTTGTTCCAATTTTTCACCTCTTACCCCCCCCCACCCCCTCCCCTAAATGGCAGGATGACCAGTAGATGTTAAATATATTAAAATATAACTTAGATACACAATAAGTATACATGACCAAAACATTATTTTGCTGTACAAAAAGAATCAGACTCTGAATTATTGTACAATTAGCTTGTGAAGGAAATCAAAGATGCAGGTGTGCATAAATATAGGGACTGGGAATTCAATGTAATGGTTTTTAGTCATCTCCCAGAGTTCTTTTTCTGGGTATAGCTAGTTCAGTTCATTACTGCTCCATTAGAAATGATTTGGTTGATCTCGTTGCTGAGGATGGCCTGATCCATCAGGACTGGTCATCATCTAGTATTGTTGTTGAAGTATATAATGATCTCCTGGTCCTGCTCATTTCACTTAGCATCTTCACTCCAGCTTCTGCTGAAAAATGAATATATCCTCTGTTCCTTTAAGGGAGGCAATGGGGATGAGACCATACCTCTGCCAATCTTGACCCAGCTGCCACTATTAATTATGCTAGTTAAGGTCTCTGGATACCAGGTTTTAATACCAATGGGAATAAATTTATTAACGTACAGGGGAAGGGAGTGTTGCTTCCTTATTAAGTGATTACTTCTTCAGGATATAGTTTTGGGTGACAAGGTAACACACCTGCTTGGTGTTCCTAAACTTGTCACAAAGAACTGATGCAAAGTAAAGTGAGCAGACCCAAGAGAACTGTTTATACAATGATCATCACATTATAAAGAGAAGCGACTTTGAAAGACTTAATAACTTTGATGCAATGACCAACCAGAATGCTAGAGGACAGCAGATAATGCATCCTACTCAGATACTGACAATTGATGGGCTGAAGATACACAATGAAATATACATTTTTAGACATGATCAGTATGGGAATTTGTTGTGTTTTACTATGGGTAACTGTTATGAAAATTTTCTTTTTTTTTTCTTTTTAATGATGGGAAGGTGAGAGTAAGAGAACATAAATGTTTAAAATCAATTATAATAGTTTTTTTCAAAACCTTTTCCATTATTATTGTGGTTCAGTCATGTCTAACTCTTGATGATCCTATTTGGGGCTTTGTTGGCAAAAATACTGGAGTGGTCCACCATTTCTTTCTCCAGCTTATTTGATAGATGAAGACACTGAGGCAAACAGGATTAAGTGACTTGCCCAGGATCACACAGCTAGCAAGTACCTGAGACCAGACTTGAACTCAGGAAGATGAGTCTTCCTGACTCCAAGCCCAGAATGCTATACTTTGACACCTCCCTGCCCTTTGTACCCACACAAAGTGTGAACCTTTCACTGAATTAGGAGGGTTAAAGCCATCGAGTAGGCTGAAAATTGGCCAAATCCCTGAAATATCCCTTTTCTTCAGCTTGGAGCAGTCTAGGCTCAAACAACTTTGTGGAATATATCAGAGGGCAGCAGAGGGGGAGAAGGGAATCTTCCTCATTTCTATCTCTTCCCCACTCCATCTTCACCATATTGGCCCTGGTATTTAGCAGTTTAAGAATTTGAAAGTTCAGGAAAGTCCAAGCAGGAATTAACAATGAAACCTAAAAAAACACTTTCCAGACAGACACAAACACAGAATGACAGTAATTAAAGGGAGAAAGCATCTTTAAGGACTATAACCTTTGGCAACAGAGAAGAGAACCAGCTTTGAATTCAATGGAGAATTGGCCCCTGGAAATTAAGATTAGAGCCATGAAGATGAAAGTATCCTGAGAGTCTACCAGAGTACCTTGCCTAGCAGAGATGCTGTCCTAAAGATTTCTTTTCTTTATTTTATAAAACAACTACACTTATTTTAACATTCTTTTTTTTAATTTGAAAAACAATTTGAGTTCCTAGTTGTCTCCCTTCCTATTACCCTATCCATTGAGAAACCAAGTAATACTATGTGAAGTCATAGCTTAAAGACTTCACAAAGAGAGAAAGGACATTGGGGCCCTATAGTCTCAGAGCTGTGAACTGGTTTAGACATATTTATTCCCTAAATCTATGCCTTGTTACCATTATGGCTCACATTTGTGCCTTTTCCTATCATGGATACTACATGTATTTGTGAGAGAGTGCTTTTCAGGTATGTGGTTAAAATATTTTGTAGTTATGGTTTTTATTTTGCCATCTTCCTCCTTCTCTTTTTTTCTTCTCTACCTCCTCCCTGTCCTAGAAATGGCTACTCTTAGATATATATGTAAAATCATTCTCTACATCTATTTATTAGCTCTTTCTCTAGATGCAGATAGCATCTTCCTTCAATATCCCTTGTAGTTAATTTGAATATTTATAGTAGTCAAAATGACTTAGTTGCTCGGAGTTGTTCTTTAAAAAAGAACACTGTATATAATGGGGTTTTTTTGTTCATTTTTTTGTGCAGCTCTATCCATACTAAAATCAATGAACTCATTTTTTATAGCACAATAGTACATGTGATCATATACTATAACTTGTTCTTCTGTTTCCCAACTGACAGACATCTCTGAAATTTTCATTCTTAATCACAGGTTTTGCTTTTAGTTTATGGTGACTACTTGTCAGTTATTAAGGGTAAAGTTAATAAGTACAGTGGTAGGGCTTAGGAGAGTGACCTCAGAGACAATACCTGTACAACTTAGTAGTGGTAATTGATCTCTGGGAAGTAGTCAGAGGGAATGTCTCACAAAGAAAAGACAGAAATAAAAAATCGAATAGATCATTTGGATGTTAGATGCCTGGGGCAAAATCTGCTTAAGGAATAAAATAGATTCCTTTATGAAGTACAAAAGCTGGGAAAAATTTTTTTACAGCCAGTGTTTCTGATAAGGGACTTATTTCTAAAATATAAGAACTGTGTAAAATTTATAAGAATACAAGTCATTCCCCAATTGATAAATGGTCAAAGGACATGAACAATTTTCAGATGATGAAATTAAAGCCATCTGGCATCATGTGAAAAAATTCCCTGAATAACTATTGATTAGAGCAATAAAACAACTCTGAGGCACCACTTCACACTTTTCAGATTGGCTAAAATGACAGAAAAAGATAATGATAACTACTGGAAGGGATATGGGAAAATTGAGACACTAATGCATTGTTGGTGTAGTTGTGAAATGATCCAAACATTCTGGAGAGCAATATAGAACTATGCCCAAAGGGCTATAAAACTGTATATTCCCTTTGACCCAGCAGTGCCATTATTGGATCTATATCCCAAGGAAATCATAAAGAAGGGAAGAGGATCCATATGTGCAAAAAATATTTGTAGCCAGTTCTTCCTATGGTGGCAAAGATTTGGAAAATGACTAGGTGTCTATTAACTAGGGAATGGCTGAGTAAGTTATAGTATATGAAAATAAGGGAATATTATTATTCTATAAAAAATGAACAAGCTGATTTTAGAAAGGCCTGAAAAGATTTACATGAACTGATGCTGAGTGAAACAAGCAGAACCAGGAATACATTGTACACAATAACTGCAAGAATGTGCAATGATTAATTGTGAAAGACTTGGTTCTTCTCAGCATTTCAGTGATCCAAGGCAATCCCAATAAACTTTGGATAGTAAACTCCACCTACATTCTGAAAAAAGAACTATAGAGACTGAATATAAATCAACACATGCTATGTTCACTTTTTTCCTGTTTTTTTTTTTCTCATGCTTTTCCCCTTTTGTTCTGATTTTTCTCTCCCAATATGGTTTATAAAGAAATGTGTATTTTAGTAGTTAATATGCATGTATAACCAGAAAAAAACAATTAATTAAAAAAAGGAAAACAGAATAGGTTCCTTTCTCTTTTACTCTTCCCTTCTACTGGAAAAAGGGGAAGTAGGAAATGGCTATTTGGACAGTAAATGGAGGATGATTCCCCCACGTGGAAGAGAAGAAATTAAGGTGTCAAGGTTTGGGGTGGATGGCTCACCATACCATTTGTGTGTCTCCCAATCTCACATAGCCCAGTAAGATAGTTCTTCCTTAAAATGTTTAGAAGGGGGCGCAACTAGGTGGAGCAGTGGACATCAGCCCTGAAGTCAGGAGAACCTCAGTTCAAATTTGACCTCAGACATTTAACACTTCCTAGCTGTGTGATCCTGGGCAAGTCACTTAACCCCAATTGCCTTAGCCAAAAAAAAAAAAAAGTACATTAGTAGAATTGTACATATTTAGCATGCATTGGATTACTTGCTATCTATGGGAGGAGATGGGGGAAAGGAAAAAAAGATTTGGACATAAGGTTTTGCAAGGGTGAATGCTGAAAACTATGCATATATTTTGAAAATAAAAAGCTTAAAAAATAAAACAAAAAACTCCCAAATTGTGTAGTAAGAATAAAATTCCATAGATTGAAAATACTACTTGTCAGGTGTAGGTAATTTCTATTTATTGAATAAAATGTCCAAAGTAGCAAAACAAACAAACAAACAAACATGATTCTTCCTTTCAATGTATTGCTCCAATATAAAATTCACTGTCTGGTGATCTTTGGAGATCCTGTGTAAAAATGTTTTGCTTGTTGTGAAAAGATCTTTCTGGGACCCATATTCCCAAAGCAATGCGTTCAGCAATTGAGGATTATATAATTCCTCAGAGTCAGAAATTTTGCATTTCCTTGAAAAATCAACTTGATTAATTCTGTAAATATATGTCACAAGCATCAAAAGAAATATCAATATAATAAGCTAACAATGGCGATTATCTTAGTCTCAAGGAATTTTCTTATGGTGCTATTCACAGCAAATTCTCCATAACAGACATGCAATAGTCATAGCACAATAAAAAGCATTGCTTGACAGATTACTTCCACAAATAAATGTCTATAATCCCTGTTGGAAATGGTAAATATGATGTCCTGATAGAATTTGTACATATATAACACACAAGCAAATAATAATAAACAGCAAAAATAAAACAAAGCTAGCAAAATGCACAGGTTTGTGATAATAGACCTGCATAAGCATGGCCATGCACAGCATGCAAATAACAATGAAACTGTGCATAGTTAACAGGCAAGGGCTGCTCTCCTATGTGTCCTAAACTCGCACATAAACAATGAAACAAAGCAAGAAAATGTTAAAAACAAGAAAAACTCAAAGCATAGAATGATTAATGCATGTATCAATAAAATCTGCAATTATAAGCAAGGTACTCATTCTGTCATTAGTATTATCATCTTATTCCTCGTGGAGGAATTACAGTTTCTCCTGTAAAATCCTAAGTGAGGCTGGTTGCCAGCTGAATGGGTCTGTCTCTTTAATAACCTGCTGACCTTTCTGCTCCTAGCCTAGATGACCCATGGTTTGGGCTAGTCAACATCGTTATTAGATCTATAGGTTGGAATTCCTGAATCTAAATCTATTGAGAACCCAGGCTGACTAGGATTGATGTTTCTGTGTTTTGTGAATTGTTTCTGTACCTCACAAGTCTTTATGACTAAGTTCTAGGTGGGAAACATTGCCTCTGGATTTAGTGCTCTTGCCTTTTCTGAACTAGAATTCCACTTAGTTTGAGTCTAGGTTCTTGGCTTGTATTACATAACATCTTCACTGGAGATGTCATTTTTTTGAATCAGCATCTGATTCAGATAGTTTTTGTACGATTGCAGTACAAGGTTGGAAGGAAAGTCATAAGCTAAAAAATATGGGTATGCTTGTGTACACCTGATGGAACAATCAGTCACCACTAAAATATACCTGATTTATTTCCACTTGATTGTGTCTCAGCTTCCTGGGTAACACACAATAACCTCCACTCCTTCTGGTATCACTATTGCATTTGTTTTAGTCTTTTTTTTGTAGGTATGATAAATCTGAATGATTTTATTACATATCTTGTTTTAGAATCACCTTCACATTCCTAGACAAAGAAAGAATTGATACAAAGTTTCTGTATCCACATCATTCTTCCCAATCTTTCCATACTTCTTCTAAAACACCAGGACAGGTGATGCATTTAGGCAGCTAGAGACGGTAATAATGGCATTGGCCAGCATTTTTTTTTGCATGGTTTCTGAGGTCTTCCATTTGGGACGAACAAATATTTTAGCACTCATCATGATGCTTGGTGCATAGTAGGTGCTTAATCAATATTGATTGATTCCTAGATTGTTTCCAGATTGGTCAAGGATTGGCGAGTTAGATTTTGTGAATTGCTCTTCAAGCATTTCCCACATTCTACTCATAAAGTGAGAATGTGTCTGTCTTCTCACTGAGCTTCTGCCTCAGTTGATCCTTTCATTCTTCTTGTACTGAAGAGTCAGTCACTAATTTCAAATTTTCAGGATCCACCTTGAAGTTTGAAGAACATAGCTCTCATGATGTCCTATTCTGTCACTTTTCTTTCCCTGTAGACTTCTGCAGAGCCCATGGGTGGTCAAATCCTTCAGGTATTATGCCTACTTCCTTACTTGTACTTTTTAAAATAAACTGAAATTGGTTCCAATCAGGATTGACAATCCAGAGATGTTTGGTATGGATCTGTGTGTGTTAGGGCCATGTTGTCCATCTTTCCATCACTGCCAACAACTTTCTTAAAAAATTTCAAGCTCCCATCTACATCCAGAGAGAGGATTGTGGGAACTGAATGTGGATTAAAATGTAGCATTTTCACTCTTTTTTGTTGTTGTTTGCTTGCATTTTGTTTTCTTTCTCATTTTTTCCCTTCTTGTGCAGCATGACCATTGCAGAAATACATATAGAAGAATTGCCCATGTTTTGGGAGAAGGTGGGAGAAAGGAGGGAAAATACTGAAACACAAGGTTTTGCAAGGGTCAATGTTGAAAAATTATTCATGCATTTATTTTGAAAATAAAAAGCTTTAATTAAAAAAAGAAATTTCAAGCTTATCTGATGTATCTCAATTATAGGTAGCTTTTGTCACTGATTTCCCTCTGGAACAAAACCCTGTTAAGAGTCATAAAGATACTTTCCACTAGTTTTTTTTCCCTAAGGGGTCAAGTAACTTGCCCAGGGTCACACAGCCAGAAAGTATTAAGTATCTGAGGCCAGATTTGAAGTCAGGTCCTCCTGACTTAAGAGCTGGTGCTCTAGCCACTGTACCATCTAGTTGCCCCACATTCCTTTTTAAATAAGATTTTGAGTTCCAAAATTTTCTCCTTCCTTCCCTCTAGTCCCCTAAATGTCAAGCAATCTGACATAGGTTATACAAGTAGATGCTTTAATAAACACTTATTGACTGACTAACTTTCCCTCAGATAACTCTTATCAAAGAATTGGAGTATGTTATCCATTTGAGATCCATTTTTCAAGGAAAGCAATGAATCTTAATTGTTGCTATACTTCTGTGTAGGGTCTTATAAGTCCACATAGAACCCTTAGACCTATAATGAACCCATTAAATCATTCTTTTAGGTTTCAGTACTCTGAAGTGATCTTTTTTCCCCAATGCTCGTTCCTTGGAATTTAGTCTCTCGTGTACCAACTGCGCATCCCTCTCTCAAGTGCAGCATCCTTCATGTGTCTATCTGGCCATTGTTGTAGCAAAACATTATTTTACCACCCATGTTGCATCCTGCTGGTGACATTCTTGTATGAGACCATTATTGCCTCCATTTGTTCTTCCAACAGGAACAGTTTTATTTGTTCTATCACATCCCTTGTTGTGGAATGCTACTATTGAATCTGGATCTGCAACAGGGCTCCCCGGCTTTGTTTCTGAAGCTAAGACACAAAAGCCAGATAAGGTAAAAACTTCCTCAAGCTGAACCCTCTTTGCAAAGAAACAACTATCCTCCATTGCTAATATTATTTGCTTTAGTTTGACAAGCTATAGTAGTGGCTACTGTGACTCATGATCAACAGTGGACTCACATCTCCACCCGCTTGCTGCAGCCTACCTTTCGCTACATTCTCAGGTGTGACTGCTTCACTGTTTCAATCTTGGTATATTCCTTTTACGCTGAATAGATAAATGTAGCCTCTTGCTTCCTGGGGAGTCTCACTGTTAGCACTTTGTATCTCTAGCTTTTGCAGACATGCTTGACATGTCATTTCAGGTTGTGTAGTCTTTAGATCTTGAGCAAATTTAAATGCTATTTTTTAAGGGTTTTCATTAATCTATACCTTTCCTGTCTACTGCAGATACCTGTCAATGTTTTGGATATCTGGCAGATCTAAATTTCTCATGATTGCTCTCTTAGAGAGTATGGTCCCTATCGGAAAAAATTACTAACTTGTACCATATTTTTATGATGTCTTTAGTTTCATACCAATACTAATAGCTAACATTTATATAGCTCCTTAAGGTTTGAAAAACATTCTTCATACGTTATTTTATTTGTTAATAGACACTCTGCAGTGTACTCTTAATATCAGTAGATCTCTAAGAATCTTAAATAATGCATTTCAACCAAGTCGGTCTCTGTTAAAGATATTGCTCTGTGATTATAGTATTCAACAATGCTAACACAATAAAGCAAGTAATACGTTGTGAATAAACAATCATATGTAACTTCATTGCAACAGAGTTGGAAATCACAAGATCACAGGAAAGAATTTCAATAACTGTCTGCCTTCATGCACCAATAATTAGTATGTAACTATGCAAACGCCCAATAAGTCAAGATCAGTTGCACATTCCTGCTATCTCATCAAAACATACTTAATTCATTAGTCAGTAACATCAACAAAAATAATTTTGCTGTTACAATTGTTTCATGATTGCAGTGAATTTATTATAAGGAAAAGAATTTCCCTGGGAGAATAAAACAATACAAAATCAAAATAAAGCTGAAAAAGCAAAATTTTCCTGGTATCATGACCATAAGAAGAAAACAAAGTTCTCCATAGAACTAAGCCTTCTTATGAGTCATAAAGGTATTTTCCATTAGATTGTGAGCTCCTCAAGGGCAGGGACTCTCTTTTGCTTTTTTTTTTTTTTTTTTTTTTTTTTTAATATCCCCAAGGCTTAACACAGTGCACACAATAGATGCTTATTAAATGCTAATTGACTTTCTCAAAGATTATGATATGCACTTGAGATCCACTATCAAGAAAAGCATGCATCTCATATTCTTGTTGTTGTTAAATATGAATCTGAAAATATAAAAACAACCCTCTCCCTTGCAAAGGTTGGAAATTTCTTTCAAAAGAAAACAATAACAATATGGACTAATATTCTCCTCAAGCTAGAAAAAGAATTAGATGATTTTCATAGTGAAAGAAATCAGAAATCAGGGTGATTTTAGTAAAATCTAAGCAGAAAAAAATAGAAAAATAGCCTTAAGAACCAAAGATGAATTTTCATGTGTGACATTACTAAAGAGAGAATTTCTCCATCCAGAGTCCCATATGTTAGGGGGGATTCTAGGTATACTAACATCTTACTTGTGGAGTCTAACTCAAGTAAGGTGAGTTGTTTCAATAAGAACAAAGCCAAACCACCCATATACCAGTTCTTCTCCCCTCCAAAGTCTTTTTCTTGACTTACCTTTCATTATGGATCTCTCTGTCTAGTGGGAGATCTACTCTCTCCCATTGGTTCCAAATTCCTTCCTTTCCCTACTGAAGGAAAAAAAAAAATCTCATCTAGCTTTTCAGTTTTCCTTAATATGTTGTATTTCCCTATTGGAGGTTAGAGAATGTCTTTCTTTTTGTCCTTGAGGCCAGAGATTGTCTTTCTTTTGACTTCTATTTCTATTTTCAATGCTTATCACAGTCTCTAGCACAGAGGAAATGCTTAAAAATTCTCTTCTTTGTCTATCTTCTATCAGACAACAGGTGATGCAGTGAAGAAAGTGCTAAGCTTGAAGTCAGGAAGACTCATGTTCCAGAGTTCAAATCCCACCTCAGACACCAGCTGTATGATCCTGTATAAATCATCCTGCTTGCCTTAGTTTCCTCATCTATAAAATGAGTTGGAAAAGGAAATGGCAAAGCATGCCAGTATCTTTGCAAAGAAAACCCAAATGAGATCACAAAGAGTTGGATGTGATGGAAACGAAAAGTGACAAAATAATTTATCTTTCTAACTCTATCCTGTATCTCTATGTCTCTGGCTCTATCATCTGTCTATCTATATATTATATCTATCTATTATATATCTATGCCTATCATCTATCTCTTCTCTATCATCTATCTAATATTTATATCTATTTAATATTTATATCTGCTTGTCTCTATCCATCCTTATCCATCTCTCTGCCTATCTGTATGATCTATCTTTATGTCTCTACCTCTATTTCTATCATCTGTCTATAGCTATTATATATGTCTGTCTCTATCATCTATTATTTTTCTCTCCTTGTCTCTATCATCTGTCTCTATGTCTCTCTTATCATCTAACATTTATATTCGTCTATATGATTGTCTCTGTGTATCTAACATCTATACCAATCTCTCTATATATTATTTATCTGTCTCATCTAATATTTATATCTCCTGTCTGCTTCTCCCTCCCTTTCTTTCTTTCTCTCTCTCTGTCTCATATCTCTCTATATATATCTCTATCATCTATCAAATATTTATATCTGTTTATCTCTAACATCCATATCTATCTCTCTGCCTTATCTTTATGATCTATCTCTATGTCAGTCCCTATCATCTATTATATATATTTATATGTTATCTACATAATATATATCTGCCTATCATCTATTATTTATCTCTCTGTCTCTACCATTTATTTCTCTGTCTCTGTTTCTATCATCCATCTAATATCTGTTTGTCTCTAACATCCATATCTATCTTTCTGCCTGTCTCTATGATTTATTTCTGTCTCTATCATCTATTTATATATATATTATCTATTATAGATGGATATTTCTATCATCTATTATTTATCTTTGTTTGTCTCCATCATTTAAGATTTATATTTGTCTGTCTGCTTGTCTCTATGTATCTAACATCTATATCTGTCTCTATTATTTATCTCTATGTCTAATCTATCTAATATTTATATCTTCCTGTCTGCTTCTCTGTCTCTCTCACACACACATCCATCTCTATCTCTCTCTGTCTCAATCATATAATATTTATATCTGACTCTCTTCCTCTTTATCATTGTCTCTATGTTTCTATCACCTATTTATCAATATATCTATATCTGTCTCTCTATCTATCCAACTATCATCTATACAACATTTATATCTGTCTGTCTGTCTGTCTGACTCAATCATCTCTCTATCAGCTATTTCTATCTATCCTGTCTTTTTAAAGGAAAAAAAAACTCAGCTTTTCCCAATCTTGTCCCAGCTGACACCATTAATCACCCCAGTCAGGCTTGTTGACCACCAGCTTTTTAAAAATTTTTTTATAACAATGGGAACACATTTCTAAACAAAGACAGGACAGAAATAAATCAGGAAAGAATTCATTTGGAGTGATGGCTGCCTGGGACTGTATGTGACTATATTGGACAGTTAAAGGAAGGTCAATCACCCACCAGAGGCTTCCCTGTGGCTTTTCTATTGTTTCACTCCAACAATATAGATCCATGGCCTCAGTTTTCCTTCCAGATATATTTCTCCACTGTCACATTTGATGTCAAATTTGGGAATTCTGGGTAAAACATGTTTGCTAAGCTGCCAAAGGATTTTTCTGTGTCTCACATTTCTCTGGTAATGCTACCAGGTAACATCTGGATAATCTGTCACTCCTATATCATATCTATCACAAGTTTTTTAAAATCTGTATTTCCTGGTCCTTTTTTATTTCCTCTTTTTTCTTCAGGTTTTTTGTGGTATATTGTGGATCTGGCAAATGCTCAAAGTACCTGGAATGGCATCTTTCTACCTGAGGAGGCCAGGGGGCTTAGGCCCAAGAGAAACAGAATGACTTAGAAGTGACTGGGAGATACTAGGGAACATTCATAGATATTTCTGGTTCTCTTTAATTAAACACATGTTAAAAGAGGAAGTTCTGTGATCCAGTGAGGAAGCATTTTAAAAATATCTAATTCCCAGAATCAACCACTTTCTCTGTTGCTATTTACTCCACTTCCTCCACTCAAGAATCCTAGTGACTCTTACTTATAGCTCCTGGTGAGAAACCCATGCAGTAAGAGAAAGACCTTAGGCCTTTCTCCTCCCCTTAGGCCTTTCTCCTTCTCTTAGGCCTGATGACTCAGTGAAAGGGCCCTAGTTCTTGGCTTTTGTGCTTGTTTTTTCCTATTTTAGGGAAAGGGAGTGGAGCTTCTGTGAAGATACTAGCATTCTGGTGACCTAGTCTCCGGGTATACAACTTCCTAGCATCCATGCCCCAAGGGTAAAGGAATGACCTTCAGGTCTGCAACCTGAAACAAGAACTCACCCGGCAGATGGTGCCTTTGAATATGACCTTGGTGGGACCAGTGTTAAGCAGAAGCTGAGCTAAGACTTGAACCAAATCCACAGAGTGGGGTGGTATGGGGAGGGGATGCCTCTGAAGAATTGGAGTGAAATAGTTGTACTTTGTTCTTGTTATATCTTTGAAGTAAAATTCCCTTTGGAAAAGTTACCCGATATTAAGGAGTTAAATGGAACTATGGTGCTCATCACTTGGGGCAACCCAGCTGGTTGGAGCTCCAATCACTCACAATAGGGAAAAAGATGCCATATCCCATTGGAATCTTAAGGAACAGTTGCAGCAGTTAACCCTGTGATAGAAAGGGCATTTTTGTATTCCAGTAACATGCTCCAATGACAAAGTTGCTTCCCTTTTTTCTTCCACTGATCTTCACCCAAATCCTCTCTACTATTTTATTACTGGATTTATCTTCTTTAACTTATTACAATACATCACATTTACTGATTGCCTGTTCTATGCTAGACAACCCTACTAGGGAAACAAAGCTAAAAACTAAATATTTTACATTTTTCAAGAAGTTTACATTCTATTAGGGAAAAATAACCTGTGCACAGACAAATCTAAAATGTAAATAAATAAAATATTAAAATAAAACTATAATATATAATAAACAAAACATAAATAGATAATGTATAATAAATAAAATATGAAAATATGAATAAATAAAAGATAAAAACATAATTTCCATGAGAAAAATACTAGCACTGTGGGGAAACAAGATAGGACTTCTATAAGAGGGAGAATTAGAGATTCTATGAGGTACATTCCAGGCATGGGGACAGTCCATATTATGGCACAAGGGCCAGAGATGAAATGGCATGTATGAACAAAGCCAAGTGAGGCATTTTGGTAGATGCATCAAGGAGTTAAAGGTGAGCAATATGGAGTGGGCAGCTAGGCACTGGGCCTGGAGTCAGGAAGATTCATCTTCCAGAGTTCAAATCCAACCTCAGACATTTATTAGCTGTGTGACCCTGGGCAAGTCACTTAACCCTCCTTGCCTCAGTTTCCTCATCTGTAAAATGAGCTGGAGAAGGAAATGGCAAACCCCTTCAGCATCTTTGCTAAGAAAACCCCAAATAGGGTTAAGCAGAATCACGACTAAAAAACTGAATAACAATAGCAATAACAATATATAGTTAGCTTAGAAAGATAGTTCAGGTTGCAAAATATATATGTATATATGTCTATGTGTGTTTATATGTATATATATATATATACATATATATGTATGTATACACACATATATGTATATACAGGCAAAACTAAACAGATATATTTGTTTTTTATCCTAGAGAGAAGAGAGTCCCTGGAGCTACTTATACAGGAGAATGACATAGTCCAACCTTTGCTTTAGGAATATGATTTTGGCAGCTATGAAAGACAGACCGAGGAGAAGAGAGGTGGCAGCCAGGAAATCAATTAAGAAGCCATTGCAATTGTGTGAGGGGATGACAGCTTGAACTAGCTTGATGGCTTTGTAAGAAGAGGAAAGAGAATGATTTCAAGATAGGATTGTAAGGTACATTCAGCAAGACTTGGAGAGTCTCCTAACCCTGGAGAGGAAAGCCAGAAGGGAAGGATATTATAAAAATACAGGAAGCAGGGAATATCTAGGAGAAGATGGTGTTCAACAGTATTAAATGATGCAGAGAGACCAAGAAGGATGAGGATTAGGAAAATACCAATCCAGAGCCGTATTTCAGTAACTTTTTTTAGCCCAACAAGAGCCTCAATTTCCTCATTTTTAGTAAAAAGCAGGAACTAGACTGGATAACTTTTCTGATATCCTTTCTTATTCTACATCTATGAGCCTATTATCCTGTGTTTCAGTGAAATCTATGATGTAGATCTGTGAGCCTATTATCCCGAGTTTCAGAGAAACCTATGAAGTCAAAATTTCCTCTTTGTTGCTCTTGTGTATTGTCTAAGCTTTGGTGCATGTACAGAAAATGGAGGACCTAGGTTTTTTTCCTACTTTCTCCTTTTTTTAGATTTTGTCTCCTGTGACCTTGTAGGTATGTCACCTGCTATTCTTCCTTCATTATAGCTACTCCTGCTGGGATCTTGCTTAGTAACTACGTAGATAGAGTTTTTCCCTTTCTTTTCTCTTATCCTTTTCATTTTCATGTTTAGATTAATCATACATCAGGTAAACCCATTCTGACCAACCTTTATTGGGTATACTCCATCCTGGATCAGGGATCTGTCATCCCTATATTTTAAGTCATAGTCCAGAAATCTGAGCCCCATTCTCAGGCAATAATAATAATAATAATAACAATAATAGCTAATATTTATATAGCACTTAATATGTGCCAGGGACTGCATTAAAAACTTAACAGTTTTTATCTCATTTGATCTTTGCAACGACCCTGAAAAGTAGGTGCTATTATTATTCCCATTTTACAGATGGGGAAACTGGGGCAAAACAGGATTAAGTGACTTGGCGGGTCTCACAGCTAGTAAGTGGCTGAGGATAGATTTGAATTCAGGGAAATGAGTCTTCCCTGACTTGAGGCCTGGCACACTACTGCACCATCCTATTTGCCCAACAGTACTTAACAGGTCCATTTGTAGTCAATAAGCTTCTGGGATATTGAGATTCCTGAAGTCATCTCAGGTCTCCCTATGCCTCTAAACAGGACCATTCTGCACACAGCGCTGAGATATTCAATAATGTAATGAGGCAGAGTGAGTGAGGAGGGATTAACTGGAGATTTCATCAGGATAGGGGGCTTCCAATACAGAAACCACCCAGCAGCAGATGAGTAACTCACCTGCAAATCAGCATTTTAGAGATTTACTGAGATCTTCCAGACTGAAGGCAATCCCCTATTCTTTTTACTATGCTCTCTCTCAGTAGTAAAAACAAAAAACAACCCTCTCAAACCCAAAAATCAAACTATTTTATCATATATTTTGATAACTGATTTAACACGCCTAATGCAGAAATGTACAGTAGCCAGGTGGTACAGTAGATGGGCCTGCGGTCAGGAAGACTATCTTCTTGACTTCCAATCAAGCCTCAGGTACTTACTAGCACTTGATCCCATTTGCCTCAGTTTCCTCATCTACAAATGGGCTGGAGAAGGAAACAGCAAAGTGCCTCTTATCTCCACCAAGAAAACCCCAAGTGAGGCCATGAAGAATCATTTTTGATTGACCAAATATAGTGGTAATTTGTTTTGCATGATTTTATATTTTAATGGGCTTTATATTTCTTGCTTTCTCAAAGGAAAGTAGAGAGGATGAGAGGAAGGAGGTAATTTAAAATTGAATATTTTACAATCAATTTTTTTTTTCCTGAGGCATTTGGAGTTAAGTGACTTGTCCAGGATCACACAGTTAGATTTGAACTCACGTCCTCCTGACTTCAGTGCTGGGGTTCTATGCACTGCACCACCTAGCTGAGCCTTTATAATCTAATTTTAAAAGACCTTTTATTTAACTCATTATTTACATTCTTTCATTTGACCCACAGAACAATCTGTGTTACAGCTACATGGGTGAGCTGATAAATGTATAAAAACCAATTCTTGGGGGGAAAATGTACCCATGACACCTTTTCAATTTAATCTGCATTATTAACTGTTTCTCCATCATTTTTAAATACTAGACAATCAACAAAACAATAAATCAAACCCTGTTTTGTAGCATTTGCCAGTTTACAACATGTAAATCAGCTCTTCAGAGCTGGTTTGAGCATGTTCCAGCACACCTCTAGACTTAAGCAGCACAAGTATTATCAGCTTTTTATAGAGAACTTAAGTGATCTGTTCAAAATCACACAGCTAACAAGGGACAAAAGCTGGATTTAAACTGAAGTTTTGCTACAAGTCCTTTCCTTTTATCTTAATTACTCTGCTATATGACACTAATAACAACTTCTCCCATTTCTACAGCTTTGTAAAAAAAAAAAATTTGTGCATTATTTACTTTGATCCTCACAGCAATGCAATAAGGCAAGGGCATTAAAAATCAATCAATAAACATTTATTAAGTGCCGACTCTGTGACAGATACTTTGTTGGGTGTTGGGGACATAAGGACAAAAGAGGAAATCATCCCTGGTCTCAAGGAACTTACAGTCTAACTTGGGGGAGACAATATATGCTAATATAGGCACATACAACACACACACACACACACACACACACACACACATATATATAGTGATTTGCAAGGGGAAGATCAGAACACATCTCAAGGACTTCCAGAACAGACGCTGAGTGAAGTGAGCAGAACCAGGAGATCATTGTACACAGCAACAAGATTATGAGATGATCAGTTCTGACAGAACTGGTTCTTTTCAACACTGAGGTGATGATTCAGGCCAGCTCCAATGGACTTGGGACGGAGAGTCATCTGCATCCAGAGGGAGAATTGTGGAGACTGAGTGTGAATCACAATACAGTATTTTCACCATTTTTGTTGTTTGCCTGCTTTTTGTTTTTTCTCATTTTTTTTTCCCTTTTCGATCTGATTTTTCTTGTGCAGCTTAATTGTGGAAATATGTATAGAAGAACTGCACATGTTTAACATAGATTACTTGCCGTGTAAGGGAGGAGGTGGGAAAAAGGAAAGGAGAAAAAAAAAATCGGAACACAAAGATTTGCAAGGGTGAATGTTGAAAACTACTTAAGCATATATTTTGAAAATAAAAATCTTTAAAAGTGAAAATTTAAAAACTAGAAATTAAAAAAAAAAAAGAAAAGGCCTTAAGAAAAAGCTGAGCTCAACAGAAACTAAGTGTTCAAGATGATGAAGGTGAAGGAAAAGTACATTCTAGACATGGGGGACAATTACTGCGATGGTTAGGAGGCTGGAGATGCTGTATATGAATAATAGGAAGTAGTTAAATGTGACCAGACCTGACTGTTTAGGGGAGGAGCATTCAATAATGTTGGAAAAATAAGATTGGTGTCAGGTTGTGAAGGGTTAAAATGAGGGTGTGAAGGACTTTAAATGTCTAGCAAGAATTAATATCTGATCCTAGAGGTAAAGAGCCATTGGGGTTTATTGAAAAGGACAGTAAAATGTTCAGATTTAAGCTTTAGGAAAATAAATTTAGTTACTGAGTGACAGCTAGGTTGGAGAGGAGAGAGACCTAAGGCAGGGAAAGAAAATAAAGACTATTATAACAATCAATCCAGAGTTTATGAGGACTTGATCTAGGTGGATAATCATGAGTGTTGAGAGGTGACAAATATGAAACTATATTGGAGAGATAGAGAACCCAAGATTTAGCAATTGGTTGGATATATAGGGTGAGGAACTCAGAATTAACATCAAGCCTGGATAACTGGGAAAATAGGAATATTCTCTGTAGAAGTGGGGAGATCAAAAAGAGGGTGGGTTTCCGGGGAGAGATTAAGAGTGGGACATGCTGAGTTTGGGATGAGAGGCAGTATAATATAGTAAGGAGATAACGATGTCATAAAATCAATAATATTGGAAAGATAAGACAAGGGTCAGGTTGTAAAGGGTTAAGATTAGGCTGTGAAGGGCTTTAAATGTCTAGCAAGAATTTATATCTGATCCTGGACATAAGGAGAAAGATTGAAGAATCTGAAGCTGAAAGAGGTTAAATAATTTATGTAATTAAATGTCAGGGGTAGGATTAGCACTCAGATCATCCTGCACTGGTCATGCTATGTCTTAGGAGATGGTCTTGATATTAAAAGATTTTTAAGGAAGTCATCTATTCTGGAGTTTCATAATTCAACAGTCATGAAGACCTTCTTGTGTTTATAGAAAACAAAATGTTAGAACTAGAAAATCTTTGGTTAAAAAAAAAAAAGGAAAAGGAAAAGGACCCACATATATAAAAATATTTATAGCAGCTTTTTGTGATGGCAAAGAATTGGAAATCTAGGAGACATCCATCACTTGGGGAATGGCTGAACAAATTGTGGTAAGTGGTTGTGATGTAGTACTATTATGCTATAAGAAATGATGAACAAGATAGTTTCAGAAAAACCTGGAAAAGACTTTAATGAACTGATGAGAAGTAAGCAGAACCAGGAGAATAAGGCCACAATAACAGCATTATTGTAATGATGATCAATTGGGAATGACTTCACTATTCCAGAAATGCAATGATCCAAGATAATTTTGAAGGACCTATGATGAAAAATGCTCTCTGTTTCCAGAGAAGGAACTGATAAAAGTCTAGGTGCTAATCAAAGCATACTTTTAAAACTTTATTTTTCTTGGATTTTTTTTGGTTGGGTGGGTTTTGTTTTGTTTTGGTTTTTTTTGGTCTTTTTTTGGTAACATGGATAATATGGAAATAAGTTTTACATGATTGCACATTTATAATCTATTTCAAACTGCTTGCCTTCTCAGGGAAGGAGGAGGAAAGGAAATAAAGGAGAGAATTTGTCACTCAAATTTATTTTTTAAGTTAAAAATTGTTTTTATATGTAATTGCAAAAGAAAAAAAGAAATTTAAAAATCAAACAACAACAAAGGTTTTTGGGTATTATCTAGGCCCACATCCTCTCTTTATGGGTAAAGACACTGGAGAGAGAAATGATTCATTCAAGATCACACAGAAAGACAGAGGCAGGAATAGGGTTTTTCTTGCTCTATGCTTTGTTATAAATTCAATTATTGTACCATAGTCATGGAAGTGGCCTGTGCAAGTTGCCCTTTAAAATTGCCCCTTATAATCTGCTTCTTCCATTATCATAATGGTACATGGGAAAAGAAGTTTGGTCTGGTATAAAAAGCTCTAGGTTTGGAATGAGAGGACTTGGATTCAAATTTTGTTCCTTATTATCTTCATGTGATTATGAACAATTAGTCTTTCTGGGTTTCATTTTCTTTTTTTTTCTCTTTTTAAAAATTAAATTAAATTAAATTTTTAAATTGTATTTTATTTCTCTAAATAAAAGCAACATTCACTTGTGCATATGGTATTTTGCGCAATTTGCACAAATACCTGATATTCCAATTTTTTCTCTCTCTCTCACTCCCATTCCTCTCCCCAAGACAACAAGCAATCCAATATAGGTTAAATATGTGTAGTTCTTCTAAACAAATTTCCATATTCATCATGCTGTGCAAGAAAAATCAGATCAAAAGGGAAAAACTACTGGAAAGAAACAAGTAAACAAACAACAACAACAACAAAAGGTGCTTTGATTTATATTCAGTCTCCATAGTTCTCTCTCTGGATGCAGATGGCACTTTCTGTCACAATCTATTGGATTTGGGTCTCATGTTCCTATTTGTAAAATTAAGGGGTTGAACAAGTCAGCCTTTCGCTTTCCTTCTAACTCTAAATATATTATATGATCTTGGATCCTATGAGTTTGGGTTTGAGCAGGAGCTTCCTGAACTTCCATGGTCATCTTGAGTTACTTGACCCTCAACTCATTGTCTGAGATTTGGTCAAACTGTCTTGTCCATACAGCAAGACCCTTCTCTGACCCTCAAAGTTATCTTCTGCTCAGGAGTTTGGCTGGTAAGTGTTTAACAACCATTTTTGGGGGAAAATGTAAGCAGGACATACTTCCCCACTCTACCCTATCATTTCTTATAGCACAATAGTATTTCATCCATTCCCTCGTTGATGGGCATTCCTTCAATGTCCAATTCTTTGCACCACAAGAAGAACTGCTATAAATATTTTTTGTACAAAAAGTGAGGATATATTTTAAGTTTAACCTTCATTAGCAACACTCTATTAAATCTAGACAGTCAATAAAACAATAAATCATGTCTTGATTTGTAGCTTTTGCAGATTCCTGAAGTGTAAATGCTGACACTGAAAATTTGACAATCAAGTTTTCCTGTCCCCTACCCATACCCAGGAATTCAGCCTTTTTATTTTTCTCTCCTTGCTTTGTTTTCTTTCTTTGCTGCTTTGCAGCACCTGCAAAACTCCCTCAGATTCTCATTTAATTTCTCATTTAATATAAAGCAGAAGTCAACAAAACCATTTGGTACTGGCTAAGAATAGAGAAGTTGATCAGTGGAATAGCTTGGGTTCACAGAACAAAATAGCCAATGACTATAACAATCTAGTATTTGATAAACCCAAAGACCCCAACTTTGGGGATAAGAATTCACTATTTGACAAAAACTGCTGGAAAAATTGGAAACTAGGATGGCAGAAAGTAGGCATAGACCCAACACCTAATACCATATACCAAAGTAAGATCAAAATGGGTTCATGATCTAGACAAAAAGAATGAGATTATAAACAAATTAGAAGAACATAGGGTAGTTTACCTCTCACATTTGTGGAGGAAGGAATTTGGGACCAAAGAACTAGAGATCATAATTGATCACAAAATAGAAAATTTTGATTATATCAAATTGAAAAGCTTTTGTACAAACAAAACTAATGCAGACAAGATTAGAAGGGAAACAACTGGGAAAATATTTTCACAGTCAAAGGTTCTGATAAAGGCCTCATTTCCAAAATATATAGAGAATTGACTCTAATTTGTAAGAAATCAAGCCATTCTCCAATTGATAAATGGTCAAAGGAGATGAACAGACAAATTTCAGATGAAGAAATTGAAACTATTTCTATCCATATGAAAAGATGTTCCCAGTCATTATTAATCAGAGAAATGCAAATTAAGACAACTCTGAGATACCACTACATACCTCTCAGATTGGCTAGGATGACAGGAAAAGATAATGCGGAATCTTGGAGGGGATGTGGGAAAACTGGGACACTGATACATTGTTGGTGGAATTGTGAATACATTCAGTCATTCTGGAGAGTGATTTGGAACTATGCTCAAAAAGTTATCAAACTGTGCATACCCTTTGATCTAACAGTGTTTCTACTGGGCTTATATCCCAAAGAGATACTAAAGAAGGGAAAGGGACCCACATGTGCAAAAATGTTTGTGGCAGCCCTGTTTGTAGTGGCTAGAAACTGGAAAATGAATGGATGCCCATCAATTGGAGAATTGTTGGGTAAATTGTGGTATATGAATGTTATGGAATATTATTGTTCTGTAAGAAATGACCAGCAGGATGAATACAGAAAGGCTTGGAGAGACTTACATGAACTGATGCTGAGTGAAATGAGCAGGACCAGGAAATCATTGTACATGGCAACAAGAAGATTATACGATGATCAATTCTGATGGACGAGGCTCTCTTAAACAATGAGATGATTCAAACCAGTTTCACTTGTTCGTGATGAAGAGAGCCATCTACACCCAGAGAGAGGACTGAGGGAACTGAATGTGGAACACAAGATAGCCTTCTCACTCTTTCTGTTATTGTTTGCTTGTATTTTTGTTTTCCTTCTCAGGTTTTTTTTCTTTCTTTCTAGATCTGATTTTTCTTGTGCAGCAAGATAGCTGTATAAATATGTATACATATATTGTATTTAACATATACTTTAACATATTTAATATGTATTGGACTACCTGCCATCTAGGGGAGGGGGTGGAGGGAAGGATGGAAAAAGTTGGAACAGAAAGTTTTGTAAGGGTCAATGCTGAAAAATTACCCACGCATATGTTTTGTAAATAAAAAGATATAATAATAATAAAAAAATTAGAAAAAATTTCTTATGCTGATCCATGATATATTGAAACTATAATAGAGAAAGTCTCAATGTAGAAAGAATAACTGTAGTATAGTCTGAGTGGCCCCACCTCTTGGTGCATGGAGCTTATTTGATTTGATCTTTTTTTTTTTTGAAAGGATAATGGCAAATCCTCATAGGTTTTCAGTTATTAATTTCAATTTTCCCCCCTTTCATTCTCTACTTTAATCCGAGGATGAGTCAATCTTCCAAAGTTCTGCTTGGAGTCGCAGCCCAAGTTCCCTTCAACCTTGCATCTAAGAATGACATAACAGCCCACATTTTTAAAAACCCTTATTTAATCAAACTACTCATCTTGTGCTCCCTACTACTCTTTGTAGAAAAAAAAAAAGCTTTAGTCAACATTTTGAAGACAGCAATATGGTCTCTTCCCCTTCTCCCTCAATTAAGGAAAAAAAAAAAGAAAAATACAATCTATGTAATAAATATGTATAGTCAAGAAAAATAAATTTCCTATTAGCCATACATAAAAATCAATCTCTCATCACCTTTTTGTCGGGAGGTGGATGACATATTTAATTATAACATTGTTTGGATTTGGGGACTTGGAAACCATACTTATAGTCAATGGAACTGAGAGTCAAGACTCCTGATTCTAGTTATGGGTCTGTAACTATCTTAAAATGTTAGTGACAAATCATTAAGCTTCAATTTTGCATTCTGTAAATGGTAGATAATAATCTTTGCCCTCCCTCCCACCCAAGGGTATTGTAAAGATGAATCGGATAACAATTGTCAAATGCTTTGAAACTGCAAAGGGAACCTCATTATCATTCCCAGCATCATAACACTGTGTCTCTGAAGGCTGGAACCAGAGTCTAGTCTAGAAGAGTGGCCCGGGGTCCAGTTCTGGTTTGATTCCTTTTATTACCCCGAGTAACCTTCAGGGGCGGGGTATCCTGGAGTATGCTGGTGCAGGTGTGTTGTTTGGGGAGGGGAAGGGAGCTTTGTGGGCTAATTGTCTGGAAGGATAGGACAAAGTGGGAGTTGAAAGAAAGGTGGGAGGAGAAAGAACAAGAGGGAGTACACACTGATTTATTTTTAGCATAATGGAAGATTTTATCTCCCTGACATATGCAGGAAAACATCATTTTTAACACTGATATTTTCCTGGGGATTCTCAATGACTGCAAGTCATGGAACACCACAATCTCTGAACAATCAAAATAGCCAGTTACTTGAAGGACAACAGAAAGATGTTTAGAGGGTGTCGACAGATAATGATATATTATCAAGTATTGTATGTAGCATGGGCGTTGACTTGCACTCAAGAAGCAATGACAAAAAGACCACTCAGAAAATACATTATAGCAAAAGGGAGGGATAATAGATGGACAGTCCAAATACTGAACAGGTACCCTGGAAATATTTTTAAAAATATAAAATAGGAATTCTTATCCCTTTTTTTAATGGCGTGAACTCCTTTGGTATTCTGGATAAGTGTAGACTATTCTTAGAATAATGTTTTAAAGTGTATACAATAAAATACATAGGATTAAAAAAAGAAACCAATTGTATTGAACTACAATTATCAAAATGCACAGTTGGGAAAAGTAATTTCAGGGATTCCAGGTTAAGAATCTGGAGGAAGTCAGTGCATTTTGGTGAGATGCTGCAAAAAGGAATTATGGAAAGAGTGAGAAAAAGAAGGCTTGAGTGAATTGCAAACAATATTGCTGAAGGGAGTTGGTGAACACAGGAACATAGATTTAAAGCTGGAAGGGACCTAAGAGACTAATGAGTTCAACTCATTCATTTTACAGATAAGGAAAGTGACTTGTCTAGGAATCATAGAGTTAATGAGTATCTGAGGTAGGATTTCTAACTTCCTAAATCCAAGTCCAGCACTATCTCACAGTATACCCTCCTGCCTCTCTGATGGAATGGATGAAGAACTTGAGGGTCCTCAAACTTTTAAAATAGGGGGCCAGTTCACTGTCCCTCAGACTGTTGGAGGGCAGGACTATAGTAAAAACAAAAACTTTGTTTTGTGGGACTTTAAATAAAGAAACTTCATAGCTCTGGGTGAGGGGGATAATCGTCCTCAGCTGCTACATCTGGCCCACCGGCTTAGTTTGAGGACCCCTGTAAGACCCACTGAAGTAAGGAAGAATCCCCACCACTTAGTAGAGGGCCTAGCACATCCAGTTTTTAAAATTGTAATAAGTTTATTTATTTGTATTTATTTTTATGTTAAATATGGTTAAATATGTTAAATCCAATATATGCATACATATTTATACAATTATCTTGCTGCACAAGAAAAATCAAATCAAAAAGGAAAAAAAATGAGAAAGAAAATAAAATGCAAACAAACAACAACAAAAAGAGTGAAAATGCTATGTTGTGATTCCCACAGCCCTCTCTCTGGGTGTAGATGGCTCTCTTCACAAAATCATTGGAACTGAGGGCCTAGGCACATTGTAAATGCTTAATAAATGCTTGTTGATAATGAGGAGGAGGATGATATTAATAGTGCTGAGCCTTTATTTAATGCTTTAATGTTTGCAAAACACTTTTCATATGTTAACTCATTTGATGATAATCAGAGCAAAAGAAGTAAAGTGATTTGAAAGAATTATTGAATCCACTGATTGAGTGGAGCATCTTCTAAGGAGATGGTCATTACTGAGTGGTACTTGAAGAAAATTCAATTGATGGGGAAAGGTTTAGGATTTTAAGAGGATTCTCCTTTTGTAGGTGAATAGGGAAGAGACTTAAAAGGCTTCATTCAGTTTGGACAAGATGACTCTTCTACTAAATCCTGTGAGGATGGAGATTAAGCCTGTCATTTGCTTCCATTTTCCTCCTGCATCCCTTATCAAATATACCACATCCAAATTCTGAGACCCAGTTCAGGATCGCTTTATCCCCAGGGATCTTCCTAAGACACCATATTACTTTGTTGTGTTCAGTCATTTTAGTTATGACCAACTCTGTGATTCTATATGGAGTTTTCTTGGCAAAGATATTGAAATGATTTTCCGTTTTTTATCTCTAGCTCATTTTACAGATTAGGAAACTGAGGCAAACAGAGTAAAATGACTCAACTACTAAGTGTCTGAGGCCCTATTTGAACTCAGACTTTTTTTTACTCCAGACCTGGCCTGGTGCTCCAGCCATTGCACCACCACCTGCCCCTTCCTATTACTTAGCACCTACTTCTAAGTATTTCCTTTCTCTCATTAGACTGTACTATGCATGAAGGATTATCTCTTATTTGAACCTTACAACATCCCAGCACCAGTTTTTGGCATACCAGGTAACCAATAAATGTTTATTCAATTGAATTACTGCCTTCTGATTGTTTCATGTTAATTGGTCTCCTCCAGCTAGTAAACTCCTTGGTGTGGAATTCTATTAAAAAGTTAATAAAATGTTTTTGGAGTATTAATTGTGTGTAAGGATCTATCTTTGACCTTTCCACCCTCTTTTGGTGATCTCATTCACTCTCAGAGCTTCAATGATTATTTTTATATGTAAGTACTACCTCTATAACTTTAGCCTTAATGACCCCTTAGGCTACAAGCCTGCCTCTGTCTCTCAGATGGAAATTTAGCCTTGGAAGGTCTCTTGGACATTCTAAATTTCATACATCACATAACATATATACATAAACTTCATACATCCCAAACTAAATTAATCTTTTCCCCAAAAAACTTACCTTTCTGCTCAACTTCCTTACTTCTCACCCAAGCATGAAACCTTTTGACTCTTACCTTAGTAGCCAAGTCCTATCAATCCAATCACTACAACCCCTCTCATTTGAACCCTCCCCTTTACTCACAGTTACTACCCTAAATTCAGATAGTCTGTAATCTGCCTCCTGGATTATTATAATAACTTCCTAACTGGTTTTGCTACCTCCCATTCTCTCCCCATTCATTTTGGAGGCCTCCAAGGACCTGTGATTTCATTAATGTGGGTTTTGTTGTTGTTATTGAGTCCTATCAATCACATTGGAGTCTTTGTGACCCCATTTGGGATTTTCTTGGTAAAGATACTGGAGTGTTTTGCCATTTCTTTTTCCAGCTCATTTTACAGATGAGGAAACTGAGGCAAACAGGGTTGAGTGACTTGCTCAGGGTCATCTAGCTAGGAAGTATCTGAGGTGGGATTTGAACTTATGAAGATGATTTTCCTGATTGGACTATCTCCAATGAATATACAGTGATTCTCCTTTTATGGGACTTTTGTTCATTCTCTTTAAATTTTCTACAGGGTATCTTCCCCCCAACATTCTAGTGGCTAGATAGTTTGACACTGCATAAATAACAATGGAGCATGAGGGCCTCAATTAACCGTTCTTCTTTGCCTGCGCATCTCTCTGATGATATCTTTTTACATCATTTCTTCTGTATAATTTTTTGGTTGGTCATATGCTGAAGCCCGTCTGACTCACACGTTATTCACCTTTCCTTTGCCCTTTGGGTGACTTGCAAGTTTCATTCTTTGGAGGTTGTTATATTCTATGACTCATAGTCATTTAGAATCACCAGAAGAAAATGCTTACATTAAAATTTGAAAAAAATAGACCTTCATTTCAGAAACAATTTCTCAAATCTTTTCCCATCAGCTGCTAACGTAATTTTCCTAATTTCCTAAATTTTCTATTTTAAGACCACCAGTCAGTGAACAAGCTTTTATTAAGTGTCTACTATATGCTTGGCACTGTGCTTATGGATTAGAATGCAAATACAAACAGTTCCTGCTCTTAACAACAACGCTAATTTTGTTGAAGTGATTTTGGTTGGTTCCTTTTTTGGTAATGGAGAGAAATAATTGCTATTTAAAATAAGAAACAGAAAAGACTGACAGAAACCTGTCAACAACAACTACAAAAAATAGTTAACATTTACAGTGTTTTATGTACTGGTCTACCTGCCATCCGGGGGAAGGGATGGGGGGGAAGGAGGGAAAAAGTTGGAACAAAAGGATTTGTAACTGTCAATACTGAAAAATTACCTATGCATATATCTTGTAAATATAAAGCTATAATTAAAAAAAGAGAAAGAAACCATTTACAGTGTTTTAATGTTCACAAAGCACTTTAAAAAGCAAGTACTCATTGACCTCCCCTCCCACAGTAAGCCCTGCTATAATTCCCCCCCACACACTTTTACTGGTATCAGAGGTACTCTTCTCATGTCACTGGCCAAAGATCCCGCAAATGAGTTCTCCCTCATTTTATTCCACCAGTTAACACTGATTGTTTTTTACAAAGCTAATCAACACTTGTTTTTACAGGGATATTTAATTCAAAGACACAGTAAGAACAAAAGTGCAAACACGTACCTCTAGTATCTCAGGGGTACGTTCTCTCGGACAGCTAGCAGGCCTGGGATTAGGAAGATTCATCTTCCTGATTTTAAATCTGGCCTTAGACACTTCCTAGCTGGGTGACCCTGGGCAAGTCACTTAGCCCTGTCTGCCTCAGTTTCCTGCTCTGTAAAATGAGCTGGAGAAGGAAATGGCAAAGCACTTGCTGTGTGACCCTAGGTAGGTCACATAACTCTGCTTGCCTCAGTTTCCTCATCTGTAAAATGAGCTGGAGAGGGAAATGGCAGACTGCTCCAATGTCTCTGCCAGGAAAATCCCAAATGATGAGGTCATGATTGGAAACAACTAAAAAACATCAACCTAGAGGAGACCAGGCAAGAGAATGAGGTAAAAAGAGTAGGCAAGCCCAGCTGAAGCCTTTTTATAAATCCTCCCAGCTCTGGTCACACAGCCAGCCACAAGTCTTGGGGTGTGTGGGGGGGGAGGGACTCATCTTCCCCATGTGGGGAGACAGCATGAGAGGCAGAATTTCTGGGCCTAGACCTTTGGTGGAGAGCAATGGAGCCTGAAGGCCAGCCTCTGTTAACCATTGCTCTTGCTGTGTTATTGGTCATCCTCTTTCTCTGGCTATACATCTTGGATAAGGACCTTTTTACACCACTTTCTTTCTCTTTCTTCCACCTTCCCTCCCTCTTTCCTTCCCTTCTTTCCTCCCTCCTTTCCTCCCTCCTTTCCTCCCTCCCTCCCTCCTTCCTTCCTTCCCTCCCTCCCTTCCCTCCCTCCTTCTTTCCCTTCCTCTCTCCTTCCCTCCTTCCTTCCCTTCCTCCCTCCTTCCTTCCCTCCCTCCCTCCTTCCTTCCCTCCCTTCTTCCTTCCTTCCCTTCCTCCCTCCTTCCTTCCCTCCCTTCTTCCTTCCTTCCCTCCCTCCCTCCCTCCCTTCCTTCCTTCTTCCCTTTCTCCCTTCCTTCCTTCCTCCCTCCTTTCCTTCTTCCCTTCCTCCCTCTCTCCCTCCCTCCCTCCCTCCCTCCCTTCCTTCCTTCCTTCCTTCCTTCCTTCCTTCCTTCCTTCCTTCCTTCCTTCCCTTCCTCTCTTTCTCTTTCTTTCTTTCTCTCTTTCTGCACTTCTTTTCATACTTCACAGCCTATGAATTGATACTAATATTATCCCATTTTAAGGATGAAGAAATTAAGATTTAAATAGATTAAGGGATTTGTCCAGGGTCATAAAAATATCAATAAATCAGTCAATCAGTGATCATTTACTAAGTGCTGATGTGAATACTATGCTGGGCTCTAGAGATAAAAATATAAAGAATGAAAGAAAAATTCTCTACTCTCAAGGAGTTTATATTTCATAAGGAGAGGCAACATGTACATATACACACATACATGCTACATATACAAAATAAACACATGTTGGTTAAATACAAGTTAGGGAAGGAGGCTGGTAGCAGTTGAAGTGATCGAGAAGGGTTTTGTTCAGAAGGTGGTGCTTCTAGATGGAAAAAAGGGATACTCTGAGGTACAGTGTCAGGAAAGAGGATATGGAAGCAAGATATGAAGTCCTGCTTTAAATGAAGAAGGGCGAGTATAAAAGGACAGCTAGATCATAGATTACAGGAGAGGAATACTATATAATGAAGCTGGAAATTGGGTCAGGTTGTAATATGCTTTAAAAGTCAAAAAGGAAAAGGTCTCAGAGGATTTGAACTCGGGAAACACGAATAAGTTTATAATTATCTACTTTTTTTAAAGTTCATGGACCCCAATTTAAGAACCCCTGGATTAGAGGATCCAGTTCTAAGGTCTTTTCCAGTTCTAGAAGCCCATAATTATGAAGTAAGTAGAGAGATGGTAAAAGAAGTTGAGGATGTGCTTGATATGTTCAAAACACTATGCTCAGATGGATGACTTCTTAAGTAAGATGCATAAAGAACTGGAAAATAATATTACTGAGCTACTATAAGTAATATCAGAAAAAGGTGGTGGAAAATAGAAGAGGGAAAGAAAAAATAGAAAAGGTAGGCAATAGCGTCTGCAAATTATAGATTATTAAGCTTAATGTCTATTTGTAGGAAAATTCTAAAGCAGTGATTTTCTAAGTGTGGTTTAGGAATCCCTGGGGGTTCCTGAGACCCTTTCAGGGTGTCCATTTTCTTTCTTTCTCGCTTTATTTTTTAGCATTTTAATTTTAATACTTTTTTCTAAATATAGGTAAAAACAATTTTTAACCTTTAATCTTTTTTTTTTTTTTTTTTTTTTTACAATTTTGAGCTCCAAATTCTCTTCCACACTCCCTCATTGAGAAGGCAGGCAATTTGATAAAGGTTATATATGTATAGTCATGAAAAACATATTTCCATGTTAGTTCTGTTGTGAAAAAAAAAGTACAAAGAAAACCTCAAGAAAAATAAAGTAAAAAAAAATAATCTAAAAACCCAGAATGCTACATTCAAATTCTATCAATTCTTTCTCTGGAGGTAGATAGCATTTCTCATCATAGATCCCTCAGACTTATATATTTGTACTGCTGAGAAAAGCTAAGTCATTCACAATGAATCATTGTACATTATTGCTGTTATGTACAATATTCTCCTGGTTCTGCTCAGTTTACTTTGCCTTGGTTTATGGAAGTCTTTCCAGGTTTTTCTGAAACCATCCTGCTCATCATTTCTTAAGGCACAAGAGTACTCCATCATAAACATATACAGGATGTAAATTTTATAATAATACAAAATACTTTAATTTTCAATGCTTTAAATTATAGATATAACCCATTTAAACAAAAGCTCTTTATGGCATCTTCAACAATTTTTAAGAATGTGAGGGGACCAGAAACTAAAAAATTGGAGAACCATTTCTTTAGAGTTTATTATTAAAGGGATGAGGAATGAATATACAGAAAAGGAAGTAATGATTATAATAATTGAAAGGTCATGTTAAATACTTTTTATACATGGTCAATGAGAGAATTTGTTTTGCTTTACTATGAATATTATTTACAAAGGTTTTGTTTTTATTTTTTCTTTTAAATGGAGAGCAGGAAGAAAGGCAAGGGAAGAATTTGATTTTTAAATTAAAATAAAATTAAAGTTAAACAAATACACACAAAAAACCCCTAGATCATGCCAGACTATCTTCACTTCTTGTTTTTGATAGGATTAATAGAGTGATAGGTCAGGGGAATGATACATATCTTACTGAGATTTTAATAAAACATTTGTCTATATCTCTCATGCCATTCTTGAGAACAAGATAGAGAAAGGGGCTTAGATGATGCTCTAATCAGGTCAATTTGGAACCTGTTGAATGGCCAGTGTCAGAGTAGTTGCCGATGATCTCCCATCAAAGTGGCTGGAAGTCTATGGCAAAATGCTCCAGGGATATTTGCTTTACTCTGGATTGTTTAATATTTTTTATCAATGGCTTTAATAAAGGTCTGCAGGTGGGCCTGCTTTCATTCTTCAGCTTTACTTGCAGGTTGCACAGACAAGTTAGAGTGATTTAGACTACTTTTGCACTTAGCAGGTGAGGCCCTTTTGGACGAGGGTTATTCTATACCTAGTAAAGAATAAGGGTCTTCTCCCCTTCTATCTCCCCCCTACTCCCAACCACTTCTTCGCACTGAACTCTTAAGAGTTTAAAAACAAAACAAAAGAACTGAGCTTCAGAACGGTACATGGACAGCTTGCTCAGTTGGGTCTGACTTTTTGTGACCCATTTGGGGTTTTCTTGGCAAAGATAATAGAGTGGTTTGCCATAAAAACTGAGGCAAACAGGGTTGAGTGCCTTGCCCAGGGTCATACAGCTGTAGGTGTCTGAGGCCAGATTTAATTTGGGAAGATGAATCTTCCTGATTCCAGACTTGGAATTCTGTTTACTGTGCCACCTAATTATATAAATATACCTTATTTTATTGCCTTTTACAGATATTATTTTTTGTTATTATTATTATTATTTACAAATCGAAAGTTTGTGGCAAATTGCATAGATCATCATTTTTCCAACAGCACATGTTCACATCATGTCTCAGTGTCCCATTTTGGTAATATTTCAAACTTTTTCATTATTATTATGTTGTGGCCATTTATAGTGATCTTTAATGTCACTTTAATGGGGCAATGCAAATCATCCATATAAGATGTCAAATTTAATTGATAAATGTTCTAATTGCTCCCCACTACTGGCCTTTCCTTCCCCACCCTTCCCCCACTCTTTTCTCCCTCTTCTTCTCTGACCTCCCTATTCCTCGAGACACAACAATATTGAAATTAGGTCAATTAATAACCCTACAATGGCTTCTGAGTGTTCAAGTGAAAGGAAGAGTCAATCGATGAGGTGAATTTCATTGTCTTATTTTAAGAAATTGCCACAGCCACCCCAACCTTCATCAATTAGCACCCTGATCAGTCAGCTGCCATCTACACGGAGACAAGATCCTTCACTAGCAAAAAAGATTATGTCTTACTGAAGGCTCAAGTGAAGATTAGCATTTTTTAGTAATAAAGTATTTTTTAATGAAAGTATATATATTGATTTTCTTTTCACTTACTGCCATTTTATTTTTTCTAATTACATGTAAGGATAGTTTTCAAGATTCATTTTTGTAAGATTTTGAGTTCCAAAATTTTTTCTCCCTTCCTCCTTTACCTGTCCCCTCCCCAAGAAGAAACCAATCTGCTATAGCTTATACAATGTACGTTGCTTTTTTATATAATATTAGTTTTTTATTTTTCTTTATTTTTTATTACAGGTTTTTTAAAGACATAATACAATTACACACTTAATAGACCACAGTATAATATAACTTTTATATACACTGTGAAACAAAAAAAAAATTATGTGACTCCCTTTACTGTGATATTTGTTTTATAGAGGTGGTCTGGAATGGGATCCATGATATCTCTGAGGTTTGCCTGTAGTGATTATTGGACAAATGGGCTTACACTGAAGGAATGGTGGAGTGTAAGAGATTAATAATAATAACAGCTAACATTTATGTGGCTCTTACTCTGTACCAAGTACCAAGCTAAAGGCTTTACAATTTTTTAAAAAATTATTTAATTATTAATTTTTTATTAAAGCTTTTTATTTACAAAACATACATATGCAAGAATAGTTTTTTTTTTTAACCATGTTTAACATATATTGGATTACTTGCCATCTAGGGAAAGGGATAGGGAGAAGGGGGGAAATTGGAATACAAGGTTTTGCAAGGGGCAATGTTGAAAAATTATCATTGCATATGTTTTGAAAATAAAAAGCTTCAATTAAAAAAAATAAAATGACCTTCATTAAGGGGAAAAAAAGAGAGAATCAAGCACAATATACAGTGTGCCCAATATAGCTGTGAACTTTTCTGTGTGTGGGGAGGCAATAGGGGTCATTCAGATAGGGTTTGAAGATGGATTTGTACTCAGGTTGTCCTGACTCCAGAGGAAAGATGCTTTCCTCATCTGTAAAATAAACCAAAGAAGGAAATGGCAAACCACTCCAATTTCTTTAACAAGAAAACCTCAAATGGGGTCATGAAGAGTCAGATATGATTGAAAATAACTACAAAAATGTGCTAGAGTTTGCAAGGATAAAAGATAGTCCCAATGCTCAAGGAATCCCCAACTAATGGGGGAGATGGCAAACAAACATGTAGAGATAAACAAGGTATAGACAAAATAAACTGGAAAAAATTTATAGATGGACAAGAACATTAAGGGGTGTGTATGTGGGGTATGATCAGGAAAGATTTCTTGTGGAAGGTGAGATTTCAGCTAGGACATGGAGAGAAAGAAGGAGACCATTCCAGTCCTAGGAGAGAATGCTCAACTGAGAGATGGAGTGTTTTGAGTGAAGGAGACCAGTGTTACTGGATCCAGGAGTAGGGAATAGGTATAAAGTGTAAGAAAACTCAAAAGTAGGTTATGAAGGGCTTTGATGTCCAACAGGATTTTATATTTGATCCTGGAATGATGGGGAGACGATGAAGGTTACTGAGTGATATGGGGTGACATAGTCAGATTTGGCTTTAGGAAGGTGATTTGATAGCTGACTGGAGGTCAGGGAGACTTGGGAAGGCAAATCATCCAGTAAATTCTTTTTGTTGTTGTTGCTGAGGCAATTGGGGTTAAGTGACTTGCCCAAGGTCACACAGCTAGTAAGTGTTAAGTGCCTGAGATCATATTTGAACTCAGGTCCTACTGACTTCCTCCTGACTTCATGGCCAGTGCTCTATCTACTGCACCACCTAGCTACTCCTCTTTTTTTTTTTTTTTTTTAAATAGCAGCTTTTTATTTTCAAAATATATGCAAAGATAGTTTTCAACACTGACCCTTGCAAAACCTTGTTTCAAATTTTTCCCTCCTTTCTCGCACCCCCATCCCCTAGACAGCAAGCAATTCAATCTATGTTAAATGTACAATTTTTCTATACATATTTCCACACTTATGCTGCCCAAGAAAAATCAGATCAAAAAGGAAAAAAAAAAACCCAGTGGGTTATTTCAGCAGTCCTGGTGTACTAGGGTGCTTCCATTGTTAAAGAAGAGAAAGTTGCACAAGATATACAATGAAGATAAAATATTCCAACAGGTTGGATCTGGAGTTGGAGGCTGAGAGAGTGAGGCATCAAGGAGGACATCTAGAGGGCAAACCTAGGTGAATGGGAGATGGTGATGTACTCCACAGTACCAGGGAAGTTTGAGGGCAGGGGGAAAGATCATGAACTCAGTTTTGAATATATTGAGTTGAAGAGGTCTATAAGACATCTAGATTGAAATATCTAATGGGCAGTTGGAGATGCAAGTCTGGAGGTCAGCAGAAAGGGTAGGGCTGGATGTTGTAGTTTTCAGTCATCTACATAGGGATAATAATTAAATCGATGGTATCACTAAGTGAAATAATATAGAGGGAGAAGAGGGGCCAGAATAGAGTTGCAGAGTGGGGGGCTCCCATAGAATTCATTCATCTTCAGGTGATAGTCTCATTAAACTCCTCCCTGGTCAGGCTCTATTTGGAGCATTATATTTGGCTCTATATACACCACCCTCTTTAAATTTTCCTTAAACTCAGTTGAATATAAAGTAATTTTTAGTTTTTTTGAGTTAAAGTGATCTTTTTCCCTAAATGGTAGGGATGGATCCTATAGGCAGGTATGAACTTATCCATCCTTCTACCCCCATTAACTCCAATAAATACTCCAGTAACCTCTATGGGCAGCTAGGTGGTGCAGTGAGAAGCTAACTTTTCAGTGAGTAGAGTGTTAGTCTCAGAATCAGGAAGATTCATCTTCCTTAGATGCTCACCAGCTGTGTGACCCTGGGCAAGTCACTTTTACCCTGTTTGCCTCTATTTCCCCAATTGTAAAATAAGCCGGAGAAGGAAAAGGCAATCCGCTCCAGTATCTTCTCCAAGAAAACCCCACAGGGGGTCAGGAAGAGTGAAAGCGTGACTGAACACCAACAAGCTTCCTATTACCTCTAGTATCAAATCTAAATCCCTTTATTTAGCAACTGAAGCTCTTCTTTCTGACACAATTCTAAATGGAAGTTTTCCAGTCTTCCCCAGTTCTATCACTCTCCGTGTCCTCTACAGTCCATCCCTATTGGTCGCTTGCAGTTCCTCACACATAACCCTCCAGTGCCCATCTCCATATGCCTTTGCAATGGCGGCTTCCCACGACTGTCCCCCGGGATGTTCTCCCCCCATTCTTAGGATCCCTTTTCTTAGGATCCAACTCAAGTGTCACCTTTTTTATGAGGCCTTTCCTCGGCCCTCCAGCTGTTAGTATTTAATTTAACGTCGGTATCTTATTTATCTTAATTCTCAAGTATATGTAACCCAAGCTTCTCTGGGCATGTTCTCCCATCATGGAGATGCTCCTGAAGGGCTTTTGGAACATGGAACCCATTATATTCCCTACCCGGGATGAGGGGTAACATCCTTGATTGGCTGCCTTCCTCTTTACAATAGGTGAGACTAAACTATTTGCTGTGTTCTCTTTGTCAACTCTTACAGGTATGTTTGCGTGTGTATGTGTATGTACACATACATGAACACGCATATGTCTATATACATATCTATCACAACACATACTTACAATCATACTACATGTGTGATAAATAAGTAGATGGATGGGCAAATATATTCTATATGTGTCTCTTTCCATCCATCCATCCTTTAATCAATCTATCTATCCATCCATCTACAATCTATTGATCTTTCCATTCCTTCCCCCCTCCCCGCGAAAAGGAGCCCTCTGGCCTTAGAGACTGTCTTGCCTTTTCTTTGTAACTTGAATGCTAAGCCCAGTGCTTGGGATAAACGCTTCATAAATATTTGTTGATGGATTAATTTGCAGAGATAATTGAACCCATTTGAGCTGATAACATCACCACATGAGAGTAAATAGTGTAAATGAGAGCGTCCAGACGGAACCTTGGGGGATACTCACAGGAGGATGTGACGTGGCAGCAGAGAATGATCTGATCGGTGAAGAAAAGAGGCACAGAAATCCAGAGGGAAGCTGGAATCTAGGACGTCCCTTCAAGATTTGAGGTTCCTGGTTTTAGTCCGATTTTAATATAAAATACAGCTGGATTTGAGAGAGACCCGAAAGCGACATTGTGACGTTAAAGGGCAGTCAAAGACCTGATACAGGTCGGTCCAAATTATGGCACTGCTGGGGTTTTAGTCACGTCTGACTCTCCCCGCCCCATGTGGGGTTTTCTCGGCAGAGGTCCTGGAGGGGCTGGCCATTTCCCTCTCCAGCTCATTTTACAGACGAGCAAACTGAGGCACACAGGGCAGAGCGACTTGCCCAGGCCTCCGCAGCTAGGAAGATCTGAGCAGGTTTGAACCTGAGATTTTCCTGAGTCTGAGCCCGCACCCTGCACTATAGCGCCCCCTAGCTTCTTCACAGGAGGAGCCTCTAAGAGCCTCTCCATCTGCACGGACTTTGGCTCAAGGTTGAACCCAGGAGGTTTTCCTGAGTCCTGGCCCCACCCTGCACTATAGCGCCCCCTAGTTTCTTCACACAAGGAGCCCCTAAGAGCCTCTCCATCTGCACAGACTTTGGCTCTAGGCTGAACCCGAGGAGTCCGGACCCGCACCCTGCACTATAGCGCCCCCTAACTTCTTCATACGAGGAGCCCTAAGAGCTTCTCCATCTGCACAGACTTTGGCTCTAGGCTGAACCTGAAGAGGTTTTCCTGAGTCCTGGCCCCACCCTGCACTATAGCGCCCCCTAGCTTCTTCACGGGAGGAGCCTCTAAGAGCCTCTCCATCTGCACGGACTTTGGCTCAAGGTTGAACCCGAGGAGGTTTTCCTGAGTCCTGGCCCCACCCTGAACTATAGCGCCCTCTAGCTTCTTCACTCAAGGAGCCCCTAAGAACCTATCTGCACAGATTTTGGCTCAAGGTTGAACTCGAGATTTTCCTGAGTCAGGTCCCGCCCCTGCACTATGGCGCCCCCTAGCTTCTTCATACGAGAAGCCCCTAAGAGCCTCTCCATCTGCACAGACTTTGGCTCTAGGCTGAACCCGAGGAGTCCGGACCCGCACCCTGCGCTATAGCGCCCCCTAACTTCTTCATACGAGGATCCCTAAGAGCTTCTCCATCTGCACAAATTTTGGCTCAAGGTTGAACCCAGGAGGTTTTCCTGAGTCCGGGCCCGGCCCTGCACTATGGCGCCCCCTAGCTTCTTCACACGAGGAGCCCTAAGAGCCTCTCTCCATCTGCACAGACTTTGGCTCTAGGTACAAGGTGCTATGGTAAGGGTTCAGAGGAAGAAAAAGCAACTCCCCCTCGTGGCTGGTATAACCCAGCCCAAGGGCAGGTTGGTGGTGCAATGGATGGAGTTGGACCTGGACTCAGGAAGATGCATCTTTTAGATTTCAATGGCCTCAGATACTTTCTGGTCAAGTCACTCGGCCCTGCTTGCCTCAGTTTGCTCATCTGTACAATGAGCTGGAGAAGGAAATGGCCAACCATTCCGGTGTCCTTGCCAGGAGCGTTGGACCTGACAGAAATGGCTGAACAACAAACGTTGCTTCTGGGAAGAAGCATTTGATTTAGAACATTAAAGAAAGGGAGCTTCTTCCATCTCTGCCTCCTCCACTTCCATTCCCCTTTTCTCTTTGCCAGGCCTGCCTCACAGGGCATGTGCATGTGCCAGATAGAGTACCACTCAATAAAGATAAATTACAAAATAATTTGTTTCATTTGTTTTCCTTACCTAGAGGGACTATCTATAATTGCCTTTTTAAAAAAATCTTTATTTGCATATTTCTCCTCAGGAGTCAGAGGCTACAGTTGTAGTTTCACAATGATTTAAATAATAATAACCACCTAAACCCCAAGCTAGACATCTAACCCCTATGTTTGCATATCTATCTGTATGAATATAAACAGTGTGGCCTTTCTGCTCCAGAGTTACTATTATAATTAAATATTCTCCCTTTCCTTCTTATTTGTTTAAAAGCTATTTAGAATAAATTAACAGTAGCTGCTGAAAGAAGCCTGGTAAATAAAAATGATTTTCCACCTGTCGTGGAAGCAGAATAGTTGGTCAGAGATTTTTCAGTTGTTTGATTCTTTGGGACCCTTCTTGGGTTTTGGGGTTTGGTTTTATTTTGTTGTTTTTTTTTTTTTTTGACAAATTATTGGAGTAGTTTGCTTTATGTAGATGTGGAAATTGAGGCAACCAGGCTAAGTAATTAGCCTAGGGTCACACAGCTAGGAAGTGTCTGTCTCAGGTCACATTTGAATTCAGATCTTCCTTTTTTTTTTTTTTTTTAAGAAAAAATTTTATTTTTTATATTATTTATTTTATTAAATCTTTTTATTTTCAAAATATGTAGATGGATAATTTTTCAACACTGACCCTTGCATAGCCTTGTGTTTTGGATTTTCCCCTCCTTTCTCCTATCCCCTCCCCTAGATGGCAAACAATCCAATATGTTATACATGTAAAATATATGGTAAATCCAATATATGTAAACATATTTATACAATTATCTTGCTGCATAAGAAAAATCAAATGAAAAAGGAAAGAAAATGAATAAGAAAACAAAATGCAAACAAACAACAAAAAGAGTGAGAATGTTATGTTGTGATCCAGACTTAGTCCCCACAATCCTCTCTCTGGTTGCAAATGGCTCTCTCCATCACTGAACAATTGGAGCTGGTTTGAATCGTCTCATTGTTGAAGAGAACCACGACCATCCGAATTGATCATTCTATAGTATTGTTGTTGAAGTGTACAATGAAGCGTACAAAGAGCTCACTTCATTTAGCATCAGTTCATATAGGTCCCTCCAAGCCTTTCTGAAACTGTCCTGCTGATTGTTTCTTACAGAACAATAATATTCCATAACATTCATATACCACAATTTATTCAGCCATTCTCCAACTGATGGGCATCCACTCAATTTCCAGTTTCTTGCCACTACAAAGAGGACTGCCACAAACATTCGTGCACATAAGGGTTCCTTTCCCTCCTTTGAAATCTCTTTGGGGTCCCAGTAGAAACACTGCTGGATCAAAGGGTATGCATGATGTAAACTGAGATCTTTTGGGGAAAATGATGTAAATTTTGTCCCCTTTAACCTTTGGGGAAACTCTGAAACTGTCTCCCTTAATCTATGGGGGAAAGGTGATTGGGGTCTCATACCCTCCCCAACCTCTAGAAGGGGCACACCCTTTAGTCCATAAGGGCAGCTCCAGTTAAATAATCTCATTCAATTGGAGATCTCATAATCAATAGCCCTCTACTGAATGGCTCAAACTGCTGCCCAGCCTCCAGGCCAAGGTGTACCCAATATAACCAAAGGTTAGTCAACCTATCCTTGAAGATACTGGACCTTGCCCACTGCTGAAGCTATCTTCTCGGTGTAACCTACCTTTGCTATATTCCTTGCCCACTGAGAAGGCTGACTTCCCAGTGTAATTAAATTCCTTTTGCCACACAGATTTTGGGTTTTCGAATTTTTCACACTGACCAGAGGAGATCTCCCACTCTGTTCTCGTACCTCATCATGCACAGTTTGATAACTTTTTGAGCATAGTTCCAAACTTCTCTCCAGAATGGCTGGATGTGTTCACAGTTCCACCAACAATGTATCAGTGTCCCAGTTTTCCCACATCCCCTCCAACAATCATCATTATTTTTTCCTGTCATCGTAGCCAATCTGACAGGTGTGTAGTGGTACCTCAGAATTGTCTTAATTTGCATTTCTCTGATCAATAGTGATTTAGAACTCAGGTCTTCCTGATGCTAGGCCCAGTGCTCTATTTGATGGGGTTAGTGGCAGTGCAGAGAGTTGTGAGAACTGGGGTGGGAATCCCCTCGGCTTGCAGATCAAATGTGAAAGAATTCACGAACCCAAGAAGTCTGACTGGCAAAAGGGAAGTTTATTGGCACTGAGAAGCCAGCTTTGCTAGGAAGACAGGCTTTCGAGTGACAAGGTCTTGACAGAGAAATAGTAAAAGGTAATCACTGAGAAGAGGGTCTCTTCACCTTGTCTTGGCAGGAGGGCAGGAGTCCTGGAAGGCAGCTGTGCCAAGGAGAGAGGTTCCCTGGCAAAGCATAATCCTGCTTTGGATTTTTGTAAAGATTTGGAGTTCAGAATGGTCATTTTATCGGCAATTGGTGGGGGGGGGTTAGGCTTCCACTGAGTGAGATTCCTTCAATGTTGTCTAAGGCAGTGTGCCTTAGAGTCAGCATAGAATCTAGCCCAGTTACCTCAAGCAAGTCACCTAACCTTATTGCCTCAGTTTCCTCATCTGTAAAATGGGAATAATAATGGTATGATAATAATAATGTAATGATTGAATGAGATAATTTTAAAAAGGGGCACAGAGAAAGCCCTATATAAATGTCAGCTATTATTACTTTTAAGCTCAGATCTCTCCCAAATGACCTCCCACTTCTGTTTCAGAGGAAGGCTTCCTTGATTTCCCCTTCTCATCAGCTGGAGCTGGCTGCCTCACCTAATTGGCCAAAGCATTTTATTTTTTCTTGCTGGAAACAAATGTATGGGATGTCTGGGGGATTATGTTGAGACACTTCCTCCCTCTATCCTCTCCCCCATATTTTCTTCAGGAAGAGCTGCCAGGGCCGGCTTGGGCTCTCGGTGCCTCAGCCTCTGGGTTGCCCTTATCTGTCCTTCCCAGCCTTCACCGGCCCCGTTTTGGCCGGCTCCAACACTGATTCCTTTCTTTTCTCTCCTGAGTGTTTGGAGCAGATACTTTGTTGACTACACAGCTTGCATTTTTCAGGAGAGAGATAATCCTCCGGGGCTTTTTTCTTGCCTGCCTCCCTGCTCCTGCACAATAATCCTCCCTTTTCTCTCCCCCTTCCTTGCCAGCTCTGGTTGCACGGACTCATTTTTTTGTGAGAAGCAACAAGATCAGAGATGGGGAGGGGGCTGCCGTGCCCTTGGCAAATAGGTGGGGGAAGGGAGGTGAAGGTCAAGGCTAGTGTCCAAAAGGAGCAGATTGCTTTAAAACAGGGCTGTTTAAAAAAGCAAACCAACCCACAGTGGTTTTAAACATCTCCTATACGCAGGGCCCAGACATGGTTAATTCCCTCTGGAGGAAGGCTTGGAGCTCTCAGCAGGCTTATTTTCAAGCTTTTACAGTTTAGAGGGATAGGTAAAAGGATTGTAAACTGCAGGAGGACAGGCCCCAGTCCCATTTATTCGTGCCTTTGGCTTCCTTGGCAGTGCTTGCCAAGAGGTGCTTAATCTCAGCCAGAGAGTATTATATTCCGGGGTCGAAGATTTTCTTTAGTTGTGGGCTCTCCCTCCGCATGGACTCTGATGATCTGGGAATTGTTGGGGCTGAAAAATTTATGGCCCTGCAGTCAACCTGGGGATGAGCCTTCCCAAACTGAGCTAGTCCAGTCTTTGTTCATCAGACAGTTTCTCACTGGGCCCTTTGAATTGAAAACATTTTAATGGGTTTTAGAGCTGACTTTCATAGAGGTTTTCTCTGCCCTTTGGAGAGAGTAGTAAGTATTAATACAAGCTAGGTGGCCTAGTGGACAGGCCATTTACTGGACCCAGAATGAGCCATACCCATGTTCAAATGCAGCCTCAGACACTGTGACCCGATGACCTTAGTTTCTCTATCTGTAAAATGGGGACAATAGTACCTTCTTCCAAGGGCCATTGTGAGGGTCAAATGAGCTCCTTGTAGCGATGCTATAGGATGGTTAAGGAGAATCTTTCTACAAAGATAAAGGGTCAGTTTCCCTCTCCACTTCCCCATTGCTGTTATTTTAAACTCTGGGACTGAAATCAAGGCCAGGGTCCAAAGGGGCAGCTGATGGCAGCCCAGGTTCCCTTCTCTCCTCTCCAGCAGCAGATGCTTCCTGAAGGAAGTGCGTGGCAGTTTGACAGACGGCTCAAGCCGAGACTGCTATGCGGGCCCACAAACAGAGCACTGTCTACCTGGTCTAGCTGTTTATTTGCCCCAATTTACTCCTCTGTAAATGAAGGTGGATGCTGGCAATGCTGTTTGAGTGGTCTAGAGGTTAGTGGCTATAAGTTATTAAGAATCCCCATTACATCAGCTGCAGGTTCTAGGAGTGAAAGAATTCACTCATTCCCAAATTATTAGTTGCAAAATGAAAGTTTATTGTTAGATCGATACCAAGAGGCTGACTTCTATAGTGGCAGAGCTATGGGAAAATGGAGTTCTGCACTGAGAATGCAGTTGTTAGTAGACATAAGGTCCTGGCAGTAAAGGGAGCTACCAAAGTCCATCTGCAAAAGATCTTCATGGATGGAAGCTGTTATATTGGGTGTCTTGGTAGGGGCTGGGACAGCCCAAGCAGGTCAGACCCGGTGGGAGCTGGGACAGCCCTGATCTCCTATGGAATTAACAACACTTCAAAGGGATGCTTTTTGATTAGGGTTTCTAATTGAATCAAAGGCTCTGGCATCCCGGAAAGATAACTTATCTGGGGGGGGGGGGAGAGAATATGCCTTCCCCAAGAGGGGCTGAGAACCTGAAGAGGATCACAGATCAATAGGAAATACAGTTTAAAGGGACCACAACCTGCTTCAAGGGGTCGGCAAAGCGCTCCAGTCTCCCTACCAAGAAAACCCCTGAGGGGGCTACGAGTAGTTGGGGACAAGACAACAGGGTGCTGCTAGCTCTGTGGGCAGCCAAAGGGACCTGAGGTGGTGGAGAGGACTTGGTTTGGCCCAGGAGGGGAAGAAGGGGCACTGGGGTCAAGATGCTGCAGATATTGGTTCCAGTCCAAGTCTCCTCCAGCTCCTTCCTGGCTCTGACCAAAGGAGTGAGTGATCAGTTCTATAGCGGCCCATCTTCCTGCCAACATCTCTCAGGGACCATTTTAAGTGATGATCACCAATGGGTGAGTGGGGCTAATAATGATGGTTCCTCTCAGGATAGGGTAGTCATTTCTGCTTAGCGCACATACTATGGCAGGGGGGAAGCTTCCTCCTTCCAAAGGATGGTGTGAAGACAAATGAGATGAGTGTTTATGACAGCAATCACAATCTAAATTAGGAGAAGCATTTGCCATCAAGTTTATTTGCTGTTGGATATCACAATATTTACAAAACCTACTTTGCACAATCAAATCATGATTGGCTAGGGACAGTGAGGTTCTGGGGAAGAAGTAGTCCTTCACACGACTATAAATGGTCTTGGAAAATAAGTTTATAGAAACTCTTTTTCTTCAGCAAGGAAAATTATTTATGAAGCTCTATGATTCAGCATCTTTTTCACCTTAAGAAAAGCAGTATCACCCCTCTTGTTGGGACCTGTCATTTAGAGACACGAAATATTCATATCAAAGATCTTATATTTTTAAATTAATGCTGTATATCAGAGTTGTGGTCATAAATGTTATTTATTACCAGTGGTGAAATACAGAAGCGATTCCTTTGAGACCCAGCACACCAGTGTTAAGAGTTTCTTTGGGGATTAACCAGTTAGAGGCCAGATTTTGGAGGATGTTTTTCCAGAAGTTCTGCACATTGTGCCCCTACAGTTTCAATCATACCATTTTTGTTCCCCTAAATTCCCTTTAAATGATTCAGTAGGGCACTTGGGAAAACAAAGAGCTACCTCCACAGCTCAAAATCATCCAGTGTGAATATTTAGGGGTAGGGATAGAGTTGGGAGTCTGGTTAGGGTTTAAGATGTCACACTGATTCCTAGGAAGCCTCTTCCTCCCAACGAAAGCCGAGCCCTCCCCTGTTCACATTTCACATCAGCTAAAGCAGGGAAACAAATGACCCCCAGGAGGCTGAGCACATACCCCAACCTCAAGCCCCAAGCCCTGGAGTCACTTTCACAAATGACTGTATCTGACCTCCCCTGGAGTAAATAAGCAGAGACAGGGCTGTTTGATAAATAATGAATCAGCATCTTTTCTCTCTGTGAAGAATCTGCTTTTAAATTCTTTTGTAGGTGACAAATCACCACATTTTGTGCTCAAGGAGGATTTGAAAAAGGAGACTTTGAAGCAGAAAGTCTTTCAAAAAGGCACATACACATGAAATGTTTTGTAATCAGGACTGCACAAGGCCAGGATAAATGGAAGAAACCTCGTGTGCCAGGGAAGCTGGCTCCTGGGGCTGGCCTTGGGAGGGTACAGGGAGACCAAGTCTTCACCTCCTGCCCTGTAGGATCAGCAGCAGCCTGAGGTCTGGGCTATCAAGTAGGTGTCCAGCTCCTGGCGCTGGTAACAGGCGATGCTGTCCAGCACCCACTCCCGGGTCACTACAGGCGCTTCGCATATCAGCCCGATTCCTGAGGATGACACAAAAAGAACCAGAAATCAGGATTGTGCCCTCCGGCACTCAGATTTTAGGATCTGGCCGACACCCCCCTGAGAATTTGCTGCAAGAGCTTTTGAGGCCCCAGCAAACACTTTAGTCTGAAGCTCTCTTATCACAGACCCTAACAAATCAAAGCGTAGGCTGTCAGGGGACTTGTGCAAAGTCTCACTTCTTTGCCCTCTTATTGTTACTCAATCAATACTTGTTCAGTGCCTACAATATGCCAGAGACTGTGCTAGAAACTGCTTTAAAAAAAAAAAAAAAAGAGAGAGAGATTCTGCTACCGTGGAGTAACAACAGACTATATTTGGAGTCAGATTCACAATCACCAGGAAAAGCCCTGATGGAGGAGGCATGCTACAGAGGAAATAAGGAGGAGTGAGTCAGAGCACTAAGGTCTCGACTCTGATGTAGCCCATCTGAGTGACCTGCAGCCCCTGCCCAAACAGGTTTCCTCTTCTGTGACAGGAGCTGGACTCAATGGTCTGTGCTCCTTCCCAGATCTAGATCGGAGATGCTCTTAAAATGTTATATGTAGTCCGGGGGAGTCTGCCTTACCCTCAAAGCTGCTGTCATCTTCCCAGGCATCGGGCTGCACAACCACAACTGGAGAAGAACCCTGTGATACCCAAGAAGAAAAACCATTATCTCAGTCCTAGAGGGGAAGGGAAAGAGGCAGAGTCTGGCCATGCCACTCCAGGGTCTGCTGCTGGGAAACAGCGCCCCACTTCTCTGGCACTGGCTCTCCCTAGGGAGCCATGGGAGCGCCCCACCCCCCCCAACACTGTCCAGCAAGGGGGCATGACAAGCTCATCTCCAAGGCACCTTTTCTTTCTTTGTGGTCCCAAGGGTTCTTCAAACTGAAAAACATGGGGCAGGGGGAAGGGTGTGCTCACAGGGGCCCACAAGAGCCTCAGCAAGCAGTCCATCTTGTCCTTCAGCCCAAGCCCCTTGATCTGACACACAACACTCACCAGCCTGGGTCTCAACAAGGAAGGCTTTCTCACCACCGAAGCCCCACACAGTCGCACCATCCACTCGAGCTGATCTGCAGGGGTCACATAAACCACACCATTGACGACGCTCACATTAAGAGTTAATGCTCTTAACTGTTTCTGCTCTTGTTGTCAAGGAAGAAGTCCCTTCCACACCAGGCCCACCTCCTGCCTTTAAAGGAACACTAGACTAGGGGACATGATCTCCTGGAGAATCTTCAGGGAATCAACATGCCAAACCCTCTGGAGTTACCGTGGGGTTTTTCCCTCAGCAGGTTCTCCACTGTATAAGCCCACCTATCTACTTCCTGCTGTACTGGCTCATTAATGCTAATGACCTAGCTTGTTTAGGAGCAACAAGTCCAAGGAGGCTCCCTCAGCAGGCTCCCACCCCCTACCTACTTACCCATGTAGTCTATCATATAAGCTACTCCATCATGCTCTCAGAACCCCTGCTCTAAAAACCCTTTCCACTGACATTCTTTGTGTCCACCCCAGCATCTTTCTTGTCAAATACCCTGAAACACTCTTCACTGAAGGAAGAAGTCTGTCATGATTGTCTAGTTGCTCCAACTTGCCACAACAAAAGGGAATTAGCCTTGGGGACAAGGCTTCATAGAGGCACACATTTTGGACAATTAACTAATGACCAATACACATTCTAATGAATTCTAGAGTGAATTCTCATCCCTCCTACTCCCACTTCCTCTAACAGGATTACAAAAAAGGGTGAATAATGAAATATATCTTTTGCTTTCTTTGTCACTGTTACTTCCTCAATCTTTCAAAAAAAATGTTTCTCTTATCTGGTTTGGGATTATTTTCTCTTCTTTACCCAAACATTACATCATCTCAAAATCAGAAGGAAGATGGAATCCACCAAATCAGACCAATGCCTACTGGAACAAAGCTGGCAAGTGGTCACCTGCATCTTTTTAGGGGGTGAATTGGGGTTGTTACTTGCCTAGGGTCACTCAGCTAGGAAGATTTGAACTCAGGTCCTCCTGACCCCAGGACTAGGGCTCTATCCACTGCGCCACCTAGCTGCCCTTGAAGTCCTTATTTCTTGAACTTCTTTTGGACTATTCTAATTAGGATCACAGATTCAAAATTGGAAGGAATATTAGAGGACCCCAAATACAGCCCTTTCATTTAGTAGATGATGAAACTGAGGGCCAGAGATGAAATGACTTAAGTCATATGGGATATCTGAACACAAGTTGTCTGGCTATAACTCACTCAGCTGTTAAATAATAGAGCCATTTGACTCCCAGGTGACCTTTCAGTTCATTAACTGCTAATGACATCCTTTTCCATACCACTTCATTCACATCTTGGCAGTTTACTTCAGATCCCATTTTCACCTGGATTTACAGCAATGTCAAGCCCACCACGTGATCTCCTTTTGCCTCTTCCATGTTTATCCTTTCAGTACATTTCAACTCATTAGGGTGTCATTTGTCCATAATCCTAGAATCCTGGTTTTGACCACATAGTCCACTATTTTTGTTTTACTATTCATTACTCTGGAATTTCAAGGACTCCTGATTTTTTCATCATTAGCCATACAGGTCAATCCTTTTTCCTCTACCCTAAGACCTCATTCTTTTTGGCACAATCAGGACCTGGGTGTACTCTGATAATTGTTTCCTCTTTCTCACATACTTTCCGTTTCTGACTTTCCAGTTGTTTTTGGAAACATAATCAAGTCTCCCTAATCTGCTAAAGCAGCCCCTCATTTCCATTCAGCTACTACACCATCTCTTTTCCCCCTTTTACTACTAAATTTTTAGCTAAGGCTGTGTGAACCTGGTGCTTTCATCTAGTAACTACCCATTAATTTCTCCAACCCCTTCCTTCCACTCCCTCTGAAACTTCTTTCTCAAAAGGTCATGAATGACTTACTGTCAACTCTGAACAACAGCCTTTGTTTTTATTCCTCATCTCACTTGACCTTCATATTGCTTCTGGCAGAGCTGACTATGCCCTCCTACTATATCCTCTTGGATCTCTTACTAGCTTCCTAACTTCTCTGTCTCCTTTGGGGGTTGCTCAGTTTTCTGACATGGTGACTTCTCAATGTGGGGCTCTGCTCTTTCCCACCCACTCTGACATCACCTCCATGTAGTGCTGGACTTGTACCTCTCTGGTAAGCCTGCTTGTCTCATGGCTGGGTCCTTTCTGTGCTCTCATCATCCAACCCACCGTCCACATGTGCAGTGCTGGTTCTCCTCCTTCCCCATCCAGTCAACCAAGACTCTGCCAATCCTACCTTTGCACATCCATCCCCTCCTCTTAGGTTTCCCTGGACTATTACTGCAACAGCCTCCTCCTATGCATTCTCCTGACACTGCTTTCTCCCCTCCGATCCATCCCCATCCTTCACACGATTGTTAATATGTCTAGCTCTGGTTACAACATTTCTTAGTTCATCTCTTCTGTGGCTTTATAGGGTCTTTAGAGGAACTTTTACTGTGTGGCATTCAATGCTCTCCCACCACCTGGGATCCCATGACCTCCCCCCCCCCCTTTTTTTTATCACGAACCTTCCTACACTAAGCTCTAGCCAAGTTAGTTTACTCTCTGTTCCCTGAACATAGCCCAGCTTGCTACTCCCTTTGACCACACTGTGCCTTGTGACTGAGATGTTTTTCCTTCTCCACCATGCCTGCTGAATTTCCATCTATCCTAAAGCTCTCTTAAATGTCATTTTTACTAGGAAATCTTTCCAAATCTTCCCTTTTAGAAATAATCTTTCTGTTTGTAGTTTGCATTGCAACTCTCTAGGACATGTATAATGCAATGTGGCATTCATATTACAGTTCTGTTTGTGTCTCATCCCATAGCTAGTCTGTAAAGTTGTGAGAAAGAGAAGACTTATTCAAACCTTGTTTTTTTCTTATTATTTTTTTTTGGTAGCATGTAGTTAGTGGATCTAAATAGCAGATATTCAACAGGTGTTTGTTAAAGTAACGAATAAAAGCATTTTAGTAGCTGTTCCACTGCTGAGGGGGCTGTGACCCAGGGCAATCTCTCTAAGCCTTAGTTAGAGGGATGATCATTCACTGAATTGGTGACTGCTTACTAAAAGCACACTTTTTTTAGAAAGAGAAAATGATTTAAGACAGCTTTAATCAAACTTGGAAACTCTACTTATAAAGCTAGCAGGGTTTAATTTTAAAAGGTAGAATACATGATGAAAGTAGAGACTCAACAAATGAGATACCAGACTTGACAATCTCTCATGAATGAGATATGTGGAAAAAAAAATATCCAAGATAATTTATATTAATTTGCTAAATCACTGGCTTAGAAACTACAGAGAAGGGGGGGGAAAAAAGGGAACCTTTTCGCCTAAGCCTGAGTCAGTAATTGACAATCATGGCAGAAGAGAGCACCACACTTAGTGGCAATTACTGCAAATGTCAAGAGACAGGAGGATAATTCATTCAGTCAAAAAATAAATGCCACCCTGGACAGAGTGGCACCATGCTAAGAAGAATCAGAATCTACATGCTTATGGGATAGTGGCAGCCAGAAAGATCTTTCTGAAGTCGGGTCATTTGCAGAAGTGATTCACTGTGTAACTTTCGCAAGGAGAATGAAAGGAAGAGCCAACAAATGGGAGACCTAACTTTTTGCTATATCTGCATAAATTCTTGCATGAGGTTTTATATAGTCTTCACTTCTCATCAGTCTACAGATTAGTAAGAAATATAAGTGACAAGAATGAGGGTCAGAGGAGTTGGGGATGGCTGAGACCAGGCTATTAGAACTTTAAACAAAACCTTCCTGAAGGAAGTATGGTGGACATGCTTCAGGCAAGTTTTCATTATATAAAAGAACAAATTAATCTCAAATGTTTTAAGGAGAATAGGTCGGGAAATTTAATAAAGCCCCATCAATGGCCAATAATAAAAGAAACTAAAGACAAAAGAAAAATATTTAGCCTACCTCTGCTGGCCTCCCTGGTGGCTGACTCAGTGCATCACTGATATAGGCTTCATCCTCTAAGTTGAGGAAGGAGACTTCAGCTATGGAATCTGATCAGGGGAGGGGTGTGTATGTGTGTGTGAGAAAGAGATAAAATGGGAATCTCTGGTCTAAAGAAGAATCACCTGAATCATTATAACGAGATGCATAGAGTGATCTAGGTGAAATTTAAATTAGAAAATGTTTATCAAAAGCATTCCTTCCGATACTGCTGTTCTGAGCCTATGGAGGGCACCCACCCCAAAGTCAAACTGCAGCCATGTGTTCTTTCTTGTTAATGAAGTATTAGGAGAAATGTGTGGGTAGAGAATGCAGTCTGATTCTCAATTATTATAAACACCTAAATCATCTTCCCCCTCACCGATTAATTTCCCTTTTTCATAAAGCAAGAGTTTAAAAAAAAATGTAAGATTTCTCATTTTTCTACTTCAGGTTTGGGTACGGGAAAATCTCTAATCTCAAAGCTGGTGAGGCTGGGAACCCTCATCAATCTGAATCTTTGAGAAGTTGGACATGGACAAAGGCTAGTTGATCCTACCATATTCTTCTTGCCTTAGGTTTGGTTGGTGCAAAGGAACAGCTATCAGGAGAATGTTATTATGTAGACCCTTAGTCTTTTACCTGTTGACATATCTGTAAATGGTCCATAGCAACAGATTTCAAGGCCCTTGAAGATCTAGGGAAAAGGAAATAAAAATCAAGGAATTAAAAGAATTCTTTAGTCACTGAATGAAGCTCTTGAGAAACACTTTTCTTTTCCTTTAAATACGATAGCTTCCACTGTTATTTCTTAGAAACAATAAATCTTTTTGCACTGTTTTCTTTCTGCCTATAGTTACCCAAGGGCAATTTCATACAGCAGAAAGGTTTGACCAGGAATCAGAAGACCTCAGTTCCTAGTCCAGCTCTCCCATTTACTAACCTTGTGACCATGAGCAAATCATTTAATTAAACCATTTCCTCATTTATAATATGGAGAGGATTGTGCCTATCTTGTCCACCTGGTAGGACTGATCAAAAGATGAAGTGTGCTAAAACATTTGTAAACCTCTATATCACTCTGGCAAGCTCTCATGTTGGGGACTGTTATGTATTTCATCATTCAGGTACATGTGGTCTCCAATAGAATGCAAACATTTTTTGAGTGGGAATTATTTAATTTTTGTCTTTGTATCACCAGCATCTTGCATGGCAGTGGGCAAAGTAAAATAATTGTAGGCACCTAGCTATTTGAGCTTCTTGAGAAAGAGAGGGCTGACCTCACCTTTTTCTGTGTATCCCCAGCATTTAGCATAGTGCCTAGAACACAGGAATCACTTATTTAATGTTTGTCGACTAATGGGCAAACTATTTATCTAATTTTGTTATTGTTGAGGCAATTGAGGTTAAGTGACTTGCCCAGGGTCACACAGCTAGGAAGGCCAAATTTGAGCTCAGGTCCTCCTGACTACAGGACTGGTGTTCTATGACAGTTCTAGGCCATCCAGATGCCCCATGACTGTTTATCTATTGGGGAAAAGCACTTGACTCTATACATTTTTATCAACTCTATACCTTGGATAACAGACAGTGAGAAGAGGAATTTACTGTGATTTTTCCTGGAAGTCAACTCTTTTCTCTGTTATTCATGTAAAATATTTTGGACTTTCTGTAACCTCAATTGCTCATTTTATCTACTGTGATGTTCTCTATTTCTTGTTTGACCAGAGACTCTTTCCTAATCTTCGTTTCTGAATGCTATCTCTTTGCTTGTTCTTCTAATATGCTTATATGATTTTTACCATCTACATCATTTAAAGCATTTGGAACTTATGAAGATAAATGATGTGAGATGTAGGTCTAAACATAATTCCTACCATATTCCTTTACTGCTTTCCCAGAAATTTCTATTGAAAACCTAGAGTCCTTTGCTTTACGGAACACCATGCTATCGAGTTCAATTGTGGTAAGGAATGGTCTGTATTTCTTATCTCTTTAAATGTTTTTTAATATAAAGAAATATTGTATTGACATAAGCTTTTCCTATATCTATTAACCATGTGATTTTTACTATTTTTGTTATTAATATGATCAGTTATATTTATAGTTTTCCTAATACCGAATCAACCCAGAATTCCTGGAAAATATCCAATCTGATCAGACTGCATTTTCCTTTTAGCATGCTGTTGTAGTCTCTTTGTTAATATTTTATTCAATATTTTTGTATCAATATTCCTTACAATATTAGTTTATAATTTTCTTTCTTTCATTTTGTATCTCTCCAGTATAGGTATCTCACGGTAAGGGTTTGGGAGAATCCTTCCTTTCCCTACTATTGAAAGTAATCATTCCTTTGCCTTTGTACTGAGCCCAAAGTTCCTTCATAGTTAGGTACAGAAAACATTATCATTTTCCAAACAGCATGGGAAGTAATTTTCTTCTTTTGCTTTGATTGTTTGGTCTCCAAGGAAAGGAGCCCAGATCACCTTATACAGGTGATTTCCCAATTTCTCTTAAACCTTATCACAGAGTAAAGTCTTTTTTGAAAATACGCATTTTTGGAAATTGAATATACTTGAGATGCTTAATAAATGCTCTTGAATGTTGAAATAGATGATTTTTCAAAGTTATGTGAGGAGAGGACACTAGTAACATTTAAAAATGACAATCCCATTTTTTTTGGCCAAGAGAAAATCTCCAAGATGAAGAGGGTATCATGCTACTCACAGCATTCTATGAGGTCCCTTCCCCCTGCTCAAAAGGGACAATTATGAAAATGTGCTAAACTTCCACTCCTTTCTCCCTTTCCCTTAAAGTTGGAAAGAGCTTAAAATCCAACAGGAGGTTAAAATGAGCTGCACAGGCTATCACTTCAATGTCACTTTATAGCTTTTTGAATGAAAAGGAACAATTGTACTCTCATTATAAGTGATGGATCCCATTTATACCAACTGTGTCACCTTTTTGAATGAAATATGTGACTTAACAGCATGGCCTCTAAAGCCCCTGGCTGGGAATGTCACGGACTCAAGCCACTCGGAATGCTCAAGTTCTATGTAGGCATCTTGTCTGAGCCAAGTGCTACATGAAAAGTTTAATGATCGGATATTTTCAAATCTTATGCTTGGTTGACATTCACTGACAAGGGCCTCTAATGAGAAGATAAGAGATTTGCAGTTTGAGCTCCTCAGCAAATACATTTCTCCCTGCCAGGGAAAAACCACTGTGACATTTAGGGTCTTCACAGTTTTATCACTCTGACCAGTCACTTTCCATCACTGCCATCCAAAGGTCCCTGCACATGGGAAAAAAAACAAAACCAAGCAGGCAGCAACAAGAACAGTTAAAGTGTATGTGTGTGTGGGTGATCCAGGGCTAACTCAGCCTTACCCACAATGTGGTAAAACAAAACAATTAGCTATCTTGTGTGCAGCTCTCTGAGAAGGTAGCTCAATAGGAAGCAAATAACATCAGCTTCTTTTCAGTGTTGGGAGATAAAAGCCTAATCAAGGGCTGAGTAGGTAATGGGGTTGTTTCTGAGGCCAGACCGACCCTTGGGTTCAAGGTGATAGGCCCTGCCTAGGGCTGGTCCTTTCGATCACTTTTCCACACTTCAGTGGGGTGGGGGACATTCTCAAGTGTGAGGCTGCGCTCCCTCCAAAGAGATGGAACTAAAACATCATGATGGAAAGTCTTAGCCAGGAGCATAAGCCTTTGGCAAGCCTGGAAGGGCAAGTGGTTCAGGTCGGGGCACGAGCAGTTACCAGGACAGGGCAGAAGCCATGCTGGCTTCTTCCTGGTTAAGGAAGGGAAAGCCCCCCTCTCAGGGAGGGCTTCTCCTCAGTGGCTGTACCTTCACTCCCCGGCTTTCTCTTGCTCTCTCTGGGCCTCGGTGGTTTCTTCCATTGATGACATCTCCTCTGACTTCAAAGTCACACTGTAAAAGAAAAGGACAAAGAAAAAGATGGATCTTCGGCTTTTAGCTGGAAGTTGTATGACTTTTAGGGTTAAGTTTTTCTGGGTTGCTATTTGTCCACAAAGGTCATTAAATTTGGCAGGCTAGCTAGATGAAATGACTGGCACCTCAGCTGCTGCAGGCAGTTCACCAAGGCAAATATGTTGGCAAAAACTTGCAACTGGCTTCCCTCCTTATTAGGACATAATGGATTTAAATTTCCAACATCCATCTCTTCTCGAAATATTGCTTTGCATTTAGATTAAACTGATAATACTTTGCTATGTAATGATAACAAATATCCCCCATCTTTTAAATCAAATTGCATACTGCCTTTTAAAGAGAAACTTAGAAATTTCCATGGTTAATGAAACCTGGAAAACAAAATGGGCTTGAAGGAGAATGGAAGGTTGCTACCACTTGGGCTTGAGAAAGGAGCAAATGAGCAAAGAGGGAGAAGTCAAAGGTCCTTGGTTAAAGTCAAACCAAAAAGTGCTAATTAGTACTGGGGAAAAGGAAGGGAGGCCAGATATCCTTTGCATTTATGTTTCGGACAAAAGGAGGCAGCATGACACCAAAAAGAGTTCTGGAGTCAGAAGAGCTCAGCTCAAGCTCTCCCTGCATGTATCGCTCCTGCCCAACTTTTCTCGTCTGAGATATGAGGACATTGGACTAGGTGGTCTCCAAGGGCATCTTCCAGTTCCAGAGTGACCATTCCTATGGTATTAGGACAGCAACATGTGATACCTCTTTGGTCACCTTCATGCCCAGTTGCAGAGCCACCTGGATGGGCAGAGTGCCATGAGAAGCTCCGGCAGCCATGGAAGCATCAAATTGGACAAATGGCAAACGTGCCTCCCCGGCTCTGTTCTGGAATTATTCTTCCTCCTACAGGCTGTTATTTATTTCTCATGGCTCCTAAATGATCAACAGCGAGCCTTTTCCTGAGGTCACTTTACTTTTAAATAAGTCCCAGTGACTTACTAAAGACAGATCTTGCTTTAACCACAGCAATGGGAAGGTGTCTATGTATAGTCATGTTGAGTCTGTCTCTCCCCTCTTGTTCTATGGTGTCTGTTTCTCCCTCTCCCCAAAAAAAGCTATTCCTTTTGAAGTTCTAGAGAATGATCACAGATTTTCTGCTGTTAAAATATAAGTTCCCCAAGAGCAGGGACTCATCTTTGGATCCCCAATACCTTGCACTGAAGTAAGTGCCTAATAAATGCTTGCTTGACACTTTTGTGAGCTAACTCCAGGTTCCTACTTGCCCAGTGTGTTCTCACCATTGTCACTGCCTTTCACCAGTAAGTCTTTCAAACTTCTTGGCACAAGGCCTATCTTTGGTTATTTTGGGACATCAAAAACCTACCTCAGGCAGCACCTTTCCTTCTTTAAAAGACTGTACCACCCCTGAAGAGAAGATCATAAAAAGAAAGATTATATACAATAGAAAAAAAACTTTCTGACAACAATATGGTCAAGAAGCATTTTTGGGAAAGTAAACTGTGAAAAAGCAGAGGAAAACACACAGAAACAACAATACTGTATGATTGATCAACTGTGAATGACTTAAGTGTTCTCAGCAAGACAATTCTAAAGGATTCATGATGAAAAATGCTATCCACCTTCAGAGAAAGAACTGATGGATTCTGAATGCAGATGAAAACAATGTTTTTTATTTTCTGTATTTTAGAAAATTTTGTTCCCTGTGGGTCTGTGTCTTCTTTCACAATATGATTAATACAATAATATGTTTTACATGATTGAACATGTATAACCTGTAACAAATTGCTTATCATCCCAGGAAGAGGGGATGTGAAGGAGGGAGAAAGAAAATTTGGAACTCAAAAACCAAAACAAAACAAACAAAAAAAAGATTGTTAAAAACTGCCTACCAATCAGACTCCCAAAAAATTATTTTAATGGCATAGAAAAAATAACAACAGAGTTCATGTAGAAAAACAAAAGGTCAATAATTTCAAGGGAATTAATGAAAAAAAAAAATCAAATGAAGGTAGCCTAGCTGTACCAGATCTAAAATTATATTAAAAAGGAGCGGTTACCAAAACCATTTGGTATTATTGGCTAAGAAATAGACTAGTTGATCAGTGGAATAGGTTAGATTCAAAGGACAAAACAGTCAGTAACTTTAATAATCTGGTGTTTGACAAACCCAAAGACCCCAGCTTTTGGGATAAGAAGTCACTGTTTGACAAAAACTGCTGGGAAAATTGGAAATTAATATGGCAGAAACTAGGCACTGACCCATACTTAACACCGTACATCAAGATAAGGTAAAAATGAGTTCATGACCTAGGCATAAAGAATGAGATTATAAATAAATTGGAAGAGCATAGGATAGTTTACCTCACAGACCTGTGGAAGGAATTTATGAACAAAGAAGAATTAGAGATCATTATTGATCACAAAATAGAAAATTTTTATTATATCAAATTGAGAAGTTTTTGTACAAACAAAACTAATGCAGACAAGATTAGAAGGGAAACAATAAACTGGGAAAACATTTTTACAATCAAAGGTTCTGATAAAGGCCTCATTTCCAAAATATATAGAGAATTGACTCAAATTTATAAGAAATCAAGCCATTCTCCAATTGATAAATGGTCAAAGGATATAAACAGATAATTCTCAACTGAAGAAATTCAAACTATTTCTAGCCATATGAAAAGATGTTCCAAGTCATTATTAATCAGAGAAATGTAAATTAAGACAACCCTGAGATACCACTACACACCTGTCAGATTGGCTAGAATGACAGGGAAAGATAATGTGGAATGTTGGAGGGGATGTGGGAAAACTGGGACATTGATACATTGTTGGTGGAATTGTGAACACATCCAGCCGTTCTGGAGAGCAATTTGGAACTATGCTCAAAAAGTTATCACTGTGCATACCCTTTGATCCAGCAGTGTTTCTACTGGGCTTATACCCCTAAGAGATTTTAAAGAAAGGAAAAGGACCTGTATGTGCCAAAATGTTTGTGGCAGCCCTCTTTGTAGTGGCCAGAAACTGGAAACTGAGTGGATGCCCATCAATTGGAGAATGGCTGAATAAATTGTGGTATATGAATGTTATGGAATATTATTGTTCTGTAAGAAATGACTAGCAGGATGATTTCAGAAAGGCCTGGAGAGACTTACATGAACTGATGCTGAGTGAAATGAGCATTATATACTTCAACAATAATACTATATGATGATCAATTCTGATGGACGTGGCCCTCTTCAACAATGAGATGAACCAAATCAGTTCCAATAGAGCAGTAATGAATTGAACCAGTTACATCCAGCAGAAGAACTCTGGGAGATGACTATGAACCACTATATAGAATTCCCAATCCCTCTATTTTTGTCCGCCTGCATTTTTGATTTCCTTCACAGGCTAATTGCACACTATTTCAAAGTCCGATCCTTTTTGTACAGCAAAATAACTGTATGGGCATATATACATATATTGTATTTAACTTATATTTTAACATATTTAACATGTATTGGTCAACCTGCATCTGGGGGAAGGGGTGGGAGGAAGGAAGGGAAAAGTTGGAACAAAAGGTCTGGCAATTGTCAATGCCGAAAAATTACCCAAGCATATATCTTGTAAATAAAAAGCTATAATAAAAAAATTGCCTTTGACATGTAACTGAGGAAGAAAAAAAAAAACACAAAACTTTTTTTTTTTTTTAAATTTAGACCTGGTATGGCCAGACTACCTTCCTTTGCATTTTTTTTTTTCATTTGATTTCCTCGATATTCTTGATCTTTTATTCTTCCAGATGAATTTCATCATTTTTTCTAGCTCTACAAAATATTTTTGGTAGTTTGATTGGTATGGCATTACATCAGATTAATTTAGGCAGAATTGTCATTTTTATTATATTATCTCAGCTTACCCATTAAAAAAAAAAAAGTAGCACTTGCAGAACAGCAGAGGAAGGGATAGCATACAACCCTAAAAAATCAGAGATTTATAAAGATATATAGCAAAGATTTTTTCCTTAGGCACGGCTGCTGTTCAATGTTAGAAATTGTCTGATGCACATTGATTTTAGCCTAGTATCTAAAGAAAGCCTTCTTTACAGGCTAAAATTGCTAAGAACAGATTAGATCCTATTAGTTGTGAAAAGAAACCCATTTCCCCAACATTGCCTGCTTATCTGAAGGAAGCAATGTACATTAAAGATAAAACCAATTTAGTATAATCTTAAAGGCCTTTTGGGTATTAGATTCAGAACTGTAGAAATCTTAGGTGTTAAGACATTAAATGTAAAAAAAAAGAAAAGAGACAGAAAAAACAAATCATAAAGGGTAGAGGGGGGTATATGTTAAATTATACTTACACAGAAAACTTACTACCCATTTCCCTCCTGCAATGCCCAAGAAATATTTCAGAGTCCGCTCACATACAAACTCAGCATCTACAAGGTAAAAAAATCATACAAGAAGTCAGTAGAAGTTGATAACTAAGTCTACAAGTCTGGCTATAGTAGGCTCAGAAGGTCCTAGTCCATCAGAGAAAGGTTGGCAATTCTACCTACTCTGGGAAGGAAGCAGAAGCTAGAGGAGTTTGCATCATCACAGGAGAAACGGGAAAACATGGATTATTATAAATTGTAACTCATACACTGTATTTTCTGTATTCTAAACTACTCAAGTGCCTTAAAAAAAAATATTCACAGCATGGCATAGCCTGATATTGCTGCTATACCTGGAGAGACTAAATCTGTTTCAGTGGATGGTTATATCTAGAAGGAAAAAGAAGTATGTGTGAAGCTATAACGCTGAAATTATAATCCAAATAATATGGGATTACCCATATTAGCTAATTTGGGTACCTAATTATTTAGGTACTTTGACCAGGAGAGCCCTAACTCCTTAGCCTTCCTGAAAGGGGTACTGGAAAAATATGCCAGTTGGAGGCTAAGGATCTCATGATTCTTTCTTTTTCCTACATCAATACTTCAGAAAGCAATAACTAAAGAAAAATTTCTATTTATTTCCCAGTATTTCAAAGGCCTCTTTGAAGAACTAAGAAAGCTGTGGCAAAAACATTTGGGAGAAATGCATTTAATTAAACCTTAAGACACAACAGACAAGCAATCATCAGCAACAGCCCTCTTTATAAAATTCTTCACATTTTAATTTTGTAATGTTTCTTGTTTAACTGCTGATAAAGTCAATGAAATAATGAACTTTAAACTCACACATTCCAACGCATTAGCCACTTGAAAACTGGACAGTACTTTTGGCCTCCTTGAGGCCAAACGATAATACATCGTTCTATGATAAGTCTCTATCACAGGATAGGATTCGAGTTCATAGGATTAGAAATCCAGGGTAGAATGGCACTTTAGAGAGGCTAGCTAGTCCAGAGGTCAAGTGACATGTCCAGCATTACACAGAGATGAAGGGACAGAGATGAGATTTGATCAATTTTCAAGTTATCACAAATAGAACTTTTAAAATTCTGTTCTAGCCCCCCAGTCTCTAAACCCATGCTACTAACTTTGTAAAAAGAATAATACAATTACTTTTAAAATAAAATTATAATTTATCAGCTCTTAAAAAAGTAGGATTTGTTTTTTGGTTTATCAAAATTCATAAAGTATTCAAGAGAGCAGTTTAAATCTAGGATCTTTAGAACAAAATACCTAAGAAAAGAAACATTTAAAACTTACAGTCAATCAATACAATACAAATATCTGTTTAGTTTCAATGGAACTGAGTCATAAATAATCAATGAACCTGAATTTCAAGTAAATCTTGAGGAACTGCTTCCTAGAGCTGAGAAAATTAATTTTGACTTTTAAAAACTCTGTCAGGATATGAACAGACAATTCTCAGACAAAGAAATTAAAACTATTTCTAGCCATATGAAAATATGCTCCAAATCATTAATCAGAGAAATGCAAATTAAGACAACTCTGAGATACCACTACACACCTGTCAAATTGGCTAGAATGACAGGGAAAGATAATGTGGAATGTTGGAGGGGATGTGGGAAAACAGGGACACTGATACCTTGTTGGTGGAATTGTGAACACATCCAGCCATTCTGGAGAGCAATATGGAATTATGCCCCAAAAGTTATCAAATTGTGCATACCTTTTGATCCAGCAGTGTTACTACTGGGCTTATATCCCAAAGAGATACTAAAGAAGGGAAAGGGACCTGTATGTGCCAAAATGTTTGTGGCAGCCCTGTTTGTAGTGGTTAGAAACTGGAAAACGAATGGATGCCCTTCAATTGGAGAATGGTTGAGTAAATTGTGGTATATGAATGTTATAGAATATTATTGTTCTGTAAGAAATGACCAGCAGGATGAATACAGAGAGTATTGGCGAGACTTACATGAACTGATGCTAAGTGAAATGAGCAGAACCAGGAGATCATTATATACCTCAACAACGATACTGTATGAGGATGTATTCTGATGGAAGCGGATTTCTTCGACAAAGAGAAGATCTAACTCAGTTTCAATTGATCAAAGATGGACAGAATCAGCTACACCCAAAGAAAGAACACTAGGAAATGAATGTAAACTGTTTGCATTTTTGTTTTTCTTCCTGGATTATTTATACCTTCTGAATCCAATTCTCCTTGTGCAACAAGAGAACTGTTCAGTTCTGCACACATATATTGTATCTAAGATATACTGTAACCTCTTTAACATGTATAGGACTGCTTGCCATCGGGGGGAGGGGGTGGAGGGAGGGAGAGGAAAAGTCGGAACAGAAGTGAGTGCAAGGGATAATGTCATAAAAAATTACCCTGGCATGGGTTCTGTCAATAAAAAGTTATTAAAAAAAATAATAATAAACACTCTTTGTCAATTGTCTGTTTTGTTTCTTCCCACTGAATTACATTAGTTAGATACTTCTAACCTGGAATAGTTAACACATTTTCTCAGTTAATAAAGCTCTTGGTATACCTGTTTTCATTATGACATGAGTGGTTCCTTCAGTAATTTGATTAGATAGTGTGCTTTGGGTTTTCCTGGCAAACTTCTGCACTAACATCTGAAAGCAAGCAAAACACTGAATTACATCAAATTGCCTCCAATGTAATATTAGACAGATTTGAGCATTAGAAATTCTGGCTTTGCATTCACATCAGTTAAGGGATAAAAAGATTTGCTTTCTAACATAGCTGAAGTACCAAAATAAACACCAATTTAATAAAAAGTACAACTTCCAGGATGAAAATCTAAAATATTCCATTTCAGGAGATATGAAAAACACAACCAAGGTTTCAAAATAGGATTGATTTTTGCCTTTAAATAGCAGAAATCACTTGATTGCCTGAGACAGTTTCTTTGTACAGTGACACTCCACTAGACTATAATTCAGATTTATCAGCCTGTAATTTATGAACAGCAAGAAATCCCACCTTCACAGAAAAATATACAGTAGCTATATATGGCATGAAACTAAGATTCAAGTCTCTGATGGTTAAAAATATTAGAGTCATAGTGATGCTAAAGGTCAGTGTCACAATCATCAGTTCTGATACATTTAAGGACAAAGATTGAGAGAAGAATCTCATCCTTTCCACCAAAGAAACCTAGCACCTTCCAGCTATTCTCCATCAAGCATATAAAAAACAATAGACATTTTAAGAAATTAACCAAATCTATTTTAAGCACATAACTGGTTATTCCTGTTTGGTAAATAACTTTGTTCATCAAACACCATCATTTACCAGTTAATGCTACAAACACTACCACTAATATATCGAACGATAATGTAATTGGGATCAGGTTATATTCATCTAAGCTGTCAGACTATTCACACTACCTCAGGGCTCACAGAAGGGCTGACTTACAGAAGCTAATGATATCCTCCCTCTCTTTACCATTGCCCTCTGCCAGAATCATTAGCAATTCTGTACTGATTATTTGCTGAAATCCCGCCATGGAAGTATTCAGTTAGAGCAGTAACTGCTGAAAAGATCATTTTAATGTGAGCTTTGGAATTAATCATGTGTAATATAGTCAGCTGCTTCATCATAAATTTGCCACACTTCAGCAAGTATGAATAGTGCTTAAAAGTTTTCTTTTCTTTTTTTAAAGACAACATGTACCCAAGCCACTTGTGCACTGATCTGCTGCTCAGAGCTATTAGTGGTAAGAAAAATTAGTTTAAAAAAATGCCTGAAATGCTGGGTCCTTAAAGCAAAGGGAACCCTGGTATTTATCCAATGAGGTCTGGGCAGGGTGGGAAAAGTAATTGAGACTTAAATAAATACAAATGCCTAGATGTGAGCTTTAAGTGTTAGACAGAAAGAAAGTTATCATAAAGACATCAGCCTCCTGTTTAATTTATTATTGCTCCTAGGGTTGAAGCCAATTCTGGAGCAAGGTTTTCTAGCCACATAGAAAGTCATATGCCAAGTCACTGGTTACCTTTAGGAAGGTTAGAATTAGAGATGCTTCTTATCCTTAAAAAGGACACTATTAAGAGAGACCAAAAAGAATTACTGAATATTTTCATTCAGCTTGTAATAAATATTGCTTACTCCCTAAGCCCATTTGACACCCTGTAGCTGTCAGGAGCTTAAAGAAATATTTACTAAGTTGTTTTAATTATATGAAGTGATACCAATTATGTTAAATTATGGGGAAGGTGAGTGCCTTGCATGTGTCTGAATTTCAAACCTGGGCCAAACAGAAACAGGTTAACTGCATCCTTAATATTTCAGTGGGTATTTTTCCACAATAGGAAACCATTCTTGCCTTTGGCAAGATAAGCCAGAGGAGAGGCCAAATTCCTAATAGCAGGGGGTGTTGCAGGTTAGAAATGACATGTCAGGCTGCTGAATAACTGTGTTACAAGGCAGAGGAAAGGCAAATAAACATTGGACAAATGCCACTGTCTGGCACTATGTTTGGAAGTAGCTAGATTCAGTCAATTTATGCTGGGGAGCACCAAGCACATTGAGATGGAGAAGAAAAAAAGGACTACCTCCTGGAGAGAGGAGAGACACACCTATTTTCTGCTGAAGATGAAAAAGAAAACAACAACAACTAAATAATTTTTAAAAGCCCTGGATCGTGGCCATACAAACTCTAGTTGCTTTCTGATAGCACCTGAAAAAGCCACTAGTCAAATAATGAAGAAAGAACCAAGAACCAGGAAAACAAAACTGTCTCACAGTGATTTTTCCAAAATCAACAATAAAAAGGACATGGTGTAGACTTGTGGCTGGCTTCCCAGGGTCATCTTGACAAAGGCTACCCTCTCTCCAGGGCCTCACGATAATGTGTTGCGAGAAGAATATAACAGTGTAGTTACCAGGGAAGCAGCAGAGCACCTGGCCAGACACACTCGGACACACTCACGTGTTCTTTGGGAGTCAAACCCGATGCCACCAGGGACATTTTGGGGCTGCCTGCCCCTCCTTTTTTGACACTCTTTGAGGCAGAGGCCTCCTCCAGGGGCCCCTTCCCATTCCAAGCAGGAGCATTAGGAGCAGAAGGATTGGTCCTTTGCCCAGTCTGAAGTCTTAGTGCAGAAGTTGAGGTGGGCAGGTTGAGAATATCTCTTAAGGCAGTGTCCTTATGCTCTTGGGGGCTGGATTTGGTCTTCTCAGGGTACACTTTGATTCCAGATTCTAACTCAGGAGATGCTTCTAAAGAGAGAAGAAAAATAGTTTTCCTTACAGGGTCATTATTACCTGGAGTTTGTGTACTTGTTTATTTTAAAAATTGTGTTAAAACTGGTTTCCTTTGTAATCCAATGTATTTTACTTTATTCATTTAAAAACCTTATTCTGAGGAGTTTACTAGTTTCATTGGATTTTCTGAAGGATCCATGACACTAAAAAGGTTAAGAATGTCAGGTCTAATGTATTCAACTATAAATTGCTTATTGTATAAAGTAGGAAAAAAAGTCCATGAAAATAGGTTGTCTCAGGTTACGAGGATATTGCCTTTTTTTTTTTTTTTTTTTTTTTTTTTGCTATTTTACTCACCAAAGTACAATTAGTTTGTGCATTAGAGTCATCAGAGCTCATTACCAAATTAAAAACAAAACAGAACATTTCTAAAACCTTTTAAGAAAATGCTACTCCATCGGGAATTAAGCATAAAAACAGGAAATTTATGATGGCCCTTAAAAGACACTAATGAACATGGCCAAATGTGGCGTTTTTTATGCCAAATTGCACCTTTTGTGCTAATGTTCTTTTCAGAATTTAAAACTTTTTTTTTGGACTGACTAAAAGTCTGATTTACAAGTCATAAAATTTGCACTCCATTAAAATGATTTAGAAGACATCAAATGTGTAGTTCATTTAGTCCCTTCCTCTACAGATGAGAAGTGACTGGTTTTCTGGCCTATTTTTCCTGAGAGGATGGGGTTCTGCTAAACTGAAACAATCCAGCTCCCAGCACTTTTCTTGTCTTAAGTGTCAAAGCTGTAGCATTTATTCAGCACCCTGACTGCTGACTCCCCTTCAAGGCTGAGCCCAACCCAGGAAGCAGATTAGACTTAAGACTTCTATTTGTTACTTTCCTCTCATTAGCCTTAAATGGTAGGACTCTTAACAAACATGTCTATAGGGTGAATACTAGTGAACTTTACTGAAAGAAAAAAAACAAATGAATTAAACAAGAGTCCCTCCCATGACTAAGACCAGGTTGCACATTACCGAGGTTTGGTTTCAGCACACAAATCTGTTCCATCATTACATTGTGTTCCTCAGGTGGTGACTGCTGTTTTTCCTTCAGGGCAGTAATCCTATCAATCCCCTGTCTGAAAGAGGAGTCTACTTTCTGAAGATTCCTGGAGTGACCAAGTGGGCTCCAAACCCCCTTTAGAATTTGGTTCTCTAAAAGGGAAGACCTGGAAATAAGGATGGAGGAGAAAACCATCAGAACAGCTTCTGAAAGAGCTGATAATAGCTCCCCCTCTGGTCTCTCTAGCAGCTGTGGCAGAATCAAGCAAGAGTTGTTAATGTCAGAGTATTGGGAATGATTGGCAACAAGAGGGCTGGTGTGTTGGCACGGAAGCAACATGTAGAGATTCATGTTTTGCACTGACATGTCAAGAATGACATATGACATCTCCCTTTAGGGGGCTAGTTTGAGGCTCATTGCCTAACGATATGTCAGCAAGTTTCACCAAATTAACCACTATTGTCACTCAAATCCCACAGACTCTGCCCAAGTCCAAATGGCTTTGCTGTAACACCTCTTGCTGAAGCACAAAATAGAGCTGATGAGTCCTCCCAAATATTCTCCTCAACATTCAACAACCCAGTTTACATCATTATTCCTGCTATTTGTCTCTTGTTTGTCTCATTCCAGCTAGCTGTGAAAGGGTGAGTTGAAGAAGCAGGGCCCACCAATAGATTTTGGACTGAATCAAGACTGGATGACAATCAAGACTGAAAAGATTAATGGAATTCTGAAAGTGCTATACTGGAGAAGGTTTTAGGTAATAATTCCAATAGTAGGCTTTTGCATTGGGCATGGGCATGGGCATGGGCAAGAGGAAATCACATACATCTCTAAAATTTATACAGAAACAAGGCAGGGAGGGGAATAGGATAAGGTGGGGTATGGAAGGATGTATAGATTAATGGGAAAGGGATAAAGAGGGCAGGAAAGGGGGCCTAAAAGAAGATAGGATACAGAAGGGTGTTCAGATTAACAAGAGTGGAATATGCAGATTAACAGGAATGGGATAAAGAGGGAGGAAACGGGTGGGAGAAAAGATAAAGGAGGAGTCTATAGGGGTAGAGGTGGCTGGTGGGGGATTAATTAATAACAAGACAAATTAATAGGTAGAGGTAAAGCAGAAGAGGCTGGGAGTGAGAGAGGATAAGAAATATACACAAATATAGTAACAATGATCAGGAGTGAATTTTAGAAAAAAAAGTAGGGGTAGTAATCATTGATCTTAGACAAAATCAAACAAAGATTCGATCAAGAGAGAGATTAAATGTCAGTCACATTAATACTGTCTTAGATATATGCATATGTATATATAAATGTGTACAAATATATGTAGGTGCATGTCCTATGTATATGTATCTATGTATTCATATCTTTGAATATGTATACACATATACAAATATATCTGTGCTTAAATGCAACCTGCTTAGGGAATTGGGGCTGGGGGGGGAGTGGAGTGGGAAAGAAGAAGAAATGGGGAAGAATAAAAAACAAAAACAAAAACCTACAAGGAAGCAAAGAAAAGATGGACAGTTGGGAATACAATGTCTTCTATTATTATGTATGCTTTCTTGAAATGGAAATTTATTGTTGCATATTGATGCATATTTTGAATCCTCCCTGATATAATATGATGACAATATTTTTTTTTTATTTTGGATTTAAGTTTTAAATAAATACATTAGAAAAACAAAAAAACAAAAGGGTGTTTGGTCCCTGTATTAATTAGTCTCTAGCTAGCTAGTTCAATCAAGAGTAATAAGACTTGGTCTCCACACAGACCAGAAAGCACTGCTCTATGGCATGTCCATAAAACCTTTGCCCCTAGCTTTAAAAATGCATGCCATCAGACAGGGTGTACCTGGATCAAATCTAATTCATTATTCTTAAACACATAATCAGGAGCACTGGCTTTATGTGCAGGGGACAGCACTTTATTACAGGTACAGTACAAATGGCAAGACTAGGCGTCAAGATCACTGGCTCTGCTATTAATGAGGTGCAACCTTGAGCAAATTTTGTGTCTCTATTTCCTCTACAGAGTAGGATTATTATTATTTATTATAATAAATAATCATTAGCCCCACTGTGTAGAGGAAATTTTATCTGTCCTATCTATCTCACAATGCTGTAGAAGTAAGTATAAGGTAATATATGTGGATAAGCTTTATACAGTTTAAACATAGCATGTTATTCTCATCTTTGGTCTAGAAGTGATGTTCTGAAATTTTTCTTCCAAAAAGTCCTCCCTAGGACTTGGCTAGATTCCCTCCCTCAACTGAAATGATCACTCCTATACAGAGGACAATTTTATTTCTATGTCCAGCTTCACATTTGCCCTGGAGGTTTATTCTTCAATCTCTCACTACCTGCTAGTAACCGAAATTCATGAAAATCCAAAACTGAGCTCCTCTTCTTTCTAAAATGTGCAGGGCCTCTCAGCTTCCCATGGTTTATTGATGGTTTCATCCCCTTCCAGGCAGCTCTTCCCTGCTTAATGAAGCACCAAGTTTTGGAGAGCCCAGCTCTCCCATCTTCCATGTCTACCTTAGCACTGCTACTGTTCTTGTTTCTAGCTCTGTCATCTACTTTAACTGGCTTCTCTGCATCTAATCCAATCTTTACACAGTTGCCAAAGTAGTGTTCCCAAACTGGGCCAACCATGTTGTCCCCCTGCTTGTAAATCTTTGTCAGCCACCTGCTGCCTTCAGGAAAAACCCCAGATGACATCCTGCTTATGGCCCTTGAGACAGCTACAACCTTGTTGTAACCTCTCTTTCTGATTTAATTCTATCCTACATTCCCTTCACATGCCAAAGTGGACTGCGAAACTGCCCCAAACTCATCTTCCTCTGTCCTGACTGAAAGAAACTCCTCCCACATCTGTTTAAAACCCTTTTTTCCCTCAAGAACAATTACAACAGGAGGAAATTAAGTATTTACAAACCACTAACTATGTGCCAGGCACTGTACTAAGTGTTTTAAAAAAAATATCAGAATTATCTCATTTGATCCTCATAACAACCTTAGGAGATAGGTGTGGTTATTATCCCCCCATTATACAGTTGAAGAAGCCGAGACAAAGAGAGCTTAAATAAATTGCTGAGGGTCACACAGTATTATGTCTGAAGCTACATTTGAACTCAGGTTTTCCTGACTAAAAGACCCAGTGTGCTCTATCCACTGCACCACCAGCTGCCTTACTGAGATTTCTTCTAAGTTCATATTCTAAAGGGCCAAAAGGGGTTATTTCCTCCTATTCCTAGACCCCTTGATTTAAGATCTCTCCCTTACCTTATTCCCATTGCCTCTCAGATTGCACTTACTTGTATACAATACACATTGCATTGTCCATCAGCCATTGTTTATCCCCTCTCCCCTCTTCCATTAGACTGTCAGTCTCTTGAAGGCAGGGACTGTTTTCTTTTGCCATTTTCAGATTCCTGGGACTTAGTACATAGGAGGTGCTTAATGACTATTTGCTGATTTGAATCAAGGGAAGTTAGCATCTAAACTTATTTCTGGAAAACAGGAACTACAAGCAGGGTGTGGGCTGATCTATGAGGGGAGCCTTGTCACATCCTGCTACCAAACTCCAGTATTGTTCACAATTTTAGTTCTGTTGTATTTTATACTAGAAGGACCGGTCATCCAAGTATATCTGGCTCATGCCCTCAGAAAGAGTTTAATACTCTTTCCTGCATAGTGATTTACATTGCTTAAGACTAAAAGCCTATAGGTGATTAATAAGATGTGTATCATAAAGGAAAATGAACCTATATATGTCTATGTGCATAAAGCCAGAGATTATATGGAGAAAAGTAATAAATGCTTACTATAAGACAAGAAATTAAGAAATCACAGTTTTCCACTCCCAGCATCTCTCTATCACACACACACACACACACACACACACACACACACACACACACACACACACACACACAATGTGTTTACCCTTCAACTCCTGGTTCTTCATTTTTACTGCTGCTGGAATCCCCTGGAAATGCCTGGGACTTGTCTGACGAAAGGTTTTGTGAATTTTGGCTTTCGTGATATTCAACAGTTTTCTCTGCTCCTTCAGAGATGAAAAAGAAAAACACAACAGTACAGTTTGCTTGGTAGCTTAGTTCTTGCTGGTGATAATTCAGGTAAAGAGAAGCAGCCTATGACAATCAAATTGGTTTCTAAACAAGCATATCAGAAGGAGAAAATGAAAGCTTATAAACATTAACAAATGATGTGACAGACAGATGCTAACACCAAATGGAGGAGTATGATTCAAAAATAACAATGGATTTAGGCTGAAGCTGTTAAGGGAAGACATCCAGCTGAGCCATAGCTATTTAACCTATCTTTTTCTCTTCCCAGTGAGGAAGATGTGAGATGAGGGAAGTATTTTTGATCAATGACTTGACCAAAGAAGAAGCTGATAGTTACTGATAAAAGCATCACCCTTTCCATTCTTACTCCATTTTTTCCTTCAAAGATACAAAGAATGTAAGCTTGGGAAGAAGTAGGGGTAGATTAAGATGAAGTACTAGAGGAAGGAAAGAAACACAATGACATTTTCCTTTAGTTGTTCAGTTATTTAAAAATATGGGGAACCTTAAAGTAATGGAAGTAAGGATGAAATAGGCAAAAAAGGGACCAGACCTAAGACAAAGTTCTGGCATATTTAGGATACTCTTTTTATTTATGAATTCTCAAAAGAATGAACGTGCTACTACTTTCTAAGAAGTGAATTAAAGGCAGAAATACTTAGAAAGCAAAAATGAAAAATATAAATATTACAAACACTTCCTTCATATCTAATAACAAACCATTAGTGATTAAAATAAAAATTTCAGTTTATATTAGGAAGGCAGAAGCCCATTTATGTTGTAAGAGGAAAATGCAAACAAAGTTTGTATTAATTAGTTTTAAAGATACTGTGTAGCTTGGAGGAAAATAGTCATTGATTTCTTGAGCCAATCCTCAAATACATTACTTATAGTTCTCCTGGCATCTTGGTTTCTCAAGGTATGAGTGTCTCAGGAACACAAGAAGATCCCTGACTGGAGTCAGCTGCTGTTCACAACAATCTGGGCTCAAGCATGAACCAACACTTTTTTTTTCTTTTAGTTGGGTATAGAAAGCCTTTCAATATAGTTGTCATTTTACTAAAAATACAGAATGGTAATTGATAGAATTCTGTGTAGCTTCCCAAGAACCAATATGAAGTCAAATTAATTACTCATTGGAAAGGAAAAAAATAAAGTCTCATGAAAATTAGGAGCCTAGCTATTATCAAGTCATTACATAACTAGAATATTTAGCTTATGTATTACCACTCTTTTCATTACAATGGGCCCCAAGCCACAGAGAAAGAACAAAAGCTAATCTAAGTTATGAAGCAATCACACATGGTACCTCAGGGACACACCATCAGGTTTTTTGGCTATCTTTTTGCCCCAATCCTTCATCTCTAGGAGAAATTGATTTCTCTTAGGTTTGTGGGAAAGCTGTTTTAACTCAGATAATGAGCCCTGGACTGGTGATTTTGAGCACTATCAGGGCTCTCTAGAACCCAGAGAGATTCTCCTCCAGCCACAGTCCACCTTGTTTCCTGGAGTCTTATGATATAGGGGACCTGGGCCAGATAAATGCTTCTAAAGAAAAGTGGATGACAATTGATACTGATACACTGTATGATCAGTACATACTGATCATACTCTACATAAATATTATTTATTTCCCCCTCACAGCAATTCTGTAAGACGGACTGTGCAGGACTATTACCTCCATTTTACAGATGAGAAAAATGAAGCTCAGAGACATTTAATGACTTGAGAAATTCATTTGGCTAATTAGTAGCAGAGCTGAGACACAACACTCTTAAGTTCCAGATCTCTTTCCATTCTTTGAGATCACAGATTTAGAGCCAGAATGGATCTTAAAGATGCTCCAGGTTCAATTCCCCTCACTTTACAAAGGAGTTGAAGCCCAGAGAGATGTCATGATTTACTCAAAGTCACTTAGGTAGTGAGTGACAATCAGAATTTAAACTGTACCTATATTTATCTATACCTATACACAACTATACATGCCACACATATGACAAAGCTAGAATTTAAACTATATATAAATCTTGACTTTGTCTTATATATGTATGTGTATTCATATACATGTACACATGTACACACACGCACACACACACGCGCCACCTGGAGACAGCCCCCAGGTTAAAGCTAACAAACACTTCTGTGTTAAAGAAATTTGATACAGAAGCATCCCTTTTTAAAAAGGAGTCAAGGGTATGGCTTTATAGGATTTACACTGAGGAAAACAAGTCCATCTTTCCTGAGTGTGATACTTGATTAAGTGTTAGGCTCACATGAACTTGGTAGGGGGAGGATGGCTCATAACTGGAGTTGTCATTCAGTTGAAACCACAAACACTTAAGAAATACAGGCACAAAGGAAACTGTATTTCTGCAGACCTCCAGGAACGCACAAAAACTAAGATGAGATAGTATATTATGTAGATATTCAGTCAGACAATAACATTTTATTTCTGACACACTTGGATTTTAATAGTCTAGTCAGTTTTTAGACTAGAGACAGTGAAAGTACCCCAAAGAGAAGCATTGTGCTGGGGATCGTGACAGGACTTTGGGCTTCATTATTTGGGAGATGAACTAAATGGAGATACAGTTACAAAGAATGCATTTAAGGAAATACATTTTGAACCACTGCCATAGCAACAGAGTTCCCAGCTTCTCATGCATGAGCTACTGTTCCCTCTAAACACAAAAATACATCGAGGAGGAATCAAGGCCTCGAGTTTGAATAGATAATGACTTGGGTTCCTAGAAAGACCCAAAGGGAGAAAATAAAGTCCCAATATCCCTAAAAGAAACAACAGTATATGAAAAGAAAAATGACCCATAATCTGGGGAAAGATCAAAAGAAGGAAATCTGGATCCTTAATTTGGCAGACCTACATGCAGAGGGCAATGAGAAGAACTTTGGGAGATCTTAGGAGGAATGAGTCACAGAAGAACAAAAAGCCTTTACAGTGTGGTATCTTTTCATTCCCCTAAGGGGAAAAAAAAATGAACAAACTTTCTTTGGGGACATATCCTTTGGGCTTTTACTTATCCTCTATATTTTGTTGGACTGAACTCTCACGTTTTATGAAGTTTTTCCCCTAGTTAAAATCAAGCGTCTTCACCTCACCTTCCCCTATCCACTCATTTATGTCCATATATATAAGTAGCAGTTATTATTTTTTCTTTCTTTTTTTTATTAAAGCTTTTTATTTTCAAAACATATGCATGGGTAATTACCCTTGCAAAACCTTCTGTTCCAAAATTTCCTCTCCTTCCCTCTACTCTCTCCCCTAGATGGCAGTTAGTCCAATACATGTTAACTTGTTAAATCCAATATAAATATACAGTTATACAGTTAACTTGCTGCAGAAGAAAAATTGGATCAAGAAGGAAAAAAAAAAACTGAGAAAGAAAACAAAATGCAAGCAAAGAACAACAGAGAGAATGAGAATGCTATGGTGAACCACATTCAGTTTCCACAGTCCTCTCTTTGGGTGTAGATGGCTCTCTTCATCACTGAACAATTGGAACTGGCCTCAATCAACTCATTGTTGAAGAAAGCCTAGGTGGCAAATTATTTTAGGATCATCTTTTAAAATTTAGCTCAAGACTGCCCCTTTAATAGCTCCATTTGGCTGTGATCCACTTTTCAGTCTGTATTCCTTCAGCACTTGTGTCCTTGGGTTAAGCCTTAATTAATTTGGCCCATCAATATAAGAAGATCCTGTCATAACGCACTTTGCTGTACAATACAGATTTCAATATATTAAGGAGTTCAAGTCATGCCTCTTATAAACACTGTGTATCTTTCAGTTTAATATCTAAAACTTGTTGCTTTGTAGAGTTTTTTTCCTCTCTCTTTTCCTTTTTTTCAAATATTAAAAGAATAGAAGTATGGAATCTCAGAGTTGGAAAAGACTTGCGATATCTGATTTTACATATTGTATGAAATCCTCTAAACCAAGAAGTTTTCAACTCACAGGCAGATTGTGATCTGGAGCGAAGCACAAATCAGATTAAAATGTTATTAGGAAATGTTCAACAAAACAAAATAAAAATATAATACAACATAGATGTTAATTTATAGTTTTCTAAGCCACTATGACACCATAGGGGGCTGTTTCTTTTGAGTTTGAGATCACTGCTCTAAACAACCCTCAATAAGTAGTCCCTACTTGAACACCTTCAGTAATAGGGAGCTTACTCATTTGTTAGGCAGCCCATTTTATAGCTTCAATTATTAAAAATTAGTAAGTCAAAATCAGTTTCCCTATTTGTAACGTCTATTTACTATTTGCACTAATAATGATGATGATGATGATGAAGAAAACAACATTTATATATAGTAATCTACTATGTGCTAGGCACTGTGCAAAATACTTTACAAATATCTCATTTGATCCTCACAAAAACCCTGGGAGTTTATTGTTATTTCCAATTTTTTAGATCAGGATATGGAGGCAGATAGCTGTCAAGTGACTTGTATAGGGTCACACAACCAATGAATGTCCTGTCTGAAGCTGAATTTGAAGATTCCTTATTCCAGGCTCTTCACTCTATCTACTGCACTACCCAGCTGCACTAAGCATTCCCAACTCCTTTCACCACATTTCAAGGAATGGTTTCAGGTCTTTCCTGGTTTCCTCTCTCAGCTAGAGCTTTAGCTCATCAGGGTCCCTCCTTAGGATGCTCAGAACAGAATTGGCTAATACAGAATTACATGGCATAATGTTTTGAAAGCGTTAAGTCATTTTCTCGTGAACACTTTGTCTCCCTCCTCAGATTCCTAGCCAAAGACAAGATTTTTTTCCTCTCTTTCAAATCTTGACATATTATTCAATACATAGATGATGATCCATAGTGATCTTGGATGATCTTTTCTCTTGGTTCCTCCTTGGTAAACCTTTTGAAGGCAAGTACGTTATTTATTTATGCTCTAAATTTCTCATTACATCTTACAAAGGACCCCATACCAAATGGTTCAGTAACTGTCTATAGATAAAAATGTATTTACCTTTTTCTGTGCTGGTCTGTTTCAAGTCTGGCTGGTCCATGGAAGGGCACAGTCTGGATTCCTGAGAGAGAGGGCTGTTGGAGGTCTGACTACCATGTTGCTCCAAGACAGCTTCTAAGACGGCCATTTCCTGTTGAAGTTTTTTCAGGTTGTCCTGCATGGTATCTCTTTGCTACAACAAAGAAATGATCCTATGTCAGAAGATTATATTCCTCTCAAAAGGGAAAAATGCCAGCACTGAAATTAATTACAAAGATATTATTTCATGAAGAGAACACAAATTGCAAGGTATTGAAAGACTTAATGTTGTCAAACACCTATAATATAACTGAGTTTACATAAGTCACGTTCATGAATTTCTAGGTAGAATAGGGAGAAAGGAAGGGAAAATCAATAGTAGTTACTTTAATTTAAAAGTTGTGAGAATAGAAAAAAAAAAAGCTTGAGAAACCTAATACTTTTAAGATATTCAATTAATTTGACTTTAATACTTTATATAGACTATTTTTGTCCTAGTTATATTTTCAAGTTACAGGAAAGAATTAACTTTATTCTGTTAGTACAGAGAAGCCTTAGCTTAGGCCACAGAAAAGTTGCCAATTATCAAGGCGATTAAAATACTTTAAAAGGCTCCTTAAAGGTCTTAATCTTGCTTGGAATCTGAATTTGACTAAAGAGAATTTGCTTCTAGCTCTAGGATTCCCTGAGTCTTTGAAGGAATAAGGAGCTAATGCTAACGAGGTGTTTAGAGATCACTGCAGAAAAGGATGAGAGAAATATTAACTGGTTGATGGGTTCCTATAGAGACACTACAAAAAATAATCCAAATGGGGAAGAACAGCTATTGTTTTGAATTTAAGACTCATAGATGCAGCCTCTTAGAATGGAAAGAATGCTAGATTTGAATCTCACTTCTGATGAGTACTACCTGTGAAACCACAGATGACTGACTTAATCTCTCGAGTCTCAGCTTCCTCGCCTGTAAAAAGGAGATAATACCTATAGTAACCCCCTTCACAAAACTGCTGTGAATTTCAAATGAGAAAATATATGTAAAACATTCTGCAAACCTTAACAGGTTCTGTAAATACCAGTTAATATCATTATACTTAGTTTTTTCTCAGAGTTCATACTACTCATCACTACATTTCAAGAAAGGGCCAATGAAGACATGGTTTTTGGAAGGCAAAGGTTGAGAGGTCATTACTAGACTCAAACTGAAGTAAGGACTTTCTAAAATAGACATTTCTTCACATGCATCAGGAATTCCAACAACTGACTGCAAAAATCTGGGAGAAAATGTTGTTCTTATCTTCTACTTTTTATTCTTGAAAGTCTTTGCCATTTCCTAAAAACAGGTCATGTTCCTCCTCCTGCCACCTTGAATTCATTGCTTTAGCAGAAGGTTTTTATAAGAGGAAACTGTATTCTGAGCTTGACAAAGGTTTCTCCTGCACACTGAGACTGCATAGCTACCAATTACTTTTGTAGCAACAGCACTGCCACCATGTGGAGCTTGGTTATGTTTACATCTATGATCAAAAAATGAACAATATTTTTCCTTGGCAACCCCTGTTACGGTATAATAAAAAGACATTTGATTAATGCTTCCAGAATCCTATTCTAGTTGCTATATCACATACCATACTCTGCTTCTATGTGCTAATAAGCAGCTTAGGAAGGCAGAAAGAATAGCAATAGGAGAATGATAACTACGTAACTGTATTCTGAGGGATGAAGGATGACCCTTCCATTTTTACCAATTAAATGTTCGAAGTACTGCTTTCTGACTGGACAACTCCTGGGCATCCTGTTGGGGTTTTGCCAGTCACATGGAGATCTCTGATCTATGGTGCTGGGATGTAGTTAAGGCCTTACATTACCAGGTAACAGTTTAGATAAATCATCAATTTCCATTGCTGCCAGACATCTTCCCTATGAATGTATTTGGCTATATTATTTTTTCTGCTCAGAATCTTTCACTGGCTCTTTACTAAAAGGAAGATTCAAATTTCACTACCTGGCATTCAAGGCTCTATCTCCAATCTAGTACTATCCTACCCTGTCTTCTTATTTAAGATTAATCTCATTTATCCAACCCTGTTTAGATATATAGACATACAATGCATTCATTAAACATTTATTATATGCCCATTTGATTCCAAGTATCGGGAAAACAAATAAAAATGAACAAGACAGTCCCTGCCACAACAACTGGATATTTCAGTGGGGGTGAGACAACACATAAAGGGGGCAGGAAAGCAGGAGAAGAGGGTGCCAACAACACGGTATAGAGATAGCCAGGAAGTGAGATGAAGTTCTGGTTCAGAACAAAACAAGACAGAAGGCCACCTCAAGCCCAAAAGGTTTCCAGGAGCAGAATACAAGTTTCGAGCAGGAAGGAGGTTGAGCTGAAGTTTGGAATAGGGGGATATGACCTGGGGATGTTTGGAAGTGTGTTTCAAGCAAACAAAACAAAGTGCTGGTCCTATACATGTCCTGTGCCTTTATTTGGATTGTTTCTTATGCTGGAAGCACCCATTTTTAAGCCTTTCAATTTATGAATTAAGTTGTACCATGATTATTTTTAACTATAAATGATCCCCATTAAGTTGTAAGTACTATAAGGGCAAGGACCATGACATTTAAATTCTGCATCATCCCCAGTAACTACTCTAGACTGTCACATAAGAATTGGTGAATAATAAAAGTTTTGAATTGTTTTCTTGACAGTTCTATTTAACCTCTTAATCTATTTGTGTTAAGAAACCTTATGCTTATCTGTAATCTGACTTCAGAACTTTGGGCAAATGTTAAAAAAAAAAAATCAAATTAAAAAAACAAACAACAACCACCCTTAAGTTAGTATCTATAGCATTTCTGAGACCGAGACCAGGAATATGGTGTCTAACAATGGAAAATGGGGCAAATAATGGGGTGAATATGCAAGTACTACGTATGACAGGATCAGAAACTAAAACATAGAGCCTCCAATTTCAGGATATAAGAAACAAAATTTTATTCTAAGATAGTGAGAGCATCTTTTCCCAACCTTCCCAAATTCAGAAAGAATCATGAGATCAGAGAGAAAAAGGCCCCACAAGTCTCTTCATCTGTCTAGTCACCATGGCAATTTTGCACAAATGGGAAGAATGCTTTGTTGTGATCTCAGCTCAGGTACAAAATAGGCAGAAGTGTTATAAACTTCCTCCATAGTCCAATAAGCCAAACAGGCTTTGGGAAACTTCCTTTCCACAGAAGACTTTTTTTTTTTTTTTTTTTTGAGCAGGGGTGTTAAATCATGGATAGAGAGCACTACATATTCTGTCGGATGCAGTTGATGTACTGGTTAGTTATGCTGAAGTGTTTTTGTATTCTTTGTTATAAGGAATGGCTTGCTGGGTAGGGGAATAAAGATAAATATATATTTGGAAATGAAGATAACAGGATAACAGGTAACAATTTAAAATTTAAAAAAAGAAAAATAAACTGAAGGTGATAAGGCTTCTTTCACTGTCCTTGCAGCAGAGTAAGGATTTAAGAAATTGTTCTGATAGAAGTCAGCCAAATGATATACCACTTTAAGTATTGGTGATTTCACAGGGATGGCTATGCTTCCTAATGCCAGAAACTGGTCTAATATGTTTTCTCTTACATTTGAGCGTGGCTTCAAAGATATTAAGCTCTGTAACTCCTCCCCCAGCATGACTTAGGATAACCCTGGGGCAGAGAGAGGGAACCACTTTTCCAGAGTCAAGATAATGAATAAATTCAACAGTAGATTCTAAGAATCATAACGAGCATACCTCGAACTTGAATGTTCCACATTAACCCTGAGGCTTTATTTGTTTCTGGACCTGGAAGAGACTCATTATATCATACAGTACACTGCTAATTGTTATTAGTAGTGCTCCCTGCTCCCCACTCAATCTTGCACTGCAAAAAATTTTGAAAGGAAAAAAACAAGTTCCCTTTGGCTTTTGTGTCTTATTTGCTGGCAGCCAGAGGCAGGTTTGGGGTATAAATGAGGGAGAAAAAAAAATCTAAAAAGAGATGCAGGGGGAAGGAGGAATGATCTTTCTTTTAGGAATGAGTAAATAGAAGTCCCAGGTAATTCACTTAGTGAATCAGGTCTCATCAATGATAAAATGTACTGGGGTAGGGTATCTGAGAGGCAGAATGTCACAGTGGAAGGACTGCTGGGCTCATGTCAATAAAGTCTAGGTTTGAATCCTGTTCTCAAGTGAGCAGTAATGGTAATGTGGCTATGAAATCATACAATCTCCCTCACCTTCGGTTTCTTCATTTATAAAAGGCAATGATCCTGTTAATCAAATCTATCCTCACAGAATTTTTGCTGTGATCAAATGAGTCTAAATCGATTGCATTGCAAACTTTATAGCACATTTATTTAAAAAGTTAGTTACAATTATTATTTTCCAGCAGGGTATTTTACCTCAAAATTTGGGAGCATGCATCCCAAAAGAATTTTTTAAAGGATAAGAGAGATTCTTCAATACTATCTATGCCAAATATTTTCAGGACATACTACTGTTCTTTGAAAAGAAAAATTGCAACTACCTATAAAACAAGGAAAATCACAGGTCTTGGATGGAAAGGAAAGTGAATGTTTTAAAAATGGAAAGATAAGCTTCTTACAAAGAAGAAGAAAACCACAGATTCCAGTTTGGTATTATGAACTAACCAACGCTAAGTGCTTGAACCAAGGTCAGAGTAATCAACGATTTCCAATATTTCCCTGGCTGTGCCTCCGCTCTAGGGAGAAAGGGTGAGCTACAGCAGCACCTCCAAGAAACCTTCCCTGATTCCCCATTACTCCCAGCTCAGAGTTCTGGTTCACCTTTCCTTGAAGCTTGGTTTGGGTACTTTTTCTTTGATGTTAGAGTTCTACTTATGTGGAAACATTTTTTCTATAGCTCCTTAAAGGTCCCAAGAGTGTCCTTCCTTTGTCTTTTGTCACGTGAAACTTGGTCATTTCTTTGTCCCATCTAACATATGAGATGCTTAACAAACAAATCAATTTGTGATAGAATGTCACACAATCTACTACAAAGGATAATCATAAGACAATGCATAATGAATGAATAAACAAAGTGTTTACTACAGCCCTAGCAGGTACTATGGGAGAAAACAAAAATATAATCAAAACTCCTGCTAATTAAAACTCTTTTACACTTTAGAACAGAAGTTCTTACTCGACTGTGTGTGGCAGGGAGGATGCCCCTCAGTCTGGTGAAATGTAGGGAGTCTTTCTTAGATTTTTTAAAAGCGTAAAATCAAATACAAAGGACTACAAAGGGAACATGTTGAATTACAAGTTGTCAAGACATTTTTTAAAAAGCGGGTTCACAAACCTTAGGTTAATAAGCCCTGTTTTAAAAGGTGATCCCTATGAGCTGCTATAGCTAGGGGAAAAATCATGACACAGTAGCCAATCTTCTGATGATAAGCTTCTCTGTTCCAAGTAGGGGCTAGATTTTGGAAGACAGATACTCTCTATCATTAGGTTTGTATATGCAATCTTTCTAGCCTGATTGTACCAGACTGAGTTTATACAGATGGCATCAATTTAAGAACCCAAGATTATGCTATAATGAGATTACAGAATAGAAGTATAGTGGAGGATTATACACATATGAGAAATTATTAAAGGCTACTTTTAGTGTTTCTGGATCTGAAATTAAATCAACTGATAACAACAGTTATTCATTTTGGCAGCTCTCAGATTTCTCCAGTAAAAGATCAGCAATATACAAGTGTGAGATGTGTGACATATGTCATATAGAAGAATACATGTGTGCACAGATATAAATACAACACAGAATCATTTATCAATTTTCATACCTGAGTAGTTAAAATATCACTCTGAGAAGATAGCTGTGAAATATCTCCAGGATGGCTTGTTTCACTATCATATCCAGATGCATATTTACCTTAAATGATATTTTGGAAAAAGAAAATAAATATAAATTGGAAAATGAGATAGCAACACAGTAAAGCACAATGTTTTTTTTCTTTTAAGTTTTCAAAAACTTTCTTGGGGGAGGGGTTATCATCATGCTCTTCTAATTTTGTGCAATGAAGCCAGCGAGATGTACATTTAAAACTTTAAAAAAGATGGGTGCCTTTACCAATTAGATATTTCTTTCCACTAACATAATGTATGCAGATGTGCACATGTACATAAACACATAGATGATGTCCCCAATTCTTTTTAGAACTTTTTAAGGCAGTTATCTAAAAAATTCTTTTGGAAAAAATAAGTCATCATCTCAAGAAATTCTAATATTTCTCATTCAAACAGAGAACTGTCCTCTAAGTTCAGTCATTCATCCAAAATTTTTTTCTGAAGGAAAACTGCCTTAGGATAAAATAAGGCTGAAAGTTTAAAGTTGAGATGTAATTTTTCGTATTTCTTTAGGCTTTTTCAAAAGCATTAAAAACATACATTTAGGTCAGCAAAATAGACACAAAAACCTGGGGTTAATACCTAAATTTGAGTCCACACCTTGGTCTTTGAGATGATGGTCTTCATCTAGATCAATTTCCCTTTCTCCTTCATCTTCAGAAATCCTTGGTACATCATCAGCACTCTGTATTTCTTGGGTTCTGGGCTGATTTCTCCCTTGTTTAGAAGAATCAAACACCAAAGCAGAATCCTTGTCATTTGCTTTTCCAGTTAAGTCTTCTAATGAGTTAGAGTGTGAAGAAAATAAACTACCAGAACATTCAGATTCTTGGCTGGAATTATCATCCTGGGATGCCTCCCTAGATGATAGCTGAGGACTGCTAGCATTCATTCTATTTCTGTTTAGGGAGAAGTCTGGATTTTCCTTTGCTTTGTTTGCTGAAAGCTCTAAGCCCATAGTTTTATTTTTGGTGGGCTGAGAGGGTGTACTTGCTGCTTTGCCAAATATTAAATCTTGAAAACTTGGAAGGTCTCCCTCTTCACTGGAGGCATCCTCTTCTTCTTCTGAGGACTCCAGTTTTCGGGCTCTTCTAGTCAAAGTGGGATTTCTATGTACGAAAGGGCTAAGGCTTTTTCTAGACTGTTTTACCTGAAAACGTTTACCAATTTTGCCAAAAATAGCAGATTGTTCGTTGATGTCACTTTCAGCAAAGCTAGTGTTTTCTTTTATTTCGCCTTCACTGTCCAACAAGTCGGGAGTCTCAGACCAAACCTGAGAAGAATGTATACTCTCTTTAGTTTGTTCTAAATAAGGAGACAAATCTGTACTGATGGCCTGAGCTGATTTTCCATTTCCTCCCTTCCCTTTTCTTTTATACCCTTTGCAATTATCCTGAGGAAAGATCTGTTGAGAGATTTGGGGTTGCATAAGCTTTAATTTGGGTGGTGTATTTAATTCAGATTCTTTATTTTCACTTTTTTCTGCCTGAGTGCCTTCTCCACTAGAGCCTATGCCGATAATTAAGTCAGTTGGTTTAGAAATATATTCTCTGCTATTACTTTGGCTAATTAGACTAATGCTGCTTTGGGCTAAGCTTTCATTTCCCATAGCTGTTTCAGGGCACGTGGTTTGTCCGTCAAGCCTTTCCTCCAGGAAGTTTTTTGCATATATGATTTTACTATCAAATGATCTTGCTGGAGAAACTGATTGTTTTTGATCAGGAACTTGTGAAATTCCCTGGCTGATTTCAGCAATAGGTTCACAGTCATTGTCACTATTTAATGAAGCTATGCGACAAAGCCTGGAGACTTCTCTGGTGCTACATTTGGCATGATCCCCTGGCTTCCCCTTCTCTTTCATGACAGCAGGCTTTGGCTGCACAGGCTTGTTTGATTCTCTGTTTTCTTGCTTTTCTTTCTCCTGGTATCTATGAACTGTACTCTGCTGACTTACAGCCCCAGGGACAGCACAGGTTTTCATATATTCTTGCCTTGGGCTAGAACACAGTGCAAATGACTGGCGCTTTGAACGTTTGAAAGTATTCTGTAAATACTGGGTGTCAAGTTCACTATCTTCCATTTCTGTGATTGTCTTGGAGGCATTTTTAACTTCTTGTTTCATTGGGCTCCTTAAATCTTCTGCACTACTTTCAGTGTTTTTGGATGAACTACTTTCTAAGAATTCCTTTATTTCCATTATTTCACAGTGACTTCTGTGAGGACTGGGACCTGCTTTTGAATTTTGAGGAGTATCAGCTGGAAACAACGAGGTACTGTCCTGAGTGTCCCAAGCAGTATCAGGAACCTCCACAGTCCCCAGGCTTCCTTGAGATCTTTCACCTCGTAACTCTTCCCTTCCACTTAATGACAAATCTTGGTCTTGGCTGCTAGGGATTACTTCCAGACTCCTTTCATCTCCCGTGAAACTGCAACTAGCTAATACTTGATCCTTATCGGTACTGAGATTGTCAGGAGCACAGGCACATACGTTTCCTAATTTTAGTTCTGAGACAACTTCAGTGACACAACTTTCTTCTGCTTGGTCATCTGGCTTATGGGCTTTCTTGGCTCCAACTGCAATCTCTTCTGATACCTGCTGAAGCCTTCTGCTGCGCCTAAGTTGGTTCTGTTCAGAATTTTTTTTTTTCCTTATCTCTTCACTGCTGGGATAGCTATCGATCTGTAGTTCAGTCTCATTAGAAGAGCTTGGGCTTCCATCATGTCCAAGCTCAAGAGCACAGACAACCTTGAATGAAGGCTGCTTCCTCGGCTTGTCTTTTTTTGTTATGTTGGTCTCTCCACCATTTAAGCCAGCTGCAGGCTCTGTTTCAGTTCTGAGAGTGGATTCTTTCTCTGCAGAGAACAGTTCTGATGTCTGAGCTTCTTTCATTTCCCCTGCGTGACCATTTAGTGCTTTCTGTTCAGGATGACCATTATCCATATTCATCACTTGGTCATTTTGTTCTCTTTCAAAGGTTTGGTCAGCAGCATGTTTCTTTTCAGGGGTTTTGTGAGTAATTGGAACTGTCTTCTTGATGAAATCCTCAGGCTGCAAGTCACATATAGTCTTTCTTTTACGCTTTAACTTGGTATTTTTCAGAGGTTCTGGAGGAACCAAAGAATCAGGAACAACTGTCTCAACAACCAAATTTTCAGTTATGTGATTCAAATTAGGGTGACCCGATTTTCTCCGATAGGTTTTTCCAAATATTTTATCTTTAATATTGTTGTTTTCTGCTGGCTTGGGATAACTTCTTTCAGGCATATGTAGCCATGTCTCATCGGCAGTGTCAGCCACAACGTCAGTCTTCTCAGAAATACTAGAATTTCCATCAGAGTTATCTGGATGCCCATCTTCTAAGGCACTAGCTATCTCTGCATTCTGCTTATGATTCTTGTCAAGGGAGCAATCAGAAGCTAAAATGTCATTACTCCTGGATAACCACTCATTAACTTTCTGAATACTGCTTTTCAGTTTGGTTCCAGATAGGCAATTCTGAGGATTACCTCTGGTGCCTTCAGGACCTTGTGGCTTCTCCTTTAGTTCTTGCTTCTCACACAGATGATGGGCATTCAGCTCAGGCTGCTCTTCTACACTGGGGGTCTTCCCAGTACTACATATTCCCTTACTTTCATCCAGTCCACTCTGTTGGTTCCTTGCTAAGCCAGACTGTTTGCTTTTATTACAGAGCTCAGCTTTTTCTACAGTCATTCTGTCTGTGTTGGGCAATAAAGTGGAGGTTTCAGGCAGTAATGAGCTGGCATGAGTGTCTGTGCCACATGGCTTCATATTCAAGTTTGAAGAAGAAATACTCTGAGGCTCCTTTGGATGTCCCCCAGTGGCATTCTCCTCAATGACGTGAGCATCTTTGGTATTAGAATGATGCTGTTGCAGGCTCTTTATGGTCCTCTCAGATAACTCAAACTCAGCTGAAAAAAACAAACAAACAAACAAACAAAAAAAAAAAAAAAGGAAAGCACTTACAGGCTTATTCTTCATTTAAAATAATTTTAATAGGACTTTATCATGCAAGTGGTTATCTTCATAGAAAATGATTAGAAGATTAATAAGTATAATGAAAACCAACAATATATATAATTAATCTTGTTTATGGCTTCATTTATTCTCTATTTATTAAAAATGTAATTTATTTTATTTAAAAGGAATTAAAATTTAATCCCAGAATTTCTTTATTCCTAAATTGTTTGTTTTTTTCCCCCAGCTTCTAAAAGTTTATTAAACTAAACTGGTTAAGCCCCACTCACCCAAGATTATGTTCCATCTACTGAACCATGCTCCATACATTTAAAAAACTCAGAACAAGACAAATGACAAATACCACAATGTAAAATGAAAGGCAACAGTACATTAATAAAATAACATAGAGATAGGAACAGTAATCTCCATAGAAATAAAATTATAGATAGGAGTTTAATAAAGGTTCTTCTTCCCTGCCTCCCCAAGATCTAAGTCTAATAGAAAATAGAAAAAGCAGGTTTGGGCAAGACAGCAGATTAGGGGAAGCAGTCAGCTGACTTCTCCCAAAATTCTCCTCCAAACAACTTTAAAATAATGCCTCAAATTGAGATCTGGCATGGCAGAGCCTGCAAAAGGTCAAAGTAAAACATTCTTCCAACTCAGACAATTTAGAAGATCAGAATTAGTGATCCTGACAAAGGGATAGAGAGTGGCCTGGAGTTCACATGAATGTAGTAATACTGGTAGGACTAAGTGATGGTGACAGAAGTAGCGGCAGACTTACTGTCTCAAATGAAGACACAGTGAGGGACATGACAACGTCAGAGAGAGATTATAATACTAAATGCAGGGCAAGAAGCTGCTGGACAACACCATTACCTATACCCATTTCTGGGTCAGAGGTCAAAGGCAGAGAGCAACATTTTGGTAAAGAGGGAGGAGGGACTCGGAGAAGCAGTATGGTTTCTTGGTCACAAGGGATTGGGGATCCTAAGGAACTGTACTGCTTGCAATCCCAAGAAATCCAGGGTAAGAACCAAAGTGCAGACCAGGAGAGCAGTGACCACAACTCTTACTAGCATCTTGGAAACACAGAAAATTTCCAAATCCATAGAAACAACCCTGAAGACAGCAGTGCAAAAAAGCCTGAAGTTTGGGATAGTGCCACCTTTCCCTCACTGTTCACCCTGGGAAAAGAGCCCAACTTTAACATATATTTAAAATCAAGAAACAGGAAAGAAAATGAGCAAATAACAAAAACAGAATATAACAAAACAGAAGCTAATCATAAAACTGCCAGAGCAAGATCAAAACACAATGTCAGAAGAACACAAACAGTTACAAGCAAAGTCTTAAACAAAAAATATAAATTGAGTTTACAATTCCTGGAAAAGCTAAAAAATGATTCTGAATATCAAATAAGAGTGGAAGAAAAAAAATTGAGGGTATAAAGTTATGAAAAGGCAATTTATAGGCACAAAAAAGGAAGAAAATAACACTTAAAAAATATAATTGGCCAAACAGAAAAAATAAATGTACAAAAGCTCCCAGAAGAAAATAATTCCTTGAAAATTAGAACTGGGTAGACTTGGATTGGAAAGAACCATCCACATTCAGAGAGAAAACTAAGGATACTGAATGTGAATCAAAGCATAATATTTTCACCTTTTTTTTTTTTTGATTGTCTGCTTATTTTTCTTTCATCTTTTAATCTGATGATTCTTACACAGTATGATGAATATAGATATGTGTTTAGAATTGCACTTGCTTAACTGGATTGCTTGCTGTTTTGGTGAGGGGGTTGGAAGAGAGATGGAGAAAAATTTGAAATACAAGGTTTTGCAAAGGTAAATGTTGAAAACTATATCTTTGCATGTATTTGGAAAAATAGAAACCTATTAAGGAAAAAAAGAAAATTAGAATTTGCTAAGTGGAAGCTAATGACATCAAGAAAAAATAAGACAAAGTCAAAAAATGGGAAAAAATAGAAGAAAATGTGAACTATCTCATCAGGAAAACAATTAATTTGGAAAATTTGTCTGTGTCCAGGAGAGACAATTAAAGAATTATTGATTTACTTGAAAGCCATGATTAAAGAGCCTGGACATCAAATTTCAAGAAATTATAAAGGAAAGCTGTCCTAGTGCAGTAGAAACCAGAGGATAAAATGGAAGTTGAAATACTACTCCATGATCATTACCTGAAAGAGATCCTAAAATGAAAATTCCCAGGGATACTATTCCTGAGATTCCAGAGCTTCTAGGTCAAAAAGAAAATATCCCCCCCCACCACTTTTGTAATTAAATTTACTGGAATGCATAATAGAATTTATTAATATTGAGAAATTAATGCTTTTAGTTGTTTCTACATAGAGAAAATGTCCTTTAAATGCATTTTAAAAATAGCAATATTAGAAAGCCAGTAATTTCAAGAGTGAATTAGGTATACTTTGATAGATTCATGATTTCTTCGAGGTGAATTTTAATTTTTTCCTCAACAGCATTTTATTTTCCTAAATACATGAAAATATAGTTTTCAACATTCATTTTTATGAAATTTTGTGTTTCAAATTTTATTACCTTCCCTCCCTGACATCCTCCCCATCCCCCCAACAAGCAATCTGTTATTGGTTAAATATGTGCAATCTCTTTAAACTTATTTCTGTATTTGTCATGTTGTGCCCCCCCCAAAAAAAAAATCAGACCCAAAGGGAAAAACATGAGAAAGAAAAAACAAATTAAAAATAGTAAAAATATTATACTTCAATCCACATTCAGTTCTTTTTCTAGATGTGGATGCAATTTTCCATCCCAAGTCTATTCGAACTGAAAGAGAAAATATTTCAAACAGCTAGAAAGACACCATTCAAGTACTGTGGAGTCAGGACCACACAAATTTTAGTAGCTACCCCATTAAAGGATCAGAGGGCTTAGAATAGGATATTTCAGACGGCAAAAGAGCTGAGATTACAACCAAGAACAAACAGCCTACCCAGCCAAACTGAATATAATCCTTCAAGGAAAAAGATAGCTATTTAATAAAAAAGACTTTCAAACCCAGGCTAAATTGAAAATTTGACTTCAAGAAGGATATAAAGGTAAAAATATAAAAGAGAAATAAGGGAGTCAATAATTTCTATATGGGAGATGAAACATAACTTTTAAAGAATTTTCTCATTATTAGAGTAGAAAGAAGGATTTTACATGTGTGTGTGTGTATGTAGGGTAAGTCAATTATGTTGGGATGGGGTTTAAAAAAAAAAAAAGGATGGTGAGAAGGAAAGATGTCCTGGAGAAGGAAGGAGGGAAGTGAGAGAAAGAATAGGGAAAATAATCTCCTATAAAAGAGGCATGCTAGGAAGAGCTTTATATAGTGGAGTGGAAAATGGTAGGCAGTGGGTAACATCTGAACTCACTTTTATCTAAATTGGTTCAAATATGGAAAGACAGATTCACAAACTCAATTGGGTATAGAAATTTTATTTTACCTAAGAGGGAAATAGGAAAGGAAGAGAATAAGAGAAAGAGGATGGTGGTGGCAGTGATAAAAGCAAGGGTAGATAAAGGAAGGCTGGAGTCGGAAGCAAAACAAATTTTAAGGGAGAAACAGGATACAAAGAAAGAGAGAAGGATAAACAGAAGAAAATAGGAAGGAGGAAAACGCATAGTAATTATAAATGTAAATGTGATAAACGCATACATAAAATGGAAACAGATAGGAAAATGGTTTAGAAACCAGAATCCAACAATATTTTGTTTACAAAAAACATACCTGAAACAAACACAGACACACAGAATTAAACATAGGAACTGAAACAGAATCTATTATGTTTCAGCTGAAAGCAGGGTTAATAATTACGATCTCAGACAAAGTAAAAGCAAAAAAAGACCTAATTAAAAGGAATAAGCAGGGAAACTACATTTTGCTAAAAAGGAACCACAATGAAGTAATATCAATACTAAAATATACAAACCAAATGGCAGAAGCATCCAAGTTTTTAGAGGAAAACTTAATTCCTTAATTTAACTATATTAGTGGGGGACCTCAACTTTCTTAGAAGATAATTAACCAAAAATAATTAAGAAAAGTGAAAGAACCATTTTGGAGAGTAGTTTGGAACTATGCTCAAAAAGTTATCAAACTGTGCATACCCTTTGATCCAGCAGTGTTACTACTGGGATTATATCCCAAAGAGATTATAAAGAAGGGAAAGGGACCTGTATGTGCATGAATGTTTGTGGCAGCCCTTTTTGTAGTGGCTAGAAACTGGAAACTGAATGGATGTCCATCAGTTGGAGAATGGCTGAATAAATTGTGGTATATGAAAATTATGGAATATTATTGTTCTGTAAGAAATGACCAACAGGATGATTTCAGAAAGGCCTGGAGAGACTTACACGAACTGATGCTGAGTGAAATGAGCAGGACCAGGAGATCATTATATACTTCAACAACAATACTAGATGATGACCAGTTCTGATGGATCAGGCCATCCTCAGCAACGAGATCAACCAAATCATTTCTAATGGAGCAGTAATGAACTGAACTAGCTATGCCCAGAAAAAGAACTCTGGGAGATGACTAAAAACCATTACATTGAATTCCCAATCCCTATATTTATGCACACATGCATTTTTGATTTCCTTCACAAGCTAATTGTACAATAATTCAGAGTCTGATTCTTTTTGTACAGCAAAATAATGTTTTGGTCATGTATACTTATTGTGTATCTAAGTTATATTTTAATATATTTAACATCTACTGGTCATCCTGCCATCTAGGGGAGGGGGTGGGGGGGGTAAGAGGTGAAAAATTGGAACAAGAGGTTTGGCAATTGTTAATCCTGTAAAGTTACCCATGCATATATCCTGTAAATAAAAGGCTATTAAATTAAAAAAAAAAAAAAAAAAAAAGAAAAGTGAAAGAGATGAATAATATATCATGACAGACTTCTGGATAAAACTGAATAAGAATTGAAAAGAATTTTGATCTCAACTATATAGAGCATTGTCACAAAAACTGATCAAGTATCAGGGCAAAAAAAAAAAACCCTCACAATCAAATATAAAAAAGTAGAAACATCAAATACATTCTTTTCAGATCATAAAGCAATAAAAAACATATTCAATAAAGGACACTAATAGCATAGATTAAAATTTAACTTGAAACTAAACAATCTAAATCTAAAGAATGAGTGGGTCAAAGAACAAATTATAGAAATGACCAATAATTTCGTTAAAGATAATGACAACAGTGAGACAACATACCAAAATTTGTTTTAGGGAAAATTTATATCTACAAATGTGCACATCAATTAAAAAAAAAAGAAAGAGCAGATCATCCAATTAAAAAACAAATTGCAAATTCCTAATTAAACATAAAAATGGAAATCCTAAAAATCCAGACAGAGAGTAATAAAATTGAAAGTAAAAACTTGAACTAAATAAAACTAGGATCTGATTTTATGGGGAGAAAATACAATAAAATAAGTAATTTGATTAAAAAAGAATAACAAGTTGTTAGTTTCAAAAATGAAAAGAGTGAACATACTACCAAAAAAGATAAAATTAAAGCAATTATTAGGAATTATTTAGTCCAATTATATCCTAGTAAACCTGAAACTCTTAAGTGAAATGCATGACTATTTATAATAATATAAATTGCTCAGATTAAGAGAAGAAATTGAATATTTAAATAAATCCATCTTAAAAAAGAAATTGAACAAGTCATAAATGAGCTTCCTAAGAAAAAATACTAAGCCCTACCAAATTCTATGATAACAATATAGTTTTGGTTCTTAAACCAGGAATAACAAAAACAGAAAGAAAACTATGGACCAATTTCCTTAATGAATGATGATTAAACTTTTGACACAATATAGTACCCATTGCTATTAAAGAAGTTACAAGAATAAATGGAGTTATCCTTAAAATGATAAATGTATAAATCCTGTAAATAAAAGGCTATTAAATTTAAAAAAAAAAAAAAGAGCTAAGGAAGGAAGCTATGTCTTGTAATATGAATTCTAAACGGATATGTACCAAGTGGTACAGCATATAAATTATTAGAGAAATTAAGTCTGTTGTAGGAAGAAATAGACAGCAAAACTATACTAGTGGGGGGCCTCAGGCTCTATCTCAGAATTTTAAAAATCTAACTACAAAATTAGGGAAGTTAGTAGAATGTTAGAAAACAGTATACACATCTCAGATTGGCTAAGATGACAGGAAAAAACAATGATCAATGTTGGAGGGGATGTGGGAAAATGGGGATACTTCCAACATTGTTGTTGGAACTGTGAACTAATTGATCCAAATGTTCTGGAGAGCAATTTGAAAATATGCTCAAAAAGTTATCAAACTGTGCATCATCCCTTTAATCCAGCAGTGTTTCTACTGGGCTCGTATCCCAAAGAGATCATAAAGGAGGGAAAGGGACCCACATGTACAAAAATGTTTGTGGCAGCCCTTTTTGTAGTGACTAGAAATTGAAAACTGAGTGGATGCCCATCAGGGAATGGCTAAATAAGTTATAGCATATGAATGTTATGGAATATTATTGTTCTATAAGAAATAATCATCAGGATTTATTTCAGAGAGCCCTGAAGAAACTTGCATGAACTGATGCTAAATGAAATGAGCAGAAACAGGAGCTCATTGTACACAGCAACAAGATTATGTGATGATTAACTTTGATGGACATAGCTCTTTTCAACAATAAAGTGATTCAGGCCAGTTTCAATGACCTTGTGATGAAGAGAGCCATCTGCACCCAGAGAGAGGATGTGGGGACTGAGTGTGGATTACAACATAGCATTTTCACTTTTTGTGGCTATTTGTTTGCATTTTATCGTCTCATTTTTTTCTTTTTAATTTTTCTTGTGCAGCAAGATAATTGTATAAATATGTATGCATATATTGAATTTGACACTTATTTTTTACCATATTTATATTGGATTACTTACTATCTGGGGGTGGGGGTGAGGGGAAAGGAGGGAAAATTGGAATATAAGGTTTTTTTAAGGGTTAATGTTGAAAAGTGATTCATGCATATTTTTTGAAAATTAAAAAAGCTTTAATTGAAAAAAAAAAAACTTAGTATAATACTCCTCTGGAGAAAACAGAATAGGAACAGGAAGGAATACACCTCAGTGGTACACGGCACCTACACAAAAATTGACCATGGTATTATATTGTATTTAACATAGACTAATACATGTTAAAAAATGTTAAAGTATACCTGCCATCTAGGGGAGAGGGTGGGGGAAAGGAGGGAAAAAGTGGGAACAGAAGGTTTTACAAGGGTCAATGCTGAAAATTACCCATGCATATATCTTGTAAATAAAAAGCTATAATAAAAAATTTTTAAAAAAGAAAAGAAAAAAAATTGACCATCTATGAGGGCATAAAAACCTCACAACAAATGTGGAAAGACAGAAATAACATTCTTTTCAAATCACAATGCAATAAAAATTACATTCAATAAAGGACCAGGGAAAGATAGACTAAAAAACCAACTGGAAATTAAATAAAATAATCTTAAAGAAGATTTCAACTTCAAACAACAAATCATAAAAACATTCAATAATTTCATCTAAGAGAATGACAATAATGAGACAAGACACCAAAACTTATGGGATGCAGCCAAAGCAGTTTTTAGAGGAAATTTTGTGTTTCAAAATATTAACAAATAGAGAAAAAGGAGAGCAATGAATCCGGCATACAATTAAAAACGGTAAAAGAGGGGCAGCTATGTGGCACAGTGGATAGAGCACCCACCCTGAAGTCAGGAGGACCTGAGTTCAAATCTGACCTCTGACACTTACCACTTCCTAATTGTGTGACCCTGGGCAAGTCACTTAACCCCAATTGCCTCAGTCAAAAAAAAAAAAAAAGTAGAACAAATTAAAAACCTCTAATTAAATACTAAATTAGAAATTCTGAAAATCAAAGGAGAGATTAATAAAATTGAAAGTAAGAAAACTATTGAACTAATAAAACTAAGAATTAGTTACTGGGACATTAGTACATTGTTGGTGGAATTGTGAACTGATCAAAGCATTCTGAAGAGCAATTTGAACCTATGCCCAAAGAACTATAAAACTGTGCATATCCTTTGATCCAGCAGTGTCACTACTGGGCTTGTATTCCAAAGAGATTTTTTTTTTTTTTTTAACATGACCAAACCGTTATTTTGCTGTACAAAAAGAATCGGACTCTGAAATATTGTACAATTAGCCTGTGAAGGAAATCCAAAATGCAGGTGGGTAAAAATATAGGGATTGGGAATTCAATGTAATGGTTTTAAATCATCTCCCAGAGTTCTTTCGCTGGGTATAGCTGGTTCAGTTCATTACTGCTCTCATTGGAACTGATTTGGTTCATCTCATTGCTGAGGATGGCCAGGTCCATCAGAATTGGTTATCATATATAATGATGTATATAATGATCTCCTGGCCCTGCTCGTTTCACTCAGCATCAGTTCGTGTAAGTCTCTCCAGGCCTTTCTGAAATCATCCTGTTGGTCATTTCTTACCAAACAATAATATTCCATAACATTCATATACCACAATTTATTCAGCCATTCTCCAACTGAGGGGCATCCACTCAGTTTCCAGTTTCTGGCCACTACAAAGAGGGCTACCACAAACATTCGTGCTCATACAGGTCCCTTTCCCTTCTTTATGATCTCCAAAGAGATCTTAAAGGAGGGAAAGAGACCCACATGTATAAAAATGTAACAGCCTTTTTTGTGGTGGGCAAGGAACTTAGAAACTGAGTGGATGTCCACCAGTTGGGGGAATAGCTGAATAAGTTATGGTATGTGAATGCTATGGAATATTATTGTTCTGTAAGAAACGACCAGCAAATTATTTCAGAGAGGTTGGGAGAAACTTACATGAACTGATGTTAAGTGAAATGAGCAGAACCAAAAGAACATTGTACACAGCAACAAGATTAGTACAATGATAAATTCTGATGTATTTAGCTCTTTTCAATGAAGAGATTCAGGTCAGTTCCAATAGACTTGTGATGGAGAGAGCCATCTGAATGCAGAAAGAGGAATATGGGGACTGAATGTGGATTACAACATAGGATTTTCATCTTTTTTGTTGTTGTGTACTTGCTTTTTTTACCTCTCCCTTTTTCTTTCCTTTCTGATCTGATTTTTCTTGTGCAGCATGATAAATGTGAAAATATGTTTATAAGTATTGCACATGTTTAACCTCTATTGGATTACTTGCTGTTTAGGGGAAAGAGAGAAAAATTTGGAGCACAAGATTTTGCAAGGGTGAATGTTGAAAGCTATCTTTGCATGTATTTTGAAAAATTAAAAAAAACTATTATTAAAAAATGAAAAAGAGTTAGTTTTATGGAAAAAACTGCAACAAAATAGATAAAACTTTTGATTGATTTGATTGGGGGGGGGGGGGGGAGAAAAAGAAATTGCCAGCATCAAAATTGAAGAGTGAACTTATCACCAAAAGAAAAAGAAATTAAAGCAATAATTAGGAGCTATTTTGCCCAACTGTATGCCAACAAATCTGACAATCTAAATGAAATTGATAAACATTTACAGAAATAGAAATTGCACAGTTTAACAGAAGAAATAAAATACTTTAAAAAACTCCATTTTGGAAACAGAAATTGAAAGAGTCATGAACGAACTTCCTAAGAAAAAAATCTTCAGGCCCAGATGGATTTAAAAGTGAATTCTACCAAACATTTAAAGAAAAAACAATTCCAATACTACATAAACTATTTGTAAAAATAGGCAAAGAAGGAGTCCTGCCAAATTCCTTTTATGATACAAATATGATGCTGCTAATCCTAAACCAGGAAGAGCCAAAATAGAGAAAGAAAATTATAGCCCAATCATCCTAATGAATATTGATGTAAAAATTTTAAATGAAATATTAGCAAAGAAATTACAATAATTTATCAGCAAGATAATACACTATAAGCAGGAATGCAGAGTTGATTCAACATAAGGAAAACTATTGTCATAATTGACCACATCAATAACAAAACTAACAGAAAACATATGGCAATATCAATAGATGAAGAAAAAGCTTTTGATAAAATACAGCATGCATTCCTATAAAAAACCTTAGAAATCATAGGAACAAATGAAGTTTCCCTTAAAATGATAAGCAGCACCTAAAACCATCAGCAAGCATTATTCTGTAATGGAGAAAAGCTTGAATGCATTCTCAATAAGATCAGAAGTGAAACAAGGATGCCCATTATCACTACTATTATTCAATACTGTACTAGAAATGTTGGTTTTAGCAATATGAAATGAAAAAAATGACAGACAATGAAGAGATAAAACTATCACTCTTTGCTGATGAGATAATGGTATATAATGTAAGAGAATCCTAAAGAATCACCCAAAAAACTACTTGAAACAATTAACAACTTTGGAAAGTTTCATGATATAAAAATCAACATTTCTATAGTTGCCAATAAAATCCAACAGCAAGAGATAGAAAGAGAAATTGCATTTAAAATAACTTTAGACAAAATAAAATATTTGGCTGTTTATCTGCCAAGATAACCCACCCCAGGACTCTATGAACACAATTAAAAAACACTTTCACACAAATAAAGACAGGTCTAAACAAGTGAAAAAGTATCAATTGCTAGTGGGTAGGTTGAGTTAATATAACAAAAATGATAATTATACCTAATTAGTCTACCTATTGAGTGCTATACCAAACTGTCAAAAATTATTTCATAGAGCTAGAAAAAATAATAACAAAATTCATCTGATAAAAGAAAAGGTCAAGAATATCAAGGGAATTAAGGAAGGGAAAAAAATGTAAAGAATGATGGCCTAGCAGTACCAGACCCAAAAATTTATTATAATCCAACAATCATCAAAACCATATGGTACTGGCTAAGAAATAGAGTGGAGGATCAATGGAATAAATTAGATACACATGAAATAATAGTCAATGACTATAATAATTTAGTGCTTGATAAACCCCAAATTCCAGCTTCTGGGATAAGAAATCACTATTTGACAAAAATTCTGGGAAAACTGGAAAATAATATGTCAAATTTGGCAAAGACTTGTGACATCTCATATCCCATACTAAAATAAGGTCAAAATGAGTATCTGATTTAGGTATAAAGAGTGATACTGTACACAAATTAGAGGAAGGGATAGTTTACTCTCCAAATATTTAGAGAAGGAAGGAATTCATAGTCAAAGAAAAACTAGAAAATATTATAAAATGCAAAATAGGTAATTTTTATTACATTTAATTAAAAAGTCTTTGCACAAACAAAACCCATGTAGCCCTTCCAAGGGAAAGAGAAAGCTAAGAAAAATTTTTTATAGTATATCTGATAAAGGCCTTATTTCTAAAGTATATAGAAAATGGAGTCAAATTTATAATATGTCATTCACCAATTGATAAAATGATCAAGGAATATGAACAATTTTCAGATGAATAAATTAAAGCCATCTATAGTCATATGAAAAAAATGCTCTTTAAAAAATGCTCTAAATCACTATTATTAGAGAAATGCAAATTAAAATAACCCTGAGGTACCACCTCACATCTATCAGATTGGCTAAAATGACAGGAAAAGATAATGACGAATATTGGAGGGGATGTGGGAAAACTGGGACACTAATGCATTGTTGATGGACTTATGAAATGATCCACCATTCTGAAGAGTAATTTGGAACTATGCCCCAAAGGCTATAAAACTATGCATAATCTTTGATCCAGCAGTGCTACTACTGTTTCCATATCCCAAAGAAATCATAAAAGAAAGAAAAGGACCTACTTGTGTAAAAGTATTTGTAGCAACTCTTTTGTAGTGGCAAAAATTTGGAAAATGAGTAGATCATCAATTAGAGAATAGCTGAATAAGTTGTGGTATATTAAAGTAAAGAATTATTGTTCTATAAAAAATGATGAACAAGCTGATTTTAGAAAAGCCTGGAAAGATTTACGTGAACTGATGTTGAGTCAAACAAGCAGAACTAAGAGAACATTGTATACAGCATCAACAAGACTGTGATGATTAATATGATAGCAATTCAGTGATCCAAGACAATTCTAATAAAACTTTGGATGGAAAATGCCATTTGCGTCCAAAAAAAGACTGAATGTGGATCAACATACACTATTTTCATCCTCCCCTCACTCATGATTTTCCCCTTTTGTCTTGTTTTTTCTCTCCCAGCTTGACTTACATAGAAATATTTTTAAAAATGAATGTACATGTATAACCTAAAAAAAAAAAAAAAAAAAAAATGGAGAAAGGAGTATGGAAAACAGGCATCAGATAAAAATAAATAAAGGTGTTTTGTACCATTAGAAAGAAAAATAAGGAATTAAAATTATTTCATGACATCTCAATAGACTAATGATGTAGAAATTCCCCAACTGATTGATAAAACTCTGAATGGAAGTAAGGAAAAATAAAACATACCAAATAATGCAAGGACAGCCGATAGTCTCATGAACCATTGTAACAACCACTTTGTCCTTGGACAAGAGATAACTGCAATCTTGTTCAAATGGTTATACTTGAACTTGCAGTTTTGTCTAAAAGCACTTCTTTTACAATTGCAAAAGTATTTGGTCACCTCCCCTTGAACAGGAAATGTTTTCTTACTGTGATAATAAATCTTGCTAGGTACATTACAAATACTCTTTTCTCCCTTGGCGAATTCCCATTTCTCCATTGCTTCCTGTCCTGTGAAATGCTTTATTTATCTATCTTTAACTTGCCAGAGAATACTGCTGCTTGGTTATGAACTCTGAACAGGCCTGAAGTGTTATAAAAATCAAGTCAGAATCTCAGGAAGCTGAAGGTGTTACCAGCAGTTTTCCTTAGCATGCTAATAGATTTTTGGTTTGGCTTTCTCTTTGGCCTCATTTCTGTCCATGGAGAAAATTCTCCAGAAGGGATATTACTACAAAAATATTAGATTATAAATCTGAGACAGCTATTCTATACAAGGCAAAAGATACTATGGATTATAAAAAGTCTCTGTTGCTCTTCAGAGATATTTGGCAATACCGTATCTACCTTTACTTTCTTCTGCATTCAACAAGTCTGGAAATATAAGGAAATACCATTATTACCTTTTCCCCTGGGCTTTACTCTGGCTTTAGATCTGGTTCCTTGTGGTGATGTTTGGCACAATTCTTGATCTTTCACACTATAGGAAAAAAGAGCCTCTTATGAAAAAAGATTGTTTTCATAGAACTAAAAGTGAGCAAGAATGCTAAAATAAGTCTTCTAGGATGATAATTTGAAGGAGTCTTACAAATAATTTAGTAGAATACTCTCCTTTTATACTTAAAAAACTTGGATACAAAGCAGCTAAGTGACTTCATCTAGGTAATGAGTAGAAAGCATTTGAATTAAGGTAATTAATAATAATGACAATAGCTAACATATAGTACTTACCTAGTATGTGCCCATTTTAAAGCTAAGTGCTTTAAAATTATCTCATTTGATCCTCACAACAATTATGGGAAGTAGATGCTATTATCCTCATTTCACAGTTGAGCAAACTGAGGCAAACAGAGGTTAAGTGACTTGGCCAATCATACTTAAACTAGTGCCTAAGGTTGAATTTGAACTTGGCTCTTCTTGACTACAGATCTTGTATTATACCTATTTTGCCTCCTACCTAGGAGAAGCTATCTGAATCCCAATCCAATGCTTTTTTCTTGTCACACTATTATTGCTGCCAATTTCTCCTTATTAGAAGGTCAAATGTTGACGGTCTCAAAGGACAAAGTGGTAAAGACAGGCCATACTTTGAGATTATGCAAATCCTTACAAACTACTCAGAAATGATAATGTAAATATCACAAATAAAAGCACCATTCAGAGAAGGGCAGCGTCCCTCCCAAGAAGGCTGAGTATTCAATCCACAGAAGAGTTTGTGGAAGATATAAAGCTGCAACAACTATAGAGCATCCAGAAACACTCCAGTGGGATACAAGTTACCTCTTTACTGCTTTGTGCTTGTTACTGTCTTCAAGAATCTCCTAAAACTCCCAGTTCTAAAAACTCGGGAAAATGGATAAACTATTAAGTATTGCTATGGGGCCCCCTGAATTTGTTTTCTTGAGTTTCCAAATTTCCATCTTATCTTCATGGTTTAGCAATTCCTAGAGAAAAGAATGAGGCTTTTGCCATCATCTTTATCCTCCCCCTCTGGAAGAGAATAATCCTTTCCCACTTTTCTCAGTAACTTCAATACCCAAAGATTTTCCTGAACTGCCAGGCTTCTGGATATAAGGAGTTCCCATGTACACATGCCTTTCCTTTGTATAAATCTAGTTGCAACCCATGTTTCACGAACTTGTGGGGTTTTTTTGTCATAAATACTGATTACATCAAGATTCTCAGTGATGCCATTACCTGACTTAACGAGGCAGGATTTCACCTGTGCTTGTTTTCTCTAATAGTTTGTGACTACTTGGTTAACATAATTTATGACAACAGATGGAAGTTGGCATGAGTTCCTTTTTTGAGGAGAGGAAGGGATATAACATGAAAATGGGGTCACCCTAAATGCTCAGCAGCTCACAAAACTTGCACTGGCTTCAGTTACATTTCCAGTTATGCCAGTATCATCCCAACTCACGCTGCTCCTATTTCTTAGCTAGAAAACACAAATGTCTTTCAGCTACATCCCTTCTTAGAATTCCAAGGCTAAATCAAGATTCTTATGAAAGACAGTAATAAAACCAAAAAAAAGATGCAACTTCTATTAAGTCTTTTAGGCTCAATGTCTGATATTTAGAATCAGAATAGCTGGATTTAGGCTGTTTGTGGAAATGAGGCTGGCTTACATGCCTCTGAATGTCACTTCAAGACTTGATTCTAATCTATGGGAACTCGGAGCATCAACACTCCTTTAATACGAAACCCTTTCCATCTACTCTCTTGCACATGACAAGAAGAACAGTGCAGCAAATAAAACTCCTGGACTCGGAGTCAAGAAAACCTAGATTTGAATCCTATATGTGTCCTCAGTAGCTATGTAATGCAGCATAAACTAAACGACTGCTTCCAGCCCCTCTCCTTATAGGGACCATAAGAATACCTGTATCCCATACAGGGTTGTTATATGAGAATCAAATGAAATTATTTACTTCACATACAGATCAGGTAATATACAGAAAGGGTTTTCTCTGTATTTGTATTCCCTGAACCTAGTACTTGATAGGTGCTTTAAAAATGGTTGTCAATTGATCTTCAACTTACCTGTTACAGATAGCATTTTTTGCACCATCTTCAGAAGAATCAGATCCTAAAAAATCCCAACACCCCAAAATATAAGTTAGAAAGCTTTCTAGTTGAGGTGAGTAAGGTGTAAAAACAATATCCTTTTCAAACCCTTCATTTAAAAAAAAGGGAATAAGCACTTAAGCCCCTGCACTATGCTTAGCACTTTACAAATAATATCTCATTTGAAGATAAAGCCACTTAGCAGACTGAGCACTAAGCTTTATGCCATCAAGCTTTCCAACATTTTCCCTTTTGTTCCTGGCTCCCATTAGTCCTATGCTTCCTAGTCACTTCTCAAGTCATGTAAGGAATAAATGACTATTTCTAGCTCCATCATTCCCTCAGACCTAGACCTCAAGGTAGGAACTTCTTTATCTCTCTCTTCTTATAGTATTTATATAGTACCTCCTATATAATGGATACCATATTAATGTCACTGAATTCAAATGACAGATTCTGTTTAGCTGTAGTCATACCACACATGATATATTTCAAGCTTTAAAATTGTTGACCAATGTGCATAAACTTTGATCTAACAGTGTCACTTCTAGGTCTAGATCCCAAAGAGATCATAAAAAAGGGAAAAGGACCCACATAAGCAAAAATGTTTGTAGTGGCCCTTTTTGTGATGGCAAGAAACTGGAAACTGAGTGGATACTCACATGACTGAATAAGTCGTGATATAGGAATGTTATAGAATATGTTATAGAATGGCATAGAATATCATTCTATAAGAAATGATGAGCAAGATGATTTCAGAAAGGCCTAGAAAGCCTTACATGAACTGATGCTAAGTGAGAAGAACCAGGAGAACACTTTATATAGTATCAGCAAAATTATGTGATGATTAACTGCTCTTTTCCACAATACAGTTATCCAAGACAATTCCAATAGATTTAGGATAAAAAATGCCATCCCCATTCAGAGAGAGAATTATAGAGACTGGATCAAAGTATAGTATTTATACTTAAAAAAAACAAAAAACAAAAAACTTTTTCTTTTTTGTATTTTTTCCCCTAGTCTGATTTTTCTTGCACAATATGACAAATATGGAAATATGTCTAAAAAGATTGTGTGTGTGTGTGTGTGTATATAAGGGAGGGAGGGAGAAAAAACTTGAAACACAAAACTTACAAAAATGAATGGGGAAAACTATTTTTCTATGTATTTGGAAAAATAAACTATTGATCAATCATGGCATTTTTTCTATTGAAGGTCCTTAGTTACATTCAAAATGTCAGTGGCTTAAGTCAAAACATTTTCTTTCCTCTTTTCAATTCCAAAATGCCACATATAACTTGCCTGGGAGGATCATTACCTAATTCAATGTAGACAGCATTATTTTTAATGCATTTCTTTTGTTTTCTTCTCAGCGAACCTTTTCTGATGCCAAGGTCAAAAAGCTGGACACCAAGACTGGCCTCCTGACAAAAAATGCAGAGAATAGTTATCTACTTACTCAAAGGTAAAAAAAAAAAAAAAAAAAAATTACTTCTTTGATCTATGTCATAAAATCTCTACAACTGGCTGAATTTTTGTATTATATCAGAAAAGAAAATTCTCAGAACTGCCTGATTATAATCAATTAGTTAAAATCAACAAGCTATTTTATAGCCAATATTTTGAAGTATAACAGAAAATAGAATCTGGATTCATTTAGTACTATTTTCTAATCTTCCAAGACCCCAATGATACAATTCAATTAGTCCTCATCAATTAGACGATTAGTCTTTTTTATTTTCTATGATTGTGCAAAGAAAAAGGATATTATTAAACCGAAAGATCTATAAAGACAGAGATCATATCCAACTTATTTTTGAATCTCTTCTATTATAGTGTTCGGCATCTAATAGACATTGAAAGAATAGTTAGCTAGCAGAACTTTTTACTGGTCTGAGCATCAAAGAATAAGTGAAAAATACTTGAAAGATTCTAATACTACTTTCACCCAGTTTTTTTTTTCTTGATTTTCAATCTTCCTGCACTCACTGAAAAATTGCTATTGCCCATTGTTATATTTGTTACAGATTTGTTAAGTTCTCCTAATTTCACCTTATCATTTTCACAAGAAAGTTTGGCAATAAGAGTGTTCTAATTCATGGCTGGTGAATTGAAATAGAATTTATCTTTTAAACCAGTTAAGGAATCTTAGGTTTTTTAAAGTTAGCTATAAGACAAGTAAAGTATCAATATAGGGGAAAGGCTCAAGAGGTTAGAGTTGAAAGGGATCTCACAAGTCTAGCCTGGCTCCTATTTGAGTGATGATACTTTCCATAAAATGTCTGAGAGACTACCTAATCTCTACTTGCAGTACCCAAGTGAGAGACACTTTGGCTACCTTCACAAATAACCCTCTGGGCTATTTAAGAAATTATTCTCTTGTCCCCCTTCCAGCCCCAAAACCAACAAATCACAAATCCAAAAATAATTGAGCTGGAATCTAGTGCTTTGCAGCTGTTTCTTCTCATTTTCCTTCTGGGGTCAAACAAAAAGACTAATCCTGTTTTCTATGTGCCAGCCCTTCAAATATTTAGACTATTGTCTTCCATAATATGGTATAGTGAAAAGAGTACAGGTACTTGACTTGGAAGGAGGGGACTTTGGGCTCAAATCTCACCTCTGAGATGTAATAGATGTGACCTTGAGCAAGTCACTTAACTTCCCAAGACCTCACATTTTTCCTCTATAAAACAAGAGGGTTGGACTGGATGGCTTCTAGTTCTAGACCTACCATTTCTATGACCTCTCATCACTCACTCAAAGCTTTCTTTCTCTGGCTAAGTAAACATTCCCATTAGCTTTGACTTCTTATCACTAATGCATGATTTCCTCAGGTAATCAGATCTCCTCATCATCAGAGTGGTTCTGGACACAATGATGCTTCTCCTAAAATGAGGCCTCTGCAGGTAGACACAAAACTTTAAAGGAGATCTTAAGAGGATGGAACTATGACCTACATTCTGAGTCCTGTCCCTATTTTACTATTAGTATAGCTTAAGAGTGATTCATCTCGCTAGATCTATTTCAGTTCCCCATTATGGTGTGGGGATGACTCGGTGTTCTCAAAGTTTATGACAGCAGAGTGTGAAATATGGTGGGTTCTATCAAACTAGAAAGAATTCGTGTACAGGCCAATAAATTCACTTTCAGCTACTTTCAAAGAGTTGCATCTTGCACTGGTGGAGAATGAAATATACTGATGAAATCACAAATCCCTAAATTACTGAAGTCTAAGATTGTGTCAGCTTTTGGGGTGGCAACTTCACATTATTCATTCAGATTGAATACAGTAATATAATCCATAAAAAAAAGAAATAAAGACTGAATATAACTGTGATATATTTAACATGTACAGGACTTCTTGCCATTTGGGGGAGGGGGTGGAGGAAGGGAGGGGAAAAGTCGGAACAGAAGTGAGTACAAGGGATAATGTAAAAAATTACCCAGGCATAGACTCTTGTCAATAAAAAGTTATAATTATGAAAAAAAAAAAAAGACTGAATATAAATCTGAAATAAGAATTCTCAATTTAAGAATAAAAAACAATTAGTAAATAAAAAATTGAATCTGCAGTAGAGACTCTCTCTAAAAAAGTAAAAGAGCTGAAATACAAAAACACTGAAGGAGAGGATAATTTGACATAAAAAAAGCAAAAGACAACATTTAAAAAATCACACATAGTCTATATAAGACTTTACAAAGGATGGGCAAAGATACTTTAAGGATCACAGGTGTAGAGGAACACATCTAACTCCAGAACCTAGACACTGTAGTACAGGACATGACAAAAGAACAGTCCAGAACTCTTAAAACTCCTTCTCTCCCTACATAAACTGCTGCTTAGCTCTCATTCCCTTTCCTACATTTGGACAGTTGTTTTTTAAAAAATCTAAATGAAAATTTTCTATTAGTTACCTCTCTCCCAGTTTCGTGTCACTCACAAACTTTCTAAGAATGTGACTACCCTTTTACTCAAATGGCTGAGAAAAGCATTGAAGAGGACAACACTGTGTTTCTGACTCTAGATTTGTCTTTCAACAACTCTCCCATCTTCACTGGAGACTGCCCAGAGCTTTTCTTTCATCTTGCAGTTGCTTGCGAAAGTTAGGGCTTGAACATAGTTGGCATACACTTGGCTTTTTTACTGGACAGTTTTCCTTAAATTCCTATACTACATGGGGCAGTTAAGTGATGCAGTGGATAGAGCACTGGCCCCAGAGTCAGGAGAACTTGAGGTCAAATCTTGCTTCAGACACTTACTAGGTAGGTGACCCTAAGTCACTTAATCCCAATTTCCTAAAAAAAGAAAAAGAAAAAGGAAAAAAAAAAAAGAAGAAAAAAAATCCTGCAATACTTACTGTTTGCAATAATCATTAAGACATCTAATCATGTACTACTTTGCATTACTACTTAGTTCTGACATATGTATGTCTTGCCTTTGTAACTAAATTTATCAGTTCTTTTTATATTCTCTCTCAATGCCTCATACCAAGTTATAAAAGAATAAGACAAATAAAAGGATAGAAAAGGCTTTACCAAGGTGGGGTTTTCTGGTTCACTGGCTCTGAATCTTTTTGTGCGGTTTCTGTAGCCCATACTTTGAATGATAGTAGCTTCTTTCTTTAGAGGCTCAGGAGTCCTCTTCTCCCACTTTGAAGAATCCTGGCTGTTTGAAACTGTTAAATAATATCATAAAAAATCATGAAGGAAAAAATTGGTAGTGACTAGATATAATTATCTACAATTAAAAAACCCAGTTATACCTGTCTATTCCTACTAGAAAACCTAAAAAACAATTAGCCAGTACAGTATAATTCAAAGTACTGCGTAGGGAAGTAGAAAAGACTAGTCTTCACATTCATTAGCTAAGTAACCCTGAATAAGTTATTTAACTTCCTGTTAAGACTATTTCATCTGCAAAATGGGAATAATATTACTCTTGTTTCCTGCCTCACAGGTACAGTAAAGAAAGATCTTTGCAAGCCTTAGGACACTAGAAAAATGTGAATTACTATCAAAATCAGATTTTGAGTCAGGCTATCCTTTTTCACTTTTAAGATAAGAAAAACTGAGGCATAGAAGTTAAGCAACTCAAGGTTCTGTAGAAAGTAAACTAGAGCTGGGATACAAACTTATGTCCCTTCACTTGGGCATATTGAATGCTATCTCTACTTCTTTCCAGGACCAGGCTACTGGGATCCTGAGACTGAACTGAGCCTTCTCCCTTAAATCTCTTCTTTAGCCCGCTTCCTAGCAATGGCATTATTATTATCATAATTGTTATCATTATTGGGTCTTTTTTTCCAACATTCAAGACCAATAAATCTTTCAATAACAAAGTGAGGAGTGCTAATATAGACATTACAAACAGGAAATTAAAAATGAATTTATACAGCCACAGAAAATAATGGCCCCTCTTTTTGACTACAAGAGCACCATTCTTGTAGACATCCAACACTTACAAAGGAATCCCGTGTCAAGCTCAAAAGCACGAATAGTTTTCAGCAGTCCTTCTACAAGCTGTTTAAACCTTGTACTTTCTCGTAGGCTTCTGAAGAAAAAGCATTTGATGGATTTTTAAAAATGAAGTCATTGTCCATGGTTTCAGAGATGTTTAAAGAAAATAAATAAATACAAGGAACCAAACTATTATATAAGGAGGAAAAACAGCCACAGTAATAGTAGAAACTGTCTTCAAGGGACAGAGAATTAATTCTTCTAATTATTGCAGGCATTACACTATAATCAAAAAAATTATTCACATTAGAATAAACTAAGGGACAGCACACATTATTTTTATAAACTTAAATCTCCAAAGAATTAAGTTCAGCCAAAACCAGTAAAACTCCCTGAACTGGGGGTTTCCCAAATCTGTAACGGGCAAAGAACTCTGATATAAATCAAGGTCATCTGGGAGTCCATTGCTTTCTCTATCCAAAGCGAGTGCCATAATTTTTCTCAAATCCTGTAATGTGGATTACTAGATGAAATCCTCAGAGAAAAAGTGTTGCTTAAGAAAGATCTTAAAATAAAGAGTGATTCAAAGGACAGGTGCAAAGCTTCTGTACTTGGGTGGGAGAAACAAAGGGAAATAGAGAGGGCAGGAGATTGGAACAAGCTCTGTCTATTCTGGACATCAGGAAAAGCAGATCTGTTGTTTACCAGTTGTTAGGTTTAGAGTAAGTCAAAATAATGAAAGGGTTGAAATGTTCCCCAGGTTCCTTCTAATGTTTCAAACATTCTATAGGAAAGCTGGCTAATGTTAACATAACAGAACTCAAAAATTTCCAATCACTTTTAGAAATAACTCATTCCATTATTAAAACATTTTCCTAAATCTTTGCTCTGCTGATGGTTAGGATTGGAAAGACAATCAACTGTGCTGTTGAAGAACACCTCCTGTGTTGTGGGTTTTCCTACCTCCCATCATCATGTCAATTCTATACCTTTTGGTTACATTGTTCTTGCATAGTGGACACTGAGATGGTCCCTTCTTCTTGCCAAGAAGCTTCAACATACAAAATCTATTAAAAAAAAAGAGGAAAAACAAAGCAGGTTACCTTTTATGGCTGGGGTGTACCATGGAGAGGGGGGTCATCCATGACAAGATAATATACTATACTTATATTAAAGGTGAAGTACAATCAGGGTCCCTGGAATTAGGATAATCAGATGACCTCACTCAGAGTTAAAAGAGCTTTCATAAGTCATCTATTCTGATTCATAACTATGAGGAAATCCCATCTAGAATGTCAGTAAGGGACTTCCCAGTCTTTGTTTGAGATAAGGGGAACAGATGGAGTCAAGATGGAAGACAAAAGGGAGAAACCTGCCTGAGCTCTTCCTCATGATCCTTCAAATACTTTTAAATAATGTCTCAAAATAACTTTTAGAGTGGCAGAACCCACATGAGGGAGGAGCGAAACAATTTCCTGGCACAAGACAACTTAGAAGGTCAATAGGAAAGGTCTGTTGCACCAGGGTGGGAGTGGAGGCAATCCAATGCAGGCAGCTACAATGCAGACTGGGCTCCAGCCACCAGGAGCAGGCCTTGAGGGCATGTTTACAGTAGTAGCAAGGACTCTGGCATTACCCATACTTGGTTGCAATTCTGGATGAGAGTGAGGAGGAACACTAATATATTAGAATGCGCAACTGCAGGGAAGCTGGGACCCTGGTCAAAGTTCCGGATGGAAAAGAATGTTTGGGGTCACTCACGGACCAGTGCATGGCATAAGAGAGTAGCAAATGCACCCCTCCCTAAATCATGCCATCTTGGAAGAATTATTTCTGAAAACAGCTGCACAAAAAACCCAAAGCTTGGGATGGTGCCCTTTCTACTCTAGTAGCAGGGTCTTATTTTAGTACAGAGTTGAAAGTCAAGAAAAAGGCTAAAAAACGGGCAGACAGCAGAAAAAGATTCTGACAATAGCAAGTTACTGACTGTGGTGATGAGGAAGATCAAAATGTAAACTGAGAAGAAAACAAGTCAAAACTCCTATACTGAGGGAGAGATTTACCCCCTTCCTAGGTATCCTATTCTACTTTCAGAGAGTTCTAATAATTATGAAGTTATTTCTTATATTAAAATAAAGTCTGTTTTTCTGTATCACCTCTCCTTTGTTCTGAGATTTGCCCTTTGGGGTCAAGCAGATCAAGTCTAATCAATCCTTCTTCCACATGAAAAGCCTTCAAATTACATAAAGAAAACATTTTATGAGTCTTTTCTTCCTCAAACTAACCCTTTCAATTTCTTCAATAGATCCTCAAATGACACATTTCCAGTCTCTTCAATATCCTGCTTTGGACTTGGTCCAATAGGTCAGCAGATAGCGCCATTGCACAACAGGATGCCAATGCTGTGTGAGCAATGACCTATGAAGACTGAGGATATAACCATGTACACAATGTGCTGTAACCAAATAAAGTTTACAGGCAATTTAATTTGATTCCTATTTAATAATATATAACTATCACTTGTGTTGGATGGCAATCTGTCAGAATTAGAATGCACTTCACATAATTAACTATGTGTGTATTAAAATAAAATTTAAACTATCTGAAATTCAGATTTTGAGAATCTTCAGGTCAATGTAAGCAATTAGGCAATGACTTGAGTCTCAATATGAGTGGCAAATAGCCACCATTCTGGGAACAAGACAGCAACTCCTGAGCACTCAGAATAAATGACTATAGCTAAGGAAAGCTGAAAACCCAGATTTCATTCTAGGAGTTATGATTGGTTACTTTGATGAATGTGAGAAGAGCTATGACTCTCTGATTGGTTGGTGAAGTCTATAAAATCTATAAAAGGCTAATCTTTTTTTCCAGGAGAAATGACAATAGGCAAGGGAAAAAGAAAAATGCCAAAAGAAGAGGTAAAGAACATGAAAAGCTGGAATGAGCAGCAATAATTGAATCTCCCAATAGATAGCAGATTACTGATTTATGGAAAAAGGATACTCTAGTATGTTGGCTTGAAGGAGACAAGTTACTAGGATTAAACCTGAATAATCCATGAAGGTATAACAGTGTTCCAACATGGCAATACATTGACCAGTACAGTCCTGAAGTCAGGAAAAGGAAACTGTATTCATCACTAAGATACTGTGACAATGAGAAACTCTGGGCACACAAGCTGAAAGACAGAGCTGAGTGCTTGATAGGAAGTAAATAACAACATAGATCCTAATCTCCCTCTAGTGAAAGGCATTATACAGTTAGAGAACATCTTGTCCTGTCCCCCTTTCCTAACAGTATTATACTAATTTAAAAAGAAAATTTGGATTCCATGACTTAGAGTGAGCACAGGAAAATCCTGATTAATAAAACATTGGTCCCCCTAAACCATATACTCAGAAAGGACAAGTCATTCATATTCTTGACAACACCAAGCTTGACCAGACTCTACAGCAATGGAACAATCATCTAAAAAAATCAGAGCATCTTTGGGACGCTCTCAGGTTCAATGCTTAAGGCACTGAAAAGGTAAAAAGTTTTTGGGTAGCGGTGCAATAAGTGAATCATAGATGGGGTGACTTCCTCATTTCTGATCACTTCATTCTTCTTTTCAAATTTTGTATTCTATTCCCTGTCCAAGAAACCATTAACTCCTTACCTTAAGATTTAAGGTTATTCTTAATCTGGCTCCAGCCTCATTTTACCTAATTCCCCTTCCTACCAGATTCTATGTTTTGGCCAAACACAGTTGTCCCTCTTCTTGTTACACTCATTCCTGAAATGGTTACTCCTCCAATCTCCATTTCTTGGACTTCTTCCCTGTCTTCAAGGCCCAACTCAAGGCCTTTCTTCATGAAATTTATCCTAATCACTGTACCCTGGCCCCCAACTTAAAGTAATCCTTCTAGTACCTTCTTAGGATTTATCTCACAGCCCCATTTATCAGTGGTATTTTGTGTCTGCTTCTCCCTCCTCATTGGACCTCACTGGAGGGTAAGCTCCTTGACAGCAGGGTCCATATTGAACCTCTAGCAGATAGCACATTCCATTGCATATATTAGGAAATGAATAAGTGGTTACTAATTTGAAATGTCTTTGGTGTTTCAAATTGAAAGAAGTATCTGAAGACAAGATATAATAGTTGGTTAAAAAAAAAAATGCAGTTTAATCATAACATCATAGAGAAGTTTTGTGGCTTTTCCCAGAGAACATGTTTCTGAACATAGGTGTTTTATTAGAAATTTTAAATATGGAGGAAACCGTTCCATCCTGGTGGTGTCAGTGAATTATGTATAATCTCTTGTAGAATACAACCTCTGGTGATTGAAAAATGTCATTATCATAGTGTTTCCCAGGGTGGCACACACTGCTTGATACTTCAGACGTAAGTTAATAATACATGGTCAAAGACATTTTTTTCTCACTTTTCTTAACCTTCAGGGAAGCTAGGGTAGCTAGAAAAACACTTCCATTATTAGATAATTGTAGAACACAATTCAAGAAGTAAAGTTAAAGTCTGGGAACATTATTATTTTCCTGTCTCCCAGTATTTCCTCATTATTCAATCTACAGACTAGAGTATCATTCCGAATATGAAATGTTATCATAAATGAAATTTATCACAGAAGAAATTTCATAAGAAAGCTAATCATGCAAATGTTCAAGGCTTTCAAAGTCATCATTATATTAAAGATATATATTTTTAATATTATTTCTGCCTAAAATTCTGCTTAAAAATTAAACATTAAGGAAAGATTGAAGAAAAGTGGCTTAATATCATTCACAGGAGTATATTTTTATGATGGCATTTGGTAGTCTTTAGGTCAGGGTTTTTTAATCCAAGTGCTTGAACTTAAAAAAATATATTTTGATAACTATGTTTCAATAACTATGTAATGCCCCTTATTTTATTTTGTACCCTTAAAAACATGACTCTGAGAAGAGGTGCTGGGTTAAGAATTCCTGAAGTATAATATCTAGGTCTAAAACACTCTGGCAACAAAATCTTGAAATTGTGAGGTACGCTGTCTTCATGCCCCATCAACAAACAATGCAAATGTAAGAGAAAAGTGGGAGCAAGCTTTAGAGGAGATGCTTATGCTTCTCTATGTTAATAATGTAGAGAGAGAAAAAAATCCTTATGAATGCTGCTGACAAATCAAAGAACTGGGATCAATAGTGAAGATGATGACAATTTCTTCTTCTTCTTCTTTTTTTTTTTTTTTTTTGGAATTTCCTAAAGAGTAAGAAAGTCAGTTAGAAGAAAGGTGCTTAGATCTTTGAATTCCCTAATTAATTTTGGAGAAAGGCAACTCAGGAGGTCACACAACTGTATTTCCTTTGGTCCACCTTGAAAAGAAAGACAAATTTTTAAGAAAAGTAGATACCAAAGATTTTTCAAGAAGTAAAAAATCTCATGCTCATGATAATTATTTTTAGAGACGGGAAGATGGAAAACTTTGTTCAGGGGTTGTAGCAGAGAGGTAAGAGGGACTAAAATGGGCTCTGAATCACTAGATCAGTGAATGAACCCTTGGAGCAAAAGGATAAGAAAGGAGGACTCAAGGATAAGAGAAAGGGAGAGATGTCTCACAGTGTGAGCAGGCAGCAAGGAAGAAGAGTGGTACAGCAGAAATAATATTGAATTGACGCCAAAATCAGAGGTCCCGGATTCACACCCAAGCTTTGCTCTCACTACCGATAGGCTCCAGGACATTTATGTGATCTAGACTCACTTAATGAATCTAAAATAAGGGGTTGTACTGGAAGATTTCTAAGAGTCCTTCCCATTCTTCACCTGTGAACAAGAGTTAGTACTTACAGGTCAGGTTTATTTTCCTAGAGGTAGAAATAGAACATCATTGTCCCTTCTAAATGAGGTACCTGAAGACTAAATCAAGTTTACCTTTAGGACTGGCTTTAGAAGTTAAATTTCAAGAATAAGGAGAAACTCTCCTATTCCTCCTACCTACAAAAGATCCTAACCCCCCCCCCCCAAGTCCTATATCATAGATATAAATTACTTGAAAAGCTCAATAAAGAGTTAACATAATACATCAATGTTTCTACGTCAGCACGATATAAATGTCTAATATAATATCCTTTCTTGTTTTGAAAAAGGTTAGAAAGCAAGAAAGTTGTGGGCACAAGGGATGTTATTAATAGGGGGCAGAGAGAATAAATAAAAAATAGTGTCTAAGTAATAAGAACAAATGCCGACTGCCTCACAATTTTGACTTCTCTTTTTTTGTTCTTATACAAATAAAATTGAGTGTAAAGACTGGGCCATATAGTAATTTGTGCCCTGACAAGGAGTTAAATATGTTAGCACTTTTAATAGGAATTGGACTTATAAGTATGTCAAAATAGGTTCATTAAAAGCTTTTGCGAAACAAATGATATACAGATTGAGATTAGGTTTTTTCTTCTTAGTTTAATTTAAATGGCTAAAGAAACATGCTAGAATAAGACAAGTCCTATTATGAAATTGTGGGGAATCTTAACACTTACTTGCAAAATATGTGGTCACAGGTTGTAGAAACAGGCTCTTTAATCAATTCCAGACTAAAAGAAAAAAAGATTGTTTATTTTTACTGTAGAGTCAATAAACCCAATTTTTAAAAAAACAGGCATATCCTTTGTAAAGACCAAATTAACATAGAACTAGAACTTTCGGGTTTTACAATTAGTCTGAGGTAGAGATTTAATGGTTTAAGAATGATTTTGATCATTCCTTTTCTCTGCATTTCCTGAACACGTAAAAGATTTGCTGTCAAGTAATACTCACTGGTATATTGTTAAATGCTGTAAAATGATTTTGCATGCATGTGTGTGTATGTGTGTGCGCATGCCCAATTACCCTATAAGTGATATTATCTTCTGTTATTTTTATATCCCTTGCAGTACATAATCATCAGCACAGAACTGGTGCTCAATAAATGGCTTACTATTCAACAAGAGCTATAGTCATCTATCCCCAAACTCTTTACCTATTCACAATGGTCTAATGTTTCATCTTAGTTTTTCAATACTTTCTCTTTAATTTTTTGCCATTGCTCTTTGCAAAGACCAGGATAAAAGATATTCCCAGTATTGGGATAGAAAATGGTTCTTTTCAAATAAAAAGACCTTTCTGGGGGCAGCTAGGTGGCACAGTGGGTAGAGCACCAGCCCTGAAGTCAGAAGGACCTGAGTTCAAATATGATCTCAGACACTTAACACTTCCCAGCTGTGTGATCCTGGGCAAGTCTCTTAATCCCAATTATCTCAGAAAAAAACAAAAACAAAAACAAAAAAAAACCTTTGTGGAGGTGCTGGTATGCTGGTATCAGGACTTTGGGCATGGGGTTTCTGACATACTGCAGTATCAAAAAAGCCATCAAATCCAAACCTCTCACTATGTATGAGGAAACTAAGCCTGAGACAGTTTAAGTGACTTGTCAAGGATTATATAGCTTGAGTGTCTGAGGCAGGTCTTGAAGCCCAGGACTCTAATCACTTGCTGGCTAGCTGCCAATAAAGTAATTGAGGAAACAGACCATCAGAGAAGACAAAAGATTTGTCTAAAGCCACAGACGCTATAAGTAGCAGAACTGGATTTGAACCCAGGTCTTCTGCCTCCAAATCCAGTGTTCTGTGTACTATACCACAATATTTCGGTTAAAAAGGGAAAAGAATGTTTAGGATTATATAGTGTTAACACAGTGTAAATTGTAAAGCACTATACAAAATATCACTATTTGGATGAAATTAAACCAAAATCAAAGAGCTAGGGCATACAGGAGACTCCGATTTGTTATTGTACTTCTACTATATCTCTTAGCAACCAGTGAAAGGAGATTGGATTTACTTTGCTACCAGATGGTTTTCAATCTTATCCAAAAACTCAATTTGGAAATAGTTACATTCCAATAAGGTAATTATAATTCAAACTACCCAAACATGCCACAGACATAAAACTTCAGGATGAAAACTCCAATATGTGACTGTGTGTGTATGGGTATGTACCTCCATATGGGAGGCTGGGATACATGTTGATGAACATTTAGATGGATAAAAGAGGAAAAAAAAAATCAGGCAAAATCTGTTCTCCAGTTAACTGATGGAACCAATGTTTATCATAAAGAAAGGAAAAGATCCAAATTTAAATATTTTCCAAAATAAACCCATTTTAGGCCCACTGTATATTTATATGTGATTGGTAGGAAAATGAAAACAGTTCAGTAAAGAAAAAGAATACTCGGTTCAGCAAGAACACAAATTATTTAAATCTAGGTATGAAAAGCAAAGGCAGCAGACATACTGGAGACAGCTGACTCTAAACTTGGGATCGAAATATAGTGGAAAGAGCTCTGGCTATTGGGTCAAAGTGATGTGGTACAGGTTTAGGAATGACATGACAATAACTCTAAGGCCACCTGGTCTTGTTAGTGATGTAGTTGGAAATGATATATTTCTTCCCCTAAATTATTCTGCCCCAGTTTACTCTACATGATCATGATGCTAAGGCCATAAATATTGCTGGCTGCCTGTTGGTCTAGACTAAAGAACAATAATAAGGTGCTTAAAATTGATATAGGTGCAGAATAAAATTGGGGGTTCACCGCTTGACCTAGTGACACTCTGCCCAGAGCACTATGGCTATCACACCTGCACATAAGATCAGAACCAGACTACTCCTCAACTCCACCTCTAAGCCATAAAATTAGCATATCGGTGACATGAAAACACCTGGTTTCTTTTTTCCCAATAAATTTATCTTCCTGCTACTGTTTCTTGGCTAACTTTTTTTGGAATTTATCCAGCTTTAATTGCCCTTACAATTATAATAAACTTTGCCCCTTGATTTGAGAGATGGGTTTGAGCCTACAAGTTCTTTTTGAGACATTTTGTGACAAGGGTCTGGAACCCCAACATTTTTGGAGTGCCCTTGGAACTCAACAAAAGCACCTGGATTCAAACCCTGCTTTTGAAGCTTACACTATTTGTATGGTCTTAGGGTTAAGGTTAATTTCACTAGGCCTCAGTTTACTCATTCATAAATGAGTCAGATTAGATGACCTCTGAGGTCGATTCTCTTTCTGCTCTAAATATGTGAATTTAGGAATAAATGACCCAATTGTGACACATTGGTTGTGCTTCTGTGGGTAAATCACACAATTTCTAGATGCCCTAGACAATTCTCTACAACTTCAATAAATCATGGTCCAGTTACTGATCTGTACTAATAGAAGATAGTCCCTATACTGATTAATCATGTCTGAACTAATAATAATAAATGAAATGGAATACTCAGAAGTCGATGTCAACTATTTTTATTTGATAAACTCATCTCTCTTTTTTTAGGTGCTAGCAAAAATAAGGCCACCTAGACAACATGTCCCAAGTTCAATGCTTATTTTATTTTCTGGTGCTACTCTATGAAACAAATGGACTTTAGAACAATAATACTAAAAAAAAAAAAAAAAAAGTCAAAGTTTGCAAGGCACCTTAATAAGGTCAGCTTTGTCCCCACTCCTTATTTTATAAATTCGAAAACTGAAGATGCTAAGAGAAGTGAAGGGACGCAATGAAAGTCCTAGAACAAGTGAGGTGGCCAGGTTATATGAGATAAAAGTCCTTGAGACTCAGCCTTCCTACTATGCCAACAGTTTCCAATAATCATCATAACACAATACCACACAAAACAAGTTAAATAGACATGATTCCTGTCCTAAAGGAACCTTTAGTTGAGCCAACTGACAGATACTTCCAAGGAAAGAGCTTCAGAAGTAACAGTTGTAACATACACAGCAATAGTAAACTGAAAAGGAAAAAACCATTAACCCCCATCTTTGCATCTTTAATTTTTAATCTATGAATGTTTTTAACTGATCGTTTAATTTGCCAGAGTAACAGAGAAGGCACATTACATTTTTGTGATTTGGTGTGATGGAAATGCAAAATAAATAAAGTCAACTGTTATACTACTCAAGACATTTTGATCATTCTAGGAAAATACCACAAGAATTCTACCCCAAGTTTTGTGCTTTCTCAAGCAATATTTCCCCCCATATTGTCATATCCTGCTAACCCTGGCTGCTCTGCAATCTTTGCAAAAAGTCATAAATTTCTTCAGGCCCCTGTGGTTTATTCCTTAGCTAAAATGTTAGAGGATTTTTTCTTTCTAAATTTTGCCTATATTTGACTGAAACTTGGAACACAAATTCACCCTATTTTCACTTCCCTGATAGGAAATTTCTGACACTCTGCATTTTCATGTGATAGAAAGAAAAATGCTTGTGAGCCTCAAGTCATCTTCCTTTTCAAGCATGAGGGACAATGAGTACTAACTATACATTTATATTCTCAATGTCAACTATCTTTGCTTTTTAAAGCAAAATGTTTCCTTTAAATCAAAATTTTCTCACATGTGGTATGGATATAAAATACAGGATTTTTTTCATATAGGGCTACAGTCAAAGGTTCTGCCACTTGGCCCTTCACAAACACCAATCAGTCATGACTGTATTTTGACCATTTTTTAATCTTATCCATTCTTAAAGAATAATTCAAATACAAAAAGTAACAGGTCCAACAAGGGATGTTCAGGACCTACAGTAAACAGCCCAGTCTCAGGGTTATCTCTAGGACCTTGAGCATACCTTCTAGGGATCCAACATGTCCATTCAAGCAGAAGTTGAAGAATTCTTTTTGTCCTCCTCCTTGCCTCACCACATATACTTCCATGGGAATGTTTGGTTGCTTATATTTTGCAAGGTATTTTAGGTTTGGGAGGGGGGGCCTACATTTTTAAAATTTATTCATCTTTATTCATTCATTTATCTCCCTCCCCCCAAACAGGACAATTTGCTTTTTGACCTGTGTAGTTTTCATTTATGATTTCTTGAAATACAACTATGAAAAAAATCTTTTAAGTAAGCCCATTATGTTTCAAATGGATCTATCTACTAGACTACCCTTTAAGCCCAATTCACCAAAGAAGAATCAGTAATAACCCCAGCCCAAGTCTCACTGGCTTACTGTTTAGATCATCATCCTTGGATTGCCATCTTTCTCCAAAAGACTGGCCAATACTAAGTCCTAGATCAAGTCCCAATGGGTCATAGTTTGGGTCACGATAGATTCAGAATGAGTATAAATAACAATCTTTTCAGTTCTGGCCAGAAATCTTGAGGGCCTTTCCCTCCCAGATTTATTTATTTTTTTATGTGGACTAAATGAAACAGGTGGTTCTTTGCCTCAAGTGTTAAGCTTTAATCACCATATGGGCATGACTTCAAGTCAAACTGAGACAGGTTAAAGACTTGTTTAAGAAGACCAAGGTCTCTCATTGCAAGGAGAGAATGGCCACCTCCAGTAACCCTGATTTGCATCTGGCTGCTGGACAAAGATGGCTCCGGAGGGGAAAGTGAGGCTGGTGACCTCGCACAGCCCTACCCCACTTAAATCCAATTGGATAAGGTCCTGAATAACTAGGTGGGATTGACAGAAGAAGACTGAAATATCGATAGAATTACTCCCTGAAGCAACCAGGAAAGGGCACTGATGGGGACCATCAGTTTAATCTTGTCTCACCCTCTGTGGAAACAGTGGGTACCCCCCCAACCTTGCTGTGTCCAGTTAGAAATCCAAGTTATGTCAAACCCCTGAGATTAAATTTCCCCTATAAAACTGTTCATGGCTCATGCCATCTTTGCTGAATTCTTTTTGAGATTATAATCCACGATAGCATTCTATTTCCTTTCCCTACTCTCCCACGGCAACTCCCTCTCATCCTTCCCTTCTTAATGTATTATGGTCTTTCTCCTTACAGCTAACTCTTTTTAAGGGGTTAAATCTCTTTTAGGATTTAGCTTGCTGTCTAAGAGAATACTCCAACCTAGGGGGCAGCTAGGTGGCACGGTGGACACAGCAGCAGCCCTGGTTAGGAAGACCTGAATTCAAATCTGAACTCAAGACACTTAACACTTCCTAGCTGTGTGTCTCTGGGCAAGTCACTTAACCCCAATTGCCTCAGGGGGAAAAAAAAAAAGTATGAAGGAGTCAGGTTATGGTGGGTTCTGATTAGAGAATACTCTAACCTCATGTTCCCTTTTCCTGATCAATTCTGAGTTCCACTAGGAAACTTGTCCTTTCCATTGTTAATTATTAAAACCCATTTCCTTCCTAACTATATGCTCTCCCACTCTATTTTGTCTGTAACCTCTTCTCCTAAATAAGTCTACCTTTTGCCACAGAGAATGTCCATTATGAATGCTTCACATGAATGAACACAACATTTGGTGCTCTCTTGAATGACATCCAACTCACTTGCACATCATGGCATCATCTCCCTGATGTCATGGACCTCTCTGAGAATGAAGGACAAATAACAACAAAAATCCAGGCCCTTGTCTTGATGTCTAACTTGTATACACAGATTTGACTTTGAAATTCAAATGGATATTAGAAATTACTTCACCAGCACAGCAGATAGCTTAGCAGAGAAGTACAGAGTGCAAAGTCTTTCAAATCATAATAAATTTATAAAACTGGCAGATTTTCTTAGTTTGCAAGAAAGGAGAAAGGGTTTTGTTTTAGCAGAAGATGCCTTTCTTAGATTAGTTTACTATATTACATTTCTGAAGCATCCTTTCCAAGGACAAAAGAGACACAGATACTTTCCCTGACTGAGGAAATTCCTCAGCCTATTATACTTTTCTTCCTTTACAGTATAGTACAGATTCAAAGCTCCTCTGTGAAGCCCTCTCTGATCTTACCCAGATGAAAGGAGTCTCTCTCTCAGTGGGAAAAATTCCAGTCTTGCAAGCTCTGGCTAATATGAAAGCTAGGGATCTACTCTGAAAAGGCAAAGTGAGTGTCTTACAGTCAAGAATTACCAGGATGATAAGAAAATATTATGTAGCATAATTTCTCATAATGCACATTTTCTTACTCCCTTTTACGTGTTATTATATCTATTTACATTCATTCATGTTTTATTTGTAAGCTTTTTTTCAGGGTTTATTGTTTATTGAATTGAATCCCGAAAGAAATGTACCCACTCTAAACAAGACAGAAAGTATAGTGGGTGAGTGGTGGCAGTTTAAAAAAAAAAAAATCCCCAGAAAAGAAAAAGTTGGAATGTATGAAATTTAATCAAGGGAAGGTGTCTCCTGTCATCTCTCTGTCACCCCAATCTTGAACTTTGTTATGAGGGAAAGGTCCTTTACTTAGTTTGCAGACTAGTATTTTATTCAAAGCCAAGTTACACTGTGTATTCCTTTAAATAGGCCTAGGAAATCTGACTGTGGAGATTAGTGTTGCTGTTGTTAAGAGACTTGAAAGAAATGTTCCTCATACTGTCTTCTGCCATTGTAATCATCATTTGAATTGGGGCTATCACTTGTGCCATAATGCCACCTTAAACAGATAGTGAAGGCCACCAGAATGTCAGAGAACATCGAGTTTCAGGTGAATCTATTCTCAAGTTGAAAAAAAAACATTTCGACTAAATCTAGTAATTTTTGATTGCAAGAAACTCACTATGCCTTTTGAGAATAGATCTTTGACTTTCAGTCAGAGCTGATAAAATTGCAAAGTATCAAATAATATGCCGGCATCTGGCCCAACAAGACTTTAGAATTTATAGGAACCCAATGATTGGGGGGATCCTGGGGTCTAAGCAATGAATATACTATCTGAAATAAATAACAAGAGGTGTGGCAATCTCATGACAAAAGTGATGGATCAAGATTCAATCAAGTGAAGTAGAGATGAATATATTACTGCTATGACAATATACAGAATGAATATAAAGGCTAAAAAGTCTCTACATTTTAGTAAGGTATAATTATTTTATTCTCTTGTTTTAATCTGGGAAATGAGTAGCTATTTTCCTTGCACTAGGCTGTTATAAGTATTGTTTTTTTCTTTCCTTTTTTAAAATAAAAACATAATACTTATTGTGTATCTAATTTATATTTTAATATATTTAACATCTACTGGTCATCCTGCCATCTAGAGGAGGGGGTGGGGGGGGTAAGAGGTGAAAAATTGGAACAAGAGTTTGGCAATTGTTAATGCTGTAAAGTTACCCATGCATATATCCTGTAAATAAAAGGCTATTAAATAAAAAAAAGAAAATAAAAATAAAATAAAAACATAACTTTATATGTGTATATATTTTAAAGTGTGTAACCTATCATGCTTTCTTATTGTTACCTATTTATTCAGAAGGAAAATTCTGATAGGAATCATGTGATATTGGTTTTGCATTAGTTTTTTCAACATTATTTGAAAAAAGTAAACTGGTCAGTGATTCTAAATCTTCTTTAGTTTATGACTATAAAGTATTATTCTTTTCTAAGAGGAATGGCCCAGAGTAGAACCTGGGGGCATGTGAATGTTAAGTGCAAGGGTAAATTCCATAGTTTTCAGCATACTATATGCTGAAGTAAGAAAACCTTTTGAGAACCACTATCTAATCCAGTGTACTTTCATCTCTATAACATTCAAGGTAAATTCTTCTAATGATTTAAAGCCATTTTCCTTCTTTTGTGTTGGCATGGGATTAGGAAGGGATCACAAATAAATGATGCCTGGTCTACAAACTTACCAGATAGGACATTCTAAGATTTTCTGCATCCCAATGAGGACATTCTTTACTTCGTTGATCCTGACTGTAGATAAATCCATTTCTCTTCTCTCTCAGTGAACCTTAACAGACACAAGGTAAAAATGATTTGGAAACAAATATTTCACATGAAACATTTTTTGAGTTTGCTTTTTAAACACAAAGTCTTAAGATTAGAGAGCTCCAACTATAGTCTTAGACCAATCAGCATCAAGTACTCAAAAAGGCCTCTATGAAAAGCAAAACCAAATCTAGCATTTTTTCCCCTATACTTAGACGCGTTCAAATCTCTCCTCTTTACTTTCCAAGATTTTTTCTTCTACCTTTTTACCTTCTACCCAGTATTACAAGTAAAGCAAGTCTCAGTTCGTTTTCACTGCCCAGAAAGGTAGGATACTAATACAGAATTTGCCCTTGCTGCTTTTCTCTTTTAAGGTGTTCCTCCTTTCACAGGCCAGGCCTCCTCCCTCCTGATCCTCACTTCTTTTACTGAAGGGGATTAAGGGTGTCATTACCTCTCGGTCCCCTTTAGTGTTTCTCTAGCTGTCCCAACTCTCCAGTTCTAGTCTCTTACATACAGACTGTACAGGTCTGTCACTCACCCGGCTACCACCCTTATCACCTGGCCTGTTATAACAACTATAATCACCTCCTGGTCTATGACTTCTCTTCTCTCCCACCCACTTGCCACCCAACTATCAAAATGGCATTTCTAAAGCACGTATTTCTGTAAACTATTTCTGACCACGGCTTCCCAGTGCTTTTAAGATAAGACACATCTATTAGCATATAGTGCGCCCGATGATGTTGTTGCACTATTTTTTCCGACAAAGCTCCCAAAGACTCGCTGTTTTTCACCAAACTTGTTTATCTGCAGTTCCCCACATGGGCCACTCGTTTCTACCTCTCTATGCTTGATGCCCCCAAGCTTGGAACGTTCCCCTTCCTTTCCACCTCTTTCAATTCCTAGACAACTCCTCGAGGCCTAGGTGGCGCCCCAAAGTTGGTCCAAGGCTCTCTTAGGCCCCAAACCGCACTCAGTCACCTGCTGTCGGCGTTCAGCCGATTTCCTCGCGCTGCAATCTAAGTAAGCTCCCTGAAGGCACGGGCTGCTTTGTTCTGGTTTTGTAATTTCAAAAACACTTGCGCATAGCGGGCGCCTGATACAAGCTCGCAGAATGGAGCTGAACCTCGCCCCCTTCTTCCCCGGGCTTCCCTAGAAACTCACTTTAGTCCTTTTCTCTTCAAGCGCTCTCTTCCCTACGCCCAAGTAAAAACACCAAAGTGCCCGACCCGGATAAAGCCGCCTTCTTTCCGGAGTCTTCTATGGGATCTGGCGCGCAATCTCAGTTTCAATTTATACCGATTTCCCGCGCTTTTCTGTTGTCATGGTATCGGAACTCCCTCGAAGCCAATCACAACACCCACACGGCCACGTAAACAGGGTGGGAAGAATGGGTTTGGCTCCTTTTGAGAGCTGTGATTGGCCCTGCTTACTTTCCGTAAGACGGAAATGGAAGGAGCCGGAAAAGGAAGAGGTTACGTACTGCATCGGGAGTGTTAGGCTCCGCCCTCTTCTTTTCTACTCTCTCAATCAGTGGGTTATTACGTCACAGTAATTGCTCTCCGAGAGTCGGAACCACCACCGGGAGCCACACTGTCCTTAGCAGAGCAGCAAGAGAAGTCCCGAGTCCTCCACCCCTTCCGCCGCGATGGGAATCTCGCCAGGTAAAGCAAATGACTGAGACTACAATACCCAGAGTGCATTGCGACAAGAGTCGCTTACGTGCGTAGTCAGGGGTGTGTATGTTTTGGGGGGGAGGAGCAATGAGGTGCAGCGCATCTTGGAAATCGTAGTCTCCAGGAGAAGCTGCATCGCGGACTTTCGTGGGACTTGGTGACGATAAAAAACAGGTCGAAGAATGTTCGCGTCACACAGCGGATACAAACCCTTAGATTCGTACAAATCTGTAGATCTGTGTTTGGAGAGTAGCGGTCAGGGGAAAGATTCTGGGAGTTAGGGGTAAACTACAGGTCCCGTCATATCCGAGGCGGCTTGTAGCTGGAAGAGGCCAACTGTTTAAGGGATCAGTAGGAGGCAAGCCGCTCTGGCCCGCTTCCGCTACGCCTTCTTTCTCACTGTTTGTTATTGTTGTGCTTCTCCGCTCGCCGCCCCGCCCCTCCCCGCCTCTCCCCGCCTCATCCTAAACCAATCAGAGGCATGTCATTTCCGAGGGACAGGGGCCCCAACCAATCGTCCCTTCGTGGGCTCAGCTGCCCTGAGTTTGGTCTCCATCCGCCATGTTAGAGTCTCCCCAGAGGGGCAGCAGCTGAGCCGCCGCGAGCAGTCCTTGCGCCGGTGTTGGGCAGGCGCCCCCCGGGGGCGGGAAGCGGGTAAGGAGGCTCGAGGCTCCTCCAGAAGGTGGTGTCCCGCTGCCTTGGGGCAGAGCTTTCGGAGAGCCGTGGACAGGTCCCCCGCGGAGAGCTGCGAGTGGGCCGGGAGCTCCCGAGGGGTCGAGGCCCAGCCAGGCCTCTGAGGTGAGGAGGTTCCGAAGAGGGGACGAGGATGGGCCCCGCGAGAGGAGGGGGGTCTCCCGGCCCGTGTTCTGCCCGGTCCGGGAGGGAGGGGAAATTCCTCGTAACTGGCCCCTGCCCTAACCAGGGAAGCTGTGTCAGTAAGTCCGTATTTAGTAAGCGCCTACTGTGTGCTACACAGTGTGCTAATCCCTGGGGCAGTAAGGGTCCGGGGTGGTTGCAGTTACCGTTGGCCCTTTAGACTCGGGCCCCTCATTAACACTATACATCCCTCCTACCTTCCAATCCTTTTTGTACCAAAGACACAAAAATAGCGAGTGGAATAGCTAGGAGAATCTTCAGGGACGAGACCCAAGTTCAAGTCCTCCCTGCGGGCCGACACCGCCTCTCGGCTTTCCTCCAGGCCCAGATAAAAGTCTCGTGTTCTAGAGGAAGCCTTTCCCACACTACTTCATGCGAGTACCCCTCCTTCCCTTGTTTGTACCTAGCTCTTTGCGGGTGTCTCCCTGTTAGACTGTGAGACCTCTTCGGTCAGGAGCTGTTTGCGCTTTTCCCTGTATCCAGCACTCTGTGGAAGGTTAATGTTTATTGCCTGACTTGATTGCAACCCAGGCAATTTTTAAGACTATAAAAAGTTTCTTAATAAGGAGTTCACGAACTCGCGGTGGGTCTTTAGATAAATTCCAGGGAATGGATGAACTTGGATGGGGAAAAAAAGAAATCCTATATGTATTTTTACAAACCCTTTGATTCCTTCATAAACCTTTATACTTTTATACATTTAAAAATGTTAGGAGACGTGCTCCATAGATTTCCACAGTGGGCCAGAGTGGGATCTCTTCCCCCACCCCCACCCCCCAAAAAAGAAAAAGATTAAGAGTTTCTGCTGGAAGTTATAAGGGAACTGAATGGCTTCCTTAAAAGAGAATTCCTATACATCAGGAGTTCCTGTGTCAATGAATCACAGTTCTAATGCAGAAAAAAAAATTAAGAGCTTAGGTTTTCCTGCAGTCACTCAACCTAATTTTGAAACAGAGAGGATATGTGGTTTACCTCAAGTAGTGGTGAGCACCAGTGCTCTTGACTTAGAATGCTGCGCTGCTGTTGCTGTGTGTCCTTCATTATGGAAGAGGACCATGACATCACGGAGGTGATGCCATGACATGCAAGAGAATTGGATGTAAGTGAGGGAGAACTGGGCAAGGTGACCTGCTTCACTCTCTCCTCCAGAGCCATCTGGGTCCATTGGCTAGATAGAGATCAGGATGACTAGAGATGGCCCTGGATGCAGTGGAAAATCTTGGCCTTTTTAAGCCATTTGGCTAGATTTCTTTCATTAAGACCTTGCCTTAAACCTAAATCACTATGATTTTCATTGATTGGCCACCAAAAGGTCCCAGGCCAAATCTCACTTGGTCTCTATTTGGGTCCTGACTGACTCTGAATGTAGATAGCAGTCTTTTCTGCTTTGGCCACAAACCCTAAGGGTCTTCCCCTCCCAGATGGATTTATATAGATTATTAATTTTTTGGACTAGGTGAAAGAGAAGAGTCTTTGCTTCGATTGCTACCTAGACTTAATCACTGAATGAGTCTGGCCTCAGTCAAACTCTTGGTATGTAGGAGATGAATAGGCTGCTTGGTTACACTGTATTGACTTAGGATGGACCAACTCTTAGGCCTGATCTGCACCATTGACCAGAGATCACTTAAAGGGAGGTTGTTGGATACTGATTTAGCCTTTTGGAAGAGAAACAGATAAAAAACTAAACTGTAAAAAATGGACAAGAACTCTCCTTTTTCTCCTTTTCTCAACACATGGTCTCACTTCCTGCTTTTTATCCATTAGTAAAATTGCTGACAATTCCAGACTATTTTGTGCTTTTCTTTTTGTGTAATGTGAGAATGGGGAAGGAGGATAGTTAATTTTTAGACTGAGGTTTTCAGAATGTGAAAAGCCAGACTAGCCTTTTCTTGTAGGTAGAATCTTGTAGATGACCCTAACTTAATTTTTTCGTTGTTTATTTTTCTTGACATTCATTTAAAATTTTGGAGTTCCAAATTCATTCCCTCTCATGCCCCTCCCCCACCCATTGAGAAGCATTGAGAAAGCCAGCAACAAATAGAATGCCTATTATACATGTGAAGTCATGCAAAACATATTTCTATATTAGCAATGTTGCAAAGAAAAGGGCAAGAAAAACAAAGTGAAAAACAAAATATGCTTCAATCTGCACTCACAGAATTCATTAGTTCACTTTCTTGGAAGGTGGATAGCCTTTTTCACCATGAGTCCTGGTCTTATCTAAAGCTCTTGGAAGATCATGAAGTACACTTGATTTTTTCAAGGATAGATGTTGAACTTTTGTGTTCATACTTGAATAAATTATGTGTCAACAAGGTTGGAGTTAGAAACATAGGAACATTTTGATAATCAAATTGAGCCTAGGTTGGAGTAAGTTTGGTAAATTGTCATTATCTCAAAAAAAATCTCATTCAAGTACTATAGGGTCTTCTTTAATAAGAACATTCCATCTAGTATTTTGCTTTACAAGGCTTTATCTCTGTGTTAAAGAAAGAATAATTTTATTTTAAAAACTGGTTTATAAAAATATCATATAGTCTTACATTGATAATATGCTTTCTTTAAAGCAAAAAAGAGGGCTAAGAAATGAATGGCACATTATTCCCATTTTGCAGACAAGAGAATTTAGGCCAAAATAAATTAAATGATTTGGCCATAGTTCACACAGTGAGTTATAGACCTAAGGTTCAAAAACTCAGGGCTCTCCTGATTCTTTCTACCATACTAGTGTTTCCACATAAATTGTTATTTGATCTTCACAGTCTATCTACATAGAGTCTATCAACTTTCCAGTCTTATCAGACCTCCTAATTCCAACCCTAAATCTAATATCCTATATGGGCAGATCAAGATTTGCCTATGTTATAGATGAAGAAATTAAGGCACAAAGAGGTTATGATGTGTTCAAAGTTACATGAAACTAACAATCTTCTGCTCTTTGACTGGTGGTGTTGTTATAGTTCTTTACAATTTACATTTGATTTTAAGGTACTTAAATTATTTCATAGAGACCAAAGAAATTTTCCAAATCACCTGTATCCTGTCCACCTCATAAAAACTCTGGTTTATAAACAGTATTAAAATTGGGTTAACTGTCCTCTTGACAATGCTACATACCTGACTTAGAAAATAATAAATGCTTTTACCTATATATAATAGACCAGTTCCTAATGGAAGCCATTATTAACGGGGAAATTCAGGATGATGTTGATGTCCCAAGGGAATATCTAGAGTTGAATCTCAAGTTAATGATTATGAAAGGTATAAGAATAGATGTTTTGGGTTTTTTGAGGGGTGGGTGGGGGTGGGCGGGGGTGGGCTAGGCAGTTGGGGTTAAGTGACTTTCCAGGTCACTTTGCTAGGAAGTGTTGAGTGCCTGAGGTCAAATTTGAACTCAGGTCCTCCTGACTTCTGGGACTGGTGCTCTATTCACTGCGCCACCTAGCTGCCTTCCTCTTAAGAACATTTTAAAGTATATGTCATTTGTTTTTTGCATATGCTGAATAGCTTTGTTCAGATGTGATTAAAAATAAAATTAAGACTTTAAAAATTCATTTGTTTCTTATGCAGAAATTTATTTCCTCTCTCCCCCCCCCCCTTAGGTAAGAGGTTTCACTTTCTAAAAATTGTGTAGTAATGTTGGTATTACTCTTTTTTTTTAATTTAACATTTTTATTGGATATCCTTTGTTTTTATTTCACCTTCTTTTCACATGGATATGCCTTCCCACTTTTACCCAGAAAATCATCCCTGAGGATAAGAATGAATCTAAAAGAACTAAGAGGGGGAGGGAAAGCAAATTCAGCAACACTAATCTCTTTATCAATATGTAGGGTGTTCCATTATACTTTAGATTCCTCAAGAGTAGTAGTGAGGGTCTTTGACCTTTTTTTGTATCCTCAGTGCTTACCTGAGATTGTAGAACACAGATGGTGCTTAATAAGTGCTTCTTGACTTGCTTTCATACCTGAAATCCCTTTTTTTCGACAAAAAAAGGAAGAGAGGACAATTTCTCATCTCATCTTCAAGTCCAGACCTGGTCATTACAATTACCCCCACTTAAAATGTTAGAGTCATTATGTATGTTATCTTCCTGACTTTACTTTCTAGTCTGTTCATATGTCTTTCTGTTCTCTTGACTCTTCATATTCATATTTTCTTACAATGCAGTGATGCTTCTTTATATTTATCATAATTTGTTTAGCCATATCCTATTTGATGAGCATCTACTTGGTTTCCAGTTCTATGGTACTACAAAAAGTGCTGTTCTAAATATTTTAATATATATAGGACTTTTCTGATTGTGATTTTCCTTCAGGTACTTAGCATTGGGATCTTTAGTAGCACTTTTTGTATGGACATGTTATTCACTTTCTCAGCATGATTTCATGTCATTTTCCAAAATGGTTAGAACAATTTTCTACTTCACCAACATTGCCAATTTTCATCTTTGCTAATTTGCTGTATATGAAATGAAACATTGGATTTGTTTTGATTTACATTCTTATTTGTGATTTGGGGCAGTCTACCTTATGATTGTTATTATTTTGCAGTTTTTCCTGTTAGAACTGTTTGTTAATATACTTTTACCATTTGTCCATTGGGGAATGGTTGCTTTATGGAGATACAAGTTCTTGTTTTTTAGGGATTTGAGTGAAACTATATACTCTTCATTACAAGTTAGCATTCGTTTCTTTTGTAAAACATTTTCTGAAATAATTGATTTTTTTTTTTCCTTTAGTCCCAAAGCATGGAGCCGCAGGTTAATCTAAATGTGACTTTTAAAAATGAAACACAAAGCTTCCTGGTTTCAGACTCAGAAAATACAACCTGGGCTGATGTGGAAGCAATGGTGAGTGATTTTATGTTTTGCTCCCCCTTTACCAAAATGAAAGTTTTCCTGAAGAAAATTATTTTTAATAGTGAAATTAAATAGATTACTTACCGAATTTATCCCATATAAAAATTTTTCTTTGAAAGTAATGTTTTAGTTGGGAATTAGAAAATGAATTCTTTTTAAAAAAGAGAAGCTTTGAAGAATAGTAGTTACTTTGGGAGATAAAAGACTTAATAGGATTTTTTTTTTTTAATGAACAGTATGAATGAATTGGTATGGACTTCATCTTAGCTTTGGTAGTATGTTCTTATACATGAGAGGAGATAGGTCAGTGTTCATTGTTAACTGCAAAGGAGGTAGGTTTTTCTAAGAATTGATGGGTTATTTTATTGCTAAATCATAGGTGGCTTGTTCCAAAGTTAAGAAGGAATATCCCTGCTTGTAGGAGCTTACGTGGTAGGCCATCTGCTCTGTTTGGTGTAGTACTTTTCCCATTCTTGCTTTGACCTTTGTACTTGTTATGTTTGTCTGGGTTTCAGTAGTAAATGTTTTACTTCCTGTGTGGCAGTTTATTTAACGGGAACCTTTGCTTAATTAAGATTCCACTTTTGAGCATAGTATCACGTGGGAGTCAATTTAAAAGAATCATTAAGCTATAAAAGACCTTCATAGATCATGCAATCCTTTCCTTCAAACAGGTAATTGTGTTAAAATAGGAGAGATGACTGCCTAGAAATTGGATCTTGTTTTTCTGAAATGTGATGTTTCTTGTTTTTCCTGTAATGGGTAAAGTTGAAAGTTATTTTGATTCTCAAATTGCATAATATGTGTGTTCTCACTTGCAGGTAAAAGTTTCATTTGATCTGAACACCATTCAGATAAAATACCTGGATGAGGATAGTGAAGAGGTAAAGTATATTATAGTACTCATTGCTGACTTTTTAGGACAAAGATTTTCTTATTTCCTAGGAGTGCAGGAGAACCTCATCAATTTTAGAAAATAATTGGTTTAGTTTGTAGGTTTTGTAAAGTGCTGATTGAAAATAGCTACCCATGAGTAGGGACTTAGGGAAAATGACAGGCTTGGGAGACAGAGAATGAAGCTGAATGAAAGAAGAAAAATTAATATAATTGCTGCTTTTTATTTTTAAATTATTTTAAGCCTAAATACATAAGCAGAGTGTGAATAGTGCAAGGAAGCAGTATGGGAATAAGCACATATAAAAGAGTACCTATTATTTATAAGGTACTGTGTTAAATTCTTTACATTATTTCATTTGTTCCTCACAACAAGCCTGCAGAGTAGTTGCTTGTTATTATTCCCCTTTTACAGTTGAGGAAACTGAAGCAAATGGGGGTTAAATGACTTTCCTAGGATTACATTTGGAAGTGCCTAAGGCTAGATTTGAACCCAGATCGTCATGATTGAAGACTAAGGGCTCTATTTCCTATACCTCTTAGTTGCCTCTAACAGACATGAATTTACATATAAATGAAAGAAAGAGTTAAGTGTGGGAAAATATTGTTACTCAATTGTTTCTGTCATGTCTAACTCTCTGTGACTCCATTTGGAGTTTTCTTGGCAAAGATACTGGAGTAGTTTGCTATTTCCTTCTCTAGCTCATTTTACAGATGAGGAAATGGAGGTAGACAGGATTAAGTGACTTGCCCAGGGTCATACAACTAATGTTTGAGACCAGATTTGAACTGAGGAAGATGAGTCTTGCTGATTTCAGGCCAGGTGCTTTATTTACTGTACCACCATCCAAAGGAAAGATTAATTATTGATATTGAAAAAATTGGAAGTCTTTTTAAAAATTTGCCTTTGTATTATGCAATCATTGCTAATAATATAAATGTTCATTTAATGTATGTTTTTATTTTATTGTTCTTTGTCTTTTATAGGTGTCCATCAATAGTCAAGGTGAGTCTTGTTCTTTACTATCTGAGAAAACTATTATTATGTTTATCTTGGGATAACATACTTGGGAGACTTGGTTCTCCCTAATTTAAAAAACACTGGGGAAAATTATTGGTTTACATATTTTCATTTGCATTGGAGCTTTGCTCCAGCATTAGTCACTACAATAGTCATATATATATTGAAAAAATAAATTTGATTCCATTTTGTAATCGATTTTATTCTTTACCAACCACTGTTATTTTGTCTGTGTTTAAGTTGCATTTCTAGTTTTCAAGTTAAGAAGTTCAGTTTTCTTTTTAGAATTAAATTTAAAAGTTTGATTTGCCTATAAATAATTTTAGTTTAAAAAAAACCTCTATACCAGCTCTCCTTGACCAATTAGAGGAAATCTATTATATATATCATAAGTTATTCTTGCAGGTGGACCAAATCAATCAAAATTTCCTAGAGATGAAATGAAAATGAGGGATTGCTAGCCCTGTCTTCCTGATTTCTATCCATTATTTTATTCCCCACACCTTGATGTTTCAGGTTTTATAACCATATTATTTTCATTTATGATGTACTGCTTTCTTTTCTTTCCTTTTTTTTTTTATGCTCTTTTTTTTTGTAAAAGTGATACATCATATTTCATTCAAGGTCTCTTGGTTTGCTGGGGAACTAAAGGCCCCTTTTTAATTGGTAACTGTTAACTTTACCAATAACTTGAATGTGCTTGGAACTTGTCATCTCAGTTTACCTTAATTTCAGTTGTGACAGGTGGAAAGTAAATTCACCTTGGATCTAATCCAAGAGCATGTAGTTACTGAGAGGACCTCATCTGGCACTTGAATTTACAAAGTAGGCCTCTAGCATGAATTCAAAGATTAGTATCATGGAAAGGTTCTAGAGTGTGTGTTATAGAGTCTTAGGAATTTAGTAGTTTTTCCTTTAAGAATAGTATGCCAACTGATGTGCAGTACATTGCTTTATTGCTCTAATGATGTCATATGATCTTGACTTGATGTATAGGCAGTCCCCAACTTTTCAACAACAAAAGCACCAAATTGGAACTTAGAATTTCTCCATGAAAACTGTATTGTAAGTAATGATAAGGTTTCCAGATCACCCCACACAAGCTTTTTTAATGTAGCTAAGATGATAATCCTGAGCCTCTTTGATTCCTGAATCATCTGACCTCCTCTGATCCATCAGAAGTGGTGACTGAGTAAAGGGTAAAGGATTGGGAGTTTTGGTAACTGATTTTCAGATTCATGAAGATAGTGTGGCAAGAAAGGGCTCCTAATAGAAGGCCAGCTTCTACTTTTTTCTTGTGTATAGATTGTTTCGAGGTTAAATATTCTTATTTCAAGGACCACTTGTCTCTTTTAGTTGTTGTATAAGTACTCATGTATTTTTTTTTTTTTTTTTTTATGTTCTTATAGGAGAATATGAAGAAGCCCTTAAGGTAATCATTACCACTTTCATTTTCAAAGAATTTTTTTTTAAAAACATGTCTATATTTATTAGAAAATTGGACCTGAATTTCCAAATTCACTGAGAAGATCACATGTCTGGATATATAGTGAAATTTGTTTATGTAGAGTCCTATGAAGAGGGCCACCCATGACATAAAGGCTCCCCCAGCCAAGTTCACTATAGTATTGCTCATCTTGGATTAATGTTTTGGTACTGCCACTCAAGAAATAGTTTAAAAAAAAAAAAGAGGAAATGTTTGCTCTAGAAATTTTGCTTCCTTAGTCATGTAAGACCTTTTTTCAGTTTTTCCTTTAGTTCATGCATAGTCATGCATAAATATACTATAAATTTTACTCAAGTATGGAGGAAATACAATTTGAAAATGTACATAGTTGAAGCGAATAACAAGTGTAGTCTTATATTGCACAGCACAAATTTAGAGAATTGGGAAGTTTTTTTCCTGTTTCATGTTCTCTCTTTCTGATCCATAGAGTCCATTTTTCAGATTCTAAACTTTGGGGTTATCTAGTCTTTTGAATGGTGCTCCCTTTCCATTTTCCAATCCAGGTTTTAGTTATTTCTTCCATGTGATTGAGAGCTGGAGGTAACCATATGGCTCCCCTTTGGTCTTGGAAGGAGCAAGATTCTTTCATATTTGAGCCTCAGGCCCATCATTTCTGGCTTCTGGTCAGAATTACTATTTAGGTAGCTATATACCTCACCAGTTCAGCCAGTTGTTCCTCAAGTCTGTCTCCTAGGAATCCTTAGTTAAATTTTTTCTTGATTGTAGGTATTCTGCCCTTTTCCTAAGTTTCCCTTAGTTATCTTTATAAAATATTTCAGAGTTCTGGAAGATCTGTCTTCAGAATCAAGAAGTTTCTTCATATGAATAGTTGTGTTTTTTTCTATCAGACAATGAGTTGTAACTCAGCTTGTTTCCTTCTGAGCCTTACCTGCTATGAAGTTTAGAGCTACTATAAATTCAGTGATCAGCTTCCTTATACTAAGTGCTTTGTGTATCTATTTCTTTTAAAACTCTATCTTAATTATATTATTTATAATGTCTGATTTTATATGTATGTCCAATTTGCTTTCTGGTCTAAATTCTTTTTGGAAGTATAAATCATAAAATTAATTCTTTCTGCCTTCAATTTTACTGTCATGCTAGGCAATTACCTTAAATGTTTAATCTTGATCAATTTGTTCTGACTTTCTTCCTACCTTCTCTTGATCTGAAAACCAGATATAAAAGCTATTATGGTTCTATCTCCTTTATTCATTGCCAATTATATTAGTTCTACTGGCTGAACTTAGATGTCCAAGTTAAAGAATTTCACAACTAACATATTAATGTGTTAAAGATAATGATTATTTGGACTTGAGAATTCCCACATTGCATTCTTTTATAAATACTTAGGACCAACTTTGAGAGCAGTTATCAGATCGATGTATTTTCTGATAGTTTTTAGCTTTTTAGAGTCCTTCACAACTTGGCCTGAACCTGTCTTTCTAAGTCTTACTGCAATCACTCCCACATTGCCCTCTGAATTCAGCCACATAGGCTTTCTCTCTGTTTCCCAAGCTCTCTATTCTTGCCTGGAATACCCTCCCTCCTCTCATCTGCCTCAGAATCCCTCTGTTTCTCCAAGATGTAGCTCAAACACTATTTTCTACATGAAGCCTTGCTGGATCCCTTCCTCCCAAACTACTTTGTATTGAAATATTATTTATTTAATTGTATTTATTCTCTTTAGTTACATAGGTAATCACTTTCCTCTTTAGAATATGAACTCCTTGCAATTTGAAGTCATTAGATTTTATTTGTATTGTTTCTGCTTTGCACAATGCCTGACACATTGTAGGCCTTTAATATATATATATATCAATAGATTAGGGTGTCTATCGGTTTTCTCTTTAGGTCAACCTAATCATATCTATGACTTCCCAACTCTGAATACAACTGTGGTGGCACCATTTCTCTATATCTGTTGTCTTCCTATTATTAGAATGTAATCTTTGAGATCAGGGACTGACTTTTCTTTTTTCATTTATATACTCATTGCATAGAAGTATGCCTCTTAAATGCTTTTTCATTCATTGAGATTCTGTATGTATACTTCAACATTATAAAGATAACCCTTTGATCTATTATCACTGCTCCAGACTTTTTTTTTTTAACTTCATAGACTTTTCACATAGACAAGCATTTAACTGAAAAATGGCTTTTTTCTCATGGTTATCTGACATAGTTTTAATTGAATTTCTACAAAATCTCATACAACCATGATATAATAGAATTTTGGACTTTTGTGAGGCAGCCTGGATATTCTGGCTCTAATATTTCCAGTATTCTTGGTGTTCTTTGAGTGAGAAAATGTGTAGTAACAAAAAGTGCTAAGTTCAATAATGCATTTAAATTTACTTGTATTTAATCAAAGTAGTATAATTATATCATAAACATTTTAAAAATTAGTAATGTATTAATAAGTAATTCAGTCTATTGAAGTTATGTTTATTGATTATTCTGAATCATTTCATGAAGTGAACCTGTTGTATTTACTCCAAGTGATGCTTACCCTGGGGTCTAAAACTAGCCAAAAGAGAAGCATTGATCTCTATTATAGTTTTTTAAATAATAATTTATTTTTGTTATCAATTAAAAATAAAAATTAACATTTTTTTTAGAATTTGAGTTCCAAATTCTCCTCTCTCTCTTACTTTAAATAAGCAATTTTTATATAGTCTATACATATACAATCATGCAAAACATATTTCTATATTAGTCATGTTATGAAAGAAACTACAGGCCAAAAAGACCCCAAACCCACAAAAACAAAGTGAAAAATAGTATGCTTTGATCTGCAATTAGATTCCATCATTTCTTTCTCTGAAGGTAGATAACATTTTCATCTTGAGTCCTTTAAAATTATCTTAGATCATTGTATTGCTGAGAATAGTTAAGTCATGCTTAACTGATCATCATACAATTTTGCTCTTATTGAGTGTGTTGTTTTCCTGGTTCTTTCACTTCACTTTGTATCAGTCCATGTTAAGTTTTTCCAAAGTTTTTCTGAAATCACCTTGCTCGCTATTTCTTGTAGCACAGTCAAGTATCACACTTGTTCAGACATTCCCAGGCTGGTAGATACCTCTTCAATTTCCAATTCTTTGCCATCACACACACACACACACACACACACACACACACACACACACACACACACACACACACACAAAGCTGCTATAAATATTTTTGTGCAAATAGGTCCTTTCCCTTTTTCTTCTTTTTTTTAAAATCTCTTTGAGGCACAAACCTGGTCATGATATTGCTGGATCAAAGGGTGTGCACAATTTTATAGCCTTTTGCACATAATCTAACAATTTTTATTGGGTTAATTTCCTCCTGTTATTTCATTTTGGATTTTTTCTGGAACCTATTAATAATTTTTAAATGGGATGTACTCTCAAATGATTTTTGAGAGTCCCTTGGACAGCAAGGAAGTCATATCAGTCAATACTTAAAGAAATTCAGGTTACTTATTGGAAAGTCAAATATTGAAGCTGAAGTTTAATAATTTAGACACATAATGAGAAGATGGGATTCATGGAAAAGACCTTGATTTTGGGAAAGATTTAAGGCAGAAGGAAAAGGGGAAGGTAGAAGATGAGGTGGATAGATATTATCATGGAAACAACAAATCTATGAATTTGGACAGACTTTGAGAAATAGTAGAGGATAACAAGATGCTATGGTCCATGGGCTCACAAAGATTTGGATATGACTAAATAACAACAAGCTCTAAATATCTATTATCATTCCTACTATGTTGTAACTCCCTAAGGGTAAAAACCATCTTATATATTTTTATCACCTCTAACCCATAGTAAGAAATAAACGTTGAATGAATGTTTTTAGTCTGAAGCAATGCTTTTCAACCTCTGTTGGCTGCTGACTCCTAGAGGACTATAGAGTTATTACAAAGGTGCCATCCCATCAAATGATTCTATAATTAGTAAAATATAAGAAGTTAAAATAAGCTAATACATTTTTTTACTGATAGAATAAGTAATACACATGTTTATTATTATTTTTAAACTTGTAAATGCTATTACTATTTTTTTAGTTAATAGATATCAATAATGTACAATTATCATTATGTGAAACTGATTTTTTATATTAAAATGGAAGTCTCTTTTCCAATCTTTTTTGTGTATTGGCCTAGAAACTTTTCTGAGAAAATTATGTCAGACAGGTGACCACTTAAGCACATTTGCCTTTTTAGTGTTCCATGGGGAACACTTTCCCATGGGGGGAAAAGGACCTTAGATGTCAGGAAGAAACTTCCAGCTGTCTAGATATCATTTGTCACTGATCTTTTTTTTCTTTTAATATTTTACTTTATTATTTACTTTTAACATCTTTTCTTTTAAAATTTGAATTTAAAATTCTCTTCCTCTGTGCTGCCCCCCTCCCAACTCATGAAGAAGATAAACTATATCAGTTATATATGTAAAATCATGTAAAAGATATTTAACCATACTTCCCCAAAAAAGGCAAGAAGTGAGAAAATTATACTTCAATCATTTTGAGTCTTTTAGAATTGTTTTGATTCATTGTATTGATTGTAGTAACCAAGTCTTTCACAGCTGATCATTGTTACAACTTTGCTGTTGCTGTGCACAATGATCTCCTGGTTCTTCTCACTTCATTTTGCATCAGTTTATATAGTACTTGCCATGTCTTTCTGAAACCTTTTCCCTTGTCATGACTGATTTTTAATACAAGTTAGGATTTAGGGTGGTTTCGTGATGATTTTTAAGACTAGTTAAATATGAAAGGATGGAATTCTAGTCAATAGAAACATTCTACCAATGAAAAACTATGTTGGATTTTCTAAAACTTGGCAAATCTACATTTGTATTCAGTTTTAATAGCAAATTTTTGATAATTGACATGTTTGGCAAAGAAATAAGAGAAGTAATTTTGCATGTGGTATTTAATTTCTTATAAAACTACAGATCCTGATTTTTTTCAATATGAATCATTTTGTGTTCTTTTTTGGGTGCCATTTGGGATAGCAGTGCCACTTAACTATTTTCATTCTCAAAATGTGTTTTCTTAGATTGCAGTTAAACAAGGGAATCAGCTGCAGATGAATGTCTATGAGAGACATTCCACTGTAGATGAAACTCCACAGCCTGGTTACAAGCATCCACAGGATCCACCTGGAATTGAAAAACGACCAACTGTCCGAGCAGGGAAGAAGCCACTTGCACATTACTCTTCATTGGTGAGAGCCCTGGGATCAGAGATGAAAACACAAGAGGAGCCCACAGCACAGGTGTGATGGAAATGGATCTGACTTCTGAGAATTTTTCTCTTCTTTCTGCTTCACTGTCTGTGATTTGTTCAAGGTTTGATGTATTCACATGACTTTCCTTGAATATTTATTGGGTTTGGGGAATGTCTCCTTATTTCTTGACATATCTAATTTAAAAAAACAAACAGAACAGATTTTACGATGTGTTTTCTTACTATAGCTTTCACTCACTCCTTGTGAAGCTGACAAACCTCAAGATAAGCCACCAGACTGGTTCACAAGGTACTTGGAGACGGTGAGTATGTTTGCTGTAACAGTTCATACAAGAGTTACAAAAACTGGGGGACAGAAGAGACAAATGGGTTGGGGGAGGGAGGGAGAAGATCTTTTAGTTAGTAAAAAGGAAGAATCTCTAAGCCCAAAAAGAGGATATCCAAGGTCTTAATCTTTGAGATTATTCTTTAATATTTTCTTTGAACCAAATTAGCTATGTTAGGAATTCCTCTCTGCTGAGTGTTTGATTCATTTAGCCAGAGAGCCTTGGATTTTGGCTAAATTTGGTGTCATTCTTTCTTTTCCCATTGTGTATACCAAGATTACTTTATTTTTCTTGTTTTGGTTTCAGTTTAGAGAGCAAGTGGTTAAAGAAACGGTTGAGAAACTTGATCAGAAATTAAGGGAGAAGCTGGTCCTCCAGGGTCCATCTTTGGAATCCTGTTCCTCAGCATTATCCATGCCTGTTGCAGAAGAAGCACTATCGTTGCCAGGAAACCAGTGTGACTGGCTTATGACTTGCAGCAACTGCCAGAGAAGAATCATTGGCATACGTTACCAGTGTAGGTGAGCAGCAAGAGCAGAGAATTGCTATCTGTTATTTACCTTAGGGTAAAAATTGAGCAAATAGCTATTAAATACTATTTTTAGGATGCTTTGCTAGATGTTAAGGGACATAAAAAATTTTACATATCTCAGAGATGGTATGCTTATGGGATATGCAATTAAATAAAATATTGACCTTCTTGGCTTTCTGCTTGTATTGTATGAGTAGGAAAAGTTGAGCTTTTAATACCTCACCTCTGAGCTTTGGATACTGAAATCCTGGCTTAGAAAATATCAGTTGTGCTTTTTTCCATGTGTTCCAAAGATGATGAAGTTAGCAGAAGATTCAGTCAGGTCTGTATGATATTAGGGACTGGTGAGACTGAGTCAATGTAGATATCTGACCTCATGACTCCAGTCAAGGATTCTTTCTAACTTTTGCCAGATTGCATAGATTATTTTGGCTAGATATGCTCTGATTCTTGGTATCAATACAGTGGTCAGAGTTTCCACTACCAATGTTAAAAAAAAAAAATAACAATCATCATAACATGGCCTTAGGGGCAATTTCCAAGTTGTTCAGAGGGTTTTCTTTCATATTTGTCATTTGTCCTTTATACAACTTATGAAATAGACGTGAGTAGACATTAGCCCTGGGGAAATGGGAGGTAAGAAATTAAATTGTGATGATTCAGTTAACACAGAAATCTGGTCATTGATACTCTGTAGTTCTTCCTCCTTTTGCACTTGTCTTTTGTTAAACATGTGATTTATTCTTCTTTCTACAGCCTGTGTCCCTCTTATAATATATGTGAATTGTGTGAAGCAGGGTCATATGCCCACGATCCTAACCATATTCTCTTGAAACTACGGAGGCCAATTATGGGTTCTTCTGAAACATATACTCATACAAAGCTCTCCCCTCCTCGTCTGCCAGCTGCTCTGGAGCAAGTCAGGTAAGGCCATGGATGTGGTGTTGGGCACTTGGTCTGTCAGCTTAACTTTGCTAACTGTGTAGGTATAGCCTCTCATTGGTGGAGGTGAGGGTTGTTTCTTAATTTCCAAAGGGTTATTGTTAAGACTTTGTTAATCTCTCATTTTATAGGCTCCAGAAGCAGATGGACAAGAACTTTCTTAAGGCAGAAAAGCAAAGGTTGCGAGCTGAGAAGAAACAGAGAAAGGCAGAAGTTAAGGAACTTAAGAAACAGCTTAAGCTTCATAGGAAGATTCATCTGTGGAACTCTATCCATGGGCTGCAGAGTCCCAAATCACCCCTTGGTAGGCCAGAGAGCCTCCTTCACTCAAGCACTCTGATGTAAGCTTCTAGACTCCAAACTCTTTAAAATGCTCAGAGTTTTGAATAGTTTTATGTTGTATTGTTTATTTTTTATTGTTGTGATGATTGTTGAAAGTACAAAAACCCTTCCCAGGAAAGCTCAGTCATTAAGGGTACAAAATAGATGCTGTCATTCCTGTGGACCAGTGGTAGTACAATTGCTGTATGCTGGAAGAATGCAGCAGAGAAATCATAAGTAACTGACTTTGTGGTGGTTTTATTTACAGCTACTTTAATGTTAATTTTCTGTGTCAAATTTCAAATGTATCCTTTTTTTCTTTTCTTTTTTTTTTCTGAGTGAATTAAAACAAACAGCTGAGAAGGGCTCTCATTAAATCCCCAGAGCCAAGGATAGCCTCTTTGTTCACTGTTCTGGGTATTTACAAAACACTGTATTAGTAAGAAAATCAATAGATAGTTATCCTTATCTGTGTACAGGCTCCCTATGCAACCTTGTGCCCCAGTTGTGCCAACTCTGAGTGCAGCATTTGTAGATGAGAATGTGCCAGATGGGACCCACCTTCAACCAGGAACCAAATTTATTAAACACTGGAGGATGAAAAATACAGGAAATGTCAAATGGAGTGCAGAAACAAAGGTATTTTCTTTATAGATATTAACATAGAACATGAATTTAAAATGTAACAGGGCTTACTTGATTATTTTTCTTCATTCTCCTGTTTTCTTTTTTTCAGCTGAAATTTATGTGGGGAAACCTAACTTTGGCTTCTACTGAAAAGAAGGATGTTTTGGTGCCCTATTTAAAGGCTGGCCATGTAGGAATTGTGTCTGTTGAATTCATAGCCCCAGCCTTGGAGGGAACCTACACTTCACACTGGCGCCTTTCTCACAAGGGTGAGCAGTTTGGGCCCAGGGTCTGGTGCAGCATCATTGTGGACCCTTTCCCAACTAGAGAAAATCTTGAAGACAGTGAAAAAGTCTCTTTCAGCACAAATAAAGTTGATGATCTCTCCTGTCAGCAAGAGGCAAGTATTAACAAGATTTGGCCCCATACCTTTTCCTGCCGGGTGTTCTCATGGTGGTTTTTATATATATATATATATATATATATGTATGTATGTATGTAGTTTTTTTGCTGTTCTTGTTTCCGTCTGGTCCAACCTTTCATGACTTCATTTGGGGTTTTCTTGTCAAAGATACCAGAATTATTTGCCATTTCCTTCTCCAGTTCATTTTACAGATGAAGAAACTGAGGCAAACAAGGTTAAGTGACTTACCCAGAGTCCCACAGTGTCTGATGCTGGATTTTAACTCAGGAAGATGAGTCTTCCTAACTCCAGGCTGTGCCCCCCAGCTTATATACAAATAGAAACAAAATATATATAAATTAGTTTGGGTGGGTTGAGGGAAAGGAGGGACTAAGTCATTGGAGAAATCCATTAAGGCCTGAGATTAGAGGTGTGGCCTGAGGTAAACTTTGAAAGAATCTGAAGATGCAAAGAAATGGAGTTTTGGAGCACCTGGGAACCAGACCAATCTTTACCAACTCATTGAGTCAGGACTTAGAATATGTGAGAGAAGTCTGGAATGTGGGAAGAGGAATAAGGTGGGAGGTGTCTGAAAAAGTGGACTGGAGCTGAGTTATGAAGAGCTCTAAATCCAAACAAAGGATCCTAGGGTCAGTAGGGAGCTACTAAAGCTTCTTTAGGTGGGCCTAACATGTTAGCGTTAGGCCTCTTTGGCTGCTTTGTGTAGAATGGATTGGGGAAGGGAGAGACTAGAGAGCACTTTGGGAGGCTTTTATAATAGTTTAATGGACAAGTCATTTAATCTCTCATTGGGCTTATCTTATGTCAGAAGAGGAAATTGGTCTAATTCAGAGGTTCTTGAAACATTTTTTGTGCTATGAATTCCTTAGGCCAGCCTGGTGAAACTAGTGATTCCTTAGAATAATGTTTGTTGCTTACATTCGTAATTGAAGAAAAAGCTACATTTTTAGTTAAAATAAAGATATAATTTTTTTTTTTCTTTACAAATTCATGGCCCTTCAGAAACCACTGATTCTAGATTAAGAACTCTTGGTTTGCATTTTTTCGAAGTTATCTTCTGGCTCTCAGTCCTAAGAGCCTACGTCATTCTTCTGCTAAAAAACTTTGGCAGTTTCCAGTTGCCTGCTAAGTAAATTTCAGATCCCTTTGTTTTACACTCAAGGCTTTCACTTCCTTTCTACCATTGGCTCCAGTTACTCACTTTTATTTACTTAATGCTCTAGACAAACTATCCCCAGACATACCCCATATTTTCCAGACTCCATGCCATTGTTTATACGGTTCTCTTATTTCTGAAATTCTCTTTCTCCTTCCTTCACATATTGAATTCCTTTCCATTCTTCTTAAGTCCATTTCTAAATGCCACTTCTTCCAGGAAGGCCTTACCTTATACCATTAATAACAAATTCCTTACCTATATAGCACTTTGTTTAACCACTTTTTTTCAGAGAATTAACCCATTTTGTTGATTTATTATAATCGTTCTAAATTTTTACCATATTACATAGAAAATACTAAAAATTCAAGTTACTTTGTAAAACCAAAGAAAACACCAAATCCAGAAATATATTTTCACAGTGGATCCTTTTCCCATTTATTGCTGTTTAGTCATGTCCAATTTTTAGGTGATTCCGTGGACCATATCTTGCCAGTCTCTAATACACTTCAACATTCTTTTATTACAGTTATAAGTATTAAGTTAAATTTTTGAAATATCTATATTTGACTTTTAAAATATTGGTATTTCTTTTGTTAAAATTATTATTTTACATATTTCCTAAGGACATTTGCAATACAAATCAGTAGTTCTCAGAAATTACCTGTTTGTGGAGGTTTTTAAAAGGAAGAGCACAACCAGAAAAGAGGATAAAGGAAGAGTTAGAACAGCTAGCGTATTTGATATGCCTCCCTCCTTTCTGTCATTCTAATAAAGAATTTCTTTGCAGTATCAAGAATTCAAAGCAGAAGCATTATTTTTCAAGCTGAATGATATCACATATTACATGAATTTTGTCAACAAACCACCATGTAGGCATGCTACACTATCCATTAGTTCTTAAGGAAGCAGGCTTAGGCCATTCCTGGCACTGAGACATTTTCATCTTGTGCCTTTTCCCCAAACAAACCATGCTAATCAGTAGATTGTGCATAATGATATGAAATGAAATGTGTAAATTATTCTGTGTGGTTAACTTGAGAGTATCCTGACTTCAGATAAATAGATAAAAGCCACTTGAGAATCACAAGAACCGGCTCAAGATGCAATTCTCTGTCAGGAGGTTCCCAAACTAGGATTGATAGTTACTCTGTTACCCCATGAGAATGCTTGAAGGCCCTGCAAGTTTTGCCTCATTCTAATATATACTGTGTATTCTAGATATGTATTTTGTTTAATCCCCTTACTAAACAGTATGTTTTATAAACTTGGGAACCATATCTTATCTAAGTTTTGTAGTTTTCCCAGTGCTTAGTATAGTGTTATACAAATACTAAGTCCTTAGTAAATGTTTGTCAAACCATTAAGTTACTCAGAATAAAGAAGGTATTTTAAGGTGACTTAGAAGCCTCTTAAGTGACTATGGAAGTATATTTTCCTAGACATGAAGAATCAACTTCCACATCAGTAGAATCACATGTTCAAAGCTGTCCTGTTTCTATTGGCCATTAAATTTCTTTGCTTCTCTATGAAGTTAGGAGCATTAATGAAAATAATTTAATTCTGAAATATTGAGAGGAATCGAATCTCAGCCTGTTCTGACCTGTGGTTTTCTGTAGCTTTGAGAACATTGTTCTTTGTTTACTTTCATTAAATTGTCTTTTTGATGTGGGGACTCTCACTAGACAATTACTCTATTTTAATAGCTTTCATTTTTGTTTTCTAAATTTTGGGGGAGGGGTAAGGGTAAACAGTTTTATTCTGTTAATAAATTTCTAGTGGGGGTCTGAGGTTCATCTTATTTGTCTCCACAGGAAACTTTCTCACTTGCTAAAGAGGAAATTCAGATCGACGAAGTGATTGAATCAACAGAGGAAGCAGAAACTTGCCTCCCTCGGAAGATCAAAAGTGTTCCTAGTGAGAGGGAGCTCTACATCCCATCTGTGGACCTCCTCACTGCGCAGGTGGAAGAGTCAGCTCTTTGAAGGGCAGGGCCCAGGAGAGACCTGGGGAAGTTGTATACTCTGTTGGTGGCTAGATGGCACAGTGGATAGAGCACCCGCCCTGAAGTCAGGAGGAGCTGAGTTCAAATGTGGCCTCAGACACTTAACACTTCCTGGCTGTGTGACCCTGGGCAAGTCACTTAACTCCAATTGCCTCAGCCAAAATAAAGAAAAGAAGAGAAGAAAGATATTAAGAGAAAGGGGGCTGGCTTAGTCCTGATTTGAAAAAATAAAGACTGTATTCACTCTGACCCATGTAGACTCACCCATAGGTTAACCTGTTTAGGAGATCCTTCATAACCCATGACTGATATCTTCCCCCTTGTGAAAATGGCAAAATTAAAGTTTGTCTTGGATTTGGGACGTTATCCCCTACCCCCACGTAACTTCCTTTAGTTGCTCTTCTTGTCACATGGTCAGTCCCTCTCCACCACCATTGCATCTTCTTCCTTAGAAGAGTTAAGAGCTCAATTTCAATTCAGTCTTTCTCCTTCAGTCAAAAGTGTCATGCATTAGAAGGGAGGAGTCTCGAGGGATATGGTGCTATATGGTTCTGGGCAGGCTGTTGAGCAGAGAGAAGTTTTGGTACCAGCATGGGTACCCTACTAACATTGCCCATGTTCTTTTCCAGGATTTGCTGTCATTTGAGTTATTAGACATAAACATTGTTCAAGAGCTAGAGCGAGTACCCCACAACACCCCAGTTGGTAAGAATGCCACTAAACTCACCTTGTTTTGTTTTTTTTTTTTTCATAGGCAGCTGCTAAGTACATGGGTACTGCAACTAAGGCTTTATGAAATTTGGTATTTGACTAAGAAAGTACATTTTGCATATTGGTCCCTTTTTCTAGAATCCAGTCTTATGTCACACACGCCTAGTTCTGAGAGATGGGATTTCTTTTCACCCATTGTCTTATCAGAGGCTATTTTATATACCTGTGAGCCTTCCCTGCCTTGAATGGAAATTATTATTATTATGTATTATGGTTCTGTTTAGATTCTTTGTGCTAGAGCCTGTATCTATTTTTTCTTTTGTATTTGGATTTATAGTTGGCTACCTCTGTCGTTGACATCTAAGCAGATGTTTGTCTGCTTCTGGTATTTCCTACATTGGTCTGTCAGTCTGTCGGAGGGGTTTATGACTATTTCTCACTCTTAATAACTTATGTTTGAAAGATGATACTTTTTTCTTGGTTGATTGTTTTCTTGTCTCTGTTTTTCAGATATGACCCCCTGCATGTCTCCTCTACCACATGACAGCCCTTTGATAGAGAAACCAGGTTTGGGACAGATACAAGAGGAGAGTGAAGGGACAGGATTTAAAGTGCTTCCTGGTAAGAGAACATGTGTTTATATTTTCTCACATATGTATATTTTCTGCTATTGCCATTGAACTTGTCTCAGTGCTTGAGTAGTTTTTCTGTACCGCATAATCCTTACTGTCAATGACATTGGGAGCTGCTGTTTGTTGTTTGACCTAGTAGCACAAGTGATGAATATAAATTGGATTGAAATTTATGGATGTGTTAAGTGTAAAATGCTTACAAGCATTTGTTCTTTTTCAGATTCCACAATGGCATCAAAGACTAAAGCTGAAAACACCGTTCCTGCAGAAGAAGGTGAAGAAGACCTGAGTGGGACCCAGTTTGTTTGTGAAACTGTAATCCGCTCCCTTACTTTGGATGCTGCTCCTGACCATAATCCACCTCGAAGACCCAAATCCCTGCAGAGTGAGTATCTCAATAGCTTCTGCTCCCTCCTTTCTGTCATTCTAGTGACAGTATAGGATTAAAAAAGTATCTTATCCACTGATAGTGAAGATAAAGGATTTTGATTATAATTAAACTCCTGCTTATTCATTAGGCTCTCTGCATATGTTGCCTGACAACTTTAATTATGGTATCAAGAGTGAAGAAACCATCAGAACTCAGTTCTCTTCTTTAGAAGGAGAATCACAGCCCCAGCTCATTGAAGAGAGGCAGCCAGCCCAGTCAGATGGTTTCAGCAAAGAGAAATCCTCATGTGAGTCCATGGGTCTCTTCAGAGGAGGTCTTGGGGTTTGTAAAGTTTGTAAAGCATTTGTTCAGTTGTTCCTAAAGAGTAGTATAGGGAATTATGGCAGCAACCATAGGCAAGGAGAATTAAAAAAATATATTTTTTCCCTCCGTAGTATTATATTTTTCCAATTATATATGAAGATGTTTTCAACATTCATTTATGTAAGATTTTGAGTTCCTAGGAGAACATTGTACACAGGAACATTATGTGATAGATAAACTTAACTTCTTAGCATTATAGGGATCCGAGACTTGGGATAGAAAATGCCTTCCATATTCAGAGAGAGAATTATGGAGATGTAATGTAGATCATGGTAGTGTAGTATTTTTACCTTTTTTTTGTGGTTTGTTTTTTCCCCTCCTGTTTTCCTTTTTTGCTCTGATTTTTCTATCACAACATGACAAATATGGACACATGTTTAAAAGGATTATATGTCAGATTGCTTGCCATCTTGAGGAGGGAAGAGCTAAGAGAGGGAGAGAGGGAAAGAAAAATCTGGAACAAAAAACCTTGCAAAAATGAATGTTGAGGGGCACAGTGGATAGAGCACCAGCCCTGAAGTCAGGAGGACCGGAGTTCAAATCTAGCCTCAGACATTTAACACTTCCTAGCTGTGTGATTCTGGGCAAATCACTTAACCCCAATTCCTCAACAACAACAAAAAAATTTAACCTGTAATCTCTAGTAAGGGTGACTTTCTTAAAATTCATTATAATTTTTCATTATAATAACTTCATTATAATAAATGTAGTCTTATTTAAATGGGGTCACCCAGGACTTACTATCTAGAATTGTTTTCCAACTTTTTGATGATTACAGCAAGCCAGCAGGCAGATTTTTGCTTTGAATTCCTGTCTCAGAGCAGTAATAGTGTGATGGCCCTTCCCCTTGCAGGTGGCTGCTTCTTGTTTTAAGCTCTGTCATGTTTCTTTGAATTGTGTTTGTCTAGTTTTCCTGAGTTGTGATGGTTCTCTCTCTAGTCCTCTCTCCTGATTAGAGCATCACCCTGATTCTGCCACTAGATAGTCTGTGCTTGATCTCCCATCCCCACTTGAATTCCCCTCATGTTTTGCTCTGGCTAGCAACTAAAAGTTGGTTGCTTTCATTCTTTAGCGAATTCCATTCTTCCTGAGGAGAGACTGAGGAGTGATGAAAAAAAGGACACTATCCAGTTGGTAGAGGAGGAAGAGGAAGAGGAAGAAGAACTTAAAGATGAAGTCCGAAGTCAGGGCTCTTCTGCTTCTTCTGAGGATTACATCATCATCTTGCCTGAGTGCTTTGATACAAGCCGTCCCCTAGGAGAGTCGATGTATAGTTCTGCTCTCTCACAGCCAGGCCTAGAACGGCTCATGGAAATAGAACAAGTGGTCAAGGCTGAGCAAGAGCCAGCTGAGGCTTATGAAGGGCTTGATAGAGGGGAAAACCAGCTGCAAGGGCACAGCATCAGTGATATTCTGACAACATCACAGACTTTAGATGCAGTGCTTCTGACACCAGAGCTGGTGGGGCCTCCAAGACAGCTGTCCAGGTATCATTTGCCTCCCCCCTCAGCTGGATGCTTGAAGGGAGGTCAACCAGATCTTGAAATATGTTTCTTCACCATGGGAACAGATTTTTCCTCCCACTTGGCACAGTATGGATATCGATGCTATACTTTCAAGTATCACTTGAGATTTTTAACTTTAAAAAATTTTTAGCCAACATTAAATTAAAGGCAGATTTAGGTAGTTTTTTGTGTGGATTGTATATCTACTTCAGATATCTCTAAGAATGTTTTTACCAGCTAGCTTTCCTTTTGATATCTGGTATGGGGTTCACCTTTATTACTTGGTTCACAGATGCATAAATTTCACAGAAGCAGTGAAAATAGATTAGCAAAAGCAATGTATTGATCAGAAAGTTAAATCTATTTTAGAAAAAGCATAATGCATTTAAAAAGCAAACATATAAATTATTTATATATTATCCACTTTCAATTAGTGTGGAAAGTAATCAAGAATATACTATAATTATATCAACTTCAGGGAGGGGGGAGTTAGAGTTTGTCATTATTTAATACATATTCAATTCAGCAAACATTCAATCATTGTTTATTATGTGCTAGATTAGGAGGTAAAGGTATCATGAGCACTATCTGAAAAAGAAAGCCAGTACTATTAGAACTTAACTGTGAGTCCTATGGAGAGCCCCAAGTTCTAAGTTGCCCTAAACCAAGGTTAGAGCATTCCCCATACATATGTATTATGCTGAGTTTATTCTCACTACATCTCTGGGTATCTCACATTTCATTTCAATGTTATTTTTTGGAAGCAGTCCTTCATCTCTTCAGAATATTAATTCTGCAGAAACAGATTTGCCAGTTACCATTCAAGAATTTTCTCCAGTTCCTGATCAAGTAAGAGGAGGTACTGATGAGTTTGTGCTTTTTTCTTCTTTATTACTTTTTTAAAAATTTTTTTCCAAATTTATTTTATTTAAAGAAACAGAATAAGAAAAAAGAAAAATAGAAAAGAAATACAAAACAAAAGAGAACATTGCCATGTGCCCCACACATTAGGGAGGATTCAAAATATATAACAACAAATACCAGTTCAAGAAAGTATATATATTGGTAGAAGAAATTATATTCGTGAGTGTCCATCTTCTCTTTTACTTCCTTGTAAATTGTTCTTTTGTCCTCTTCTGTGCAACTTTTTTACTTTATTATTTTCCCCCTTTCTTTCATCCCTCCTCACAAACCACAGGTAAGCTATAGTTAAGAAAAGATATTATTTATACATATGTAGATATATACATATACATATACACACGTATTCCCACACATACACACATATCTTTTCTATCCCTACTGACCCTTTGTTTTAGTTCTGTTCCTAACTTGCCTTCCTCTTACTTAACCTCCTCCAATCCATGGATCCCTCCCTTGTCTTCTTCCTCAGTTTTTGCTTCCCTGTCTACCCATCCCTCTCCCCTTATTTTTTTATAGATTTTGGAGGGTGCTATACTCTATGGTATATTTGTTTCTTTACTACTTTCAATAGGAAGAGATGCTAAATAATCTTTTTATCTTATTCTGTTGTCTCAGGAATTTGACCTTTTTTTTTTTTTTTTTTTAAATGTTTCTTGTACTTTTATTTCTGTTCTTCCCAAACTTAGGCTTATTAAATTTAAAGAGGTAATGGAGTATTGTGCAGGTCTAAAATATTTAGAGCATTAATTTATGTGACAGGATCAGAAGTTTCTCTCCCCCCCCTCCCCCGGGAAATCTACTCAATTATTAGATGCTTTGTCTTCTGGATACCTTTTCTTTTTCATTTTTTAAATCAACAGAATTTTCCAAATACTTACCTTAGAGGGGAAAACAATGCTTAGGTTCCCCAAATAGTTACTAAGGGAATTTGGGGAACTCGTTACCATCTTTTTGTGGGTATCTGTAACCAATAATTCTTTTGCTTTCAGAGCCCAGGGCCTCATCAGGACTTGTAAATAATAGACAGAAGAACTATGAAAACTCAAGGTAATTGAATCTTACATAGTTTCCCCTTCAGAAATAGTTGGATAGCCCTTAGTATAATTTCCATTTTAAAGAGTGTCTGCACCAGTGCCTAGAAAACAACAAAAGCAATCCATTATTTTTCTCACTTTTCCATTTCTTTTAAAATGGTTGGGCAATTAATTGAATTTATAAAGAAAAACTATTTTGCAAGACCTTAGACCTTCCCAAACCAGAAACATCCTCCACTCATTGTGCCTCCCAGCACATACATACAATCATATTCTTGTGGTCAGGATAGAGATCAGGAAGGTCTCTTGGTACAATGGCAAAAGCAGTGGATATGGAGTCAAAACCTTCACTGCCTGAGTGACTTTTGACAAATAAATTTCCCTATTTGTAAAACAAGGGGTTGGAAGACATGGTCCCCTTTCCCCCAATCAATGATTCTATAGGAAAATTGATTAAAATTTGCAAACCTTTTCCTCTCTCAAACTCCTGGCTTTACTTATGCCCTCATTTCTCAAATTAAAATCGATATTAGCCTCTTACTTCATTGAGAACATTGAGATCACCTGCTGGGTACATTCTCAATTCCTCTCTTCTGCATTTGTCAACATTATTCTTTACTCTGATCTCCTGTCTCAGAAGAACATGTATTCCCTACCTCAGATTCCCTCCTATCCCTTGCTTTCCTCTTCTCTGCTCTCACTGACTGCTCTTCCTTTTCATAGCATCTTAAGGCTTGTTTTCTACATGGTTTTGTCCTCAACCTCTTCACTGTCTCTGTGTGTGTATGTGTGTGTGTGTGTATTCATGAGTGTCCATCTTCTCTTTACTTCCTTGTAAATTGTTCTTTTGCCCTCTTCTGTGCACTTTTTTTACTTTATTATTTTCCCCCTTTCATCCCTCCCCACAAACCACAGGCAAGCTATAATTAAGAAAAGATATATTTGTTTATACATATGTAGTTATATACACACATATATACACACATATTCCCACATATATAAACATATATTTTCTATCCATACATATATCCGTATATATATACTCAATTGTCTTTTTCACATGTGGAGTTTCAATTAGTTGTCCTATGCATATGACTCCTACATTTATGCCTCCAGGTTTGACCCCTTGCTGAGTTCTCTCTCCACCTCTCCCCTGCCCTGTAGGACATCCTGATTTTCATCTGTCAGCACCCCAAATGTAATGTTTTCACAGTTTAGATTATCTCACCCCTAAAAACTTGTTCTTCACGTTTCTATCTGTGACATCACTGTTCCCTCCTGGCTTTCACATTTGAAACTGATATGTCTTTGGCTCTTCTCTGCCTCTTGTATCCAATTAGTTACTAATTTTTGCTGATAAAGAATTTGGAATCTTTCTCAACTCTTATCCTTTAATATCTTGTCACAGTACCACCCTCTTATATAGTCTTCATTGCCAACTGTCTGTACTAATAGCAATAGTTTTACTGACAGATTGTTTCTACATCTATTCTTTTTACCTTGAAAATCATCTTTCATACTTGTTTTCCTTATGTATAAATTTAATATATGACTGTTGTGCTAAAAATTCTTCAGTGGCTCCCTATTCAAGGCCATTTACTGTCTAGGATTGTAGCTGTTCTCTTCCAAGAGCTCTATCCTCAGCACCAGCCATGATGGCAGAAGGAACTGAGTTCAAATCCAGCCTCAGACACTGTGCCTCAGCAAAATAAAAAAGGTGGGGGGGAAAGCTCTGTCCTCATACCAGATTGGACTGCTTGTCATCAAAACATAACTTGACTTTTCCTCTCACAGGATCTTTGTTTATAATTTTCTCTAGAACTGGAATACCTTCCCATTTTCCTTTTTCCAACTTAAAGGAATTTTTATTGGTCTTTTAAAATACTACCTTTTCCTATTCTGTCATAATTCCATAGTACTGTCCATACTAATATTCCATTTCTGTTCATAGTTCCCAAAACTCCAATCTTATTAAAATGTGTTTTTTCACAGTACTAGTACAATACTCATTATGCAAAAGATCCTTAAATATTTGTTGAATTGAATTCCCTTTGGGAATTCTATTGGTTTGTTCTGTTGATTTACATTTCCACCAATTTAGCATCAGAGTTGGCTTTTCCTTGTACTTTTTGAGAGGTGTTTCTCTTAGATTAACTCAGAATAACTGCCACTTGCCCTTTCTTCTCTTCTTCCCTTTTCTTTCCCAGTATGTACATGGTATAGGTGTGGGGCTAATACCCTGTAGAATCTGATTTCTTTAGTACTTAATTCTTACAACTGTGAAACTAAGCCCTAGAGTTGAACCAAAATTTGAACTTGAAAAACAGATAGGGAGGTACCTAATTAAATTTTCTTTTGAGGGAGTGTGTGTGTATATGTGTGTTTGAAGAAATCCCCCTTCCCCTTTTTTTTCTTTTGTAGGAATCTGCAATCTAGAGTATCTTAAAGGGATGGTTTTTGTTTACTGTATCTGTTGGAGATAATTTGGTCCTTCCTCCACAGGTACTACCATGGGAGTAGCATTACTGGAGGGCTGGTGAAGGGTGCTATGTCTTTTGCTGCTTCTGCCTATAAGGCCCTATTTGCAGGGCCACCAGTCACTGCTCAGGTCAGTGTGTGTGTTATTTTCTTTAACTGTGCCCAGGTCACCAGTTCCCAATATCATTATAAAAAGCCATAAAGGCCTTAAGAAAGAAATGTTCTTAAATAGCTCTTTATCTAGATTTGGATAGCTGTCTGAATTTTTGCCACATTTCATCACAGCCTCTGTTTTTTTTCTTCCTTTCCACCTCATAATCGTTATTTTGAAAGAATATTATCTCCAAAGCTCCTTCTTTTCTTCCCTCTTGACTCCTTAAAGAGTAACTGCCAACTCCTATTTCTTTCTGAATTATCCTCTTCTGAAATATTGAGACACAGTATGTTCTAATAGAAAGAATACTGAATTTGGGATCATAAGACCTGAGTCTTACTGCCACTTACTGTGCTATCTGAATACATCAACTAAACTCCCTAGGCCACAGTTTCTTCATCTAAAATGAGGGGACTGGACTAGATGAACTGTCTGTTGGTTCCCCATGTCCCCCCTCCCCCAATTTTCTTTGCTACACATATGACTCAAAGGGGACTTATTGTGTTTTCAAAAGATGTCTGGAATGTGCTAGAGGTATACAGAGAATGTATGAAGAAAATGCTTGATTAAATTGTAAAGGAATGATTTTGTTGTTGCCTGTGCACAGCCTATAGTTTCTGAAGATCAGACAGCAGTCCTGATGGCCCATCTGTTTGAAATGGGGTTCTGCGATAGGCAGCTGAACCTGAGGCTGTTGAAGAAGCACAACCATAACGTCCTGCAGGTTGTGACTGAATTATTGCAGATCAACAATAACGACTGGTACACTCACCGCTATTGAGGAGCTGCCTTCGACTTGAGGGAACTGTTGTATTAAATAACTCAGCCTGCTGCTCAGAGATGACTTTATTCTGTTATTGGGGTGTGGGGTAGAAGGACCTTGCTTCCTTATTTTTAAGAAGAGTCTGATATGTAGTTCATCGTTGCAACTTCATCACCTGCATCACAGTATTCTTTGGATCCAATCAAAGACCAGAACTTAAATTTTTACTTTAGACTGGATTAGTAGGAAGACAATTTAAAAATTGATTTGGATTAATGACTCTTTCTTTCCCCACCTATTTCTCCCTTTTAGAGAGCATTGAAGACTATGGTTTGAACTTTATTTAGAACAAATGTTGTTCTTGTATTGAAGTTGAGTATGTTTGTCTGGTTTTGATATTTTTGTCTGGTTGGTTTTGATGTGTTGTAATTCAATATGAAAGCCCCTGGGAAAAGATTAGGCTGCTATTAAGTTAGTCTTAGAGCTCCTTTAACTTTCAAAGGGCAGCCTCACTCATGGGTGTTGAAATAACACCCCAAGCCTAGTACTGCTATTATCATATAAAGTATACTTGGTGAAGGAAAAAAAAGATCACTTCCTTACATAGATAGATAGCAGTTACTGGAAATTCTTGTTTTTCCAAAGATTCCCGGTAACATATTAAAGAATAACCACCATTTTCATTTCTGGATTTTAGTGGTGTAAGAGGTAGAAAGAGTTAATTACCTTACCAGCACCTACTGAGTAGCATTCAATTGTAGTCATTTTACATGCTTTTTTCTTTAAGGAACAAGTTTTTAAGAAAAATAGGTAGAACAAAATATTTTGCTAACATAAGTAGATTATAGTGGGGAGGTAAATTTTAATGATTACCTTTTCCCCCTAAGTAATGATAATGGAGAGATCCTCTTATTTTGCAAGAGAGGAGGAGAGAAATAGGAATATTTTTAAAGAGAAAGGCAGGGTCCTGTATTTCAGTGGAGTTTGGAATGGATAAATGAGAATATGTGGCACAGGAGTACTTTTCTTCTAACAGAAACCGGTGAGAAGTAGTATTGGGCCCCCCTATCCCTAATTGGGCCAATAAAATATGGAGAAAGGCTGATACACAAATGGATTTTGCAAAGTGTTACGGAACAGTTCAGCAGTACAATCTTGTTCAGGATATGAAGTTAAAGGTTTGGGTTTAATCCCATTTAACCCCATTTGGATTCCAGTCAGTCTTGGGTGTGGTCTGAGAAGGGAGAAGGATGTAACATTTTAGAAAAATTACTGAAATATTCATTACGAAGACAATGGAAAATCTGGCCCCCTGACCGGGGTATTTGATTCTAGGTGGGAGGGATTGGTTGCTGAATAGTGTTATTTTATTTACCTGGTTGGTATTTATAATTAACAGGATGATTATAATCAATCATTAGCCGTGAATAAGGAAAAATTATTTACAGTATAACCCAGAATGCTATTAAATAAAGCCGTGGGATGCAGATTGGCTAGGAAGCTCATTTTCTTATTTAAAACGTATTTTTATAGGGGCTCCTAGGCAAAGGGCCGACGATCAGGGCACCTGAGACTTGCTGTTTGCAGAAAAAGCCCTTTGAGCAACTCGTGGGCTTTATGGTGGGGGTCCAGGTGGCGCACCGGGGCTGGGCCACGCACTTCTGCAGCTGTAAAGCAACCTGTTGTTGAAATAGTCTAATAAAGGTCGCTTAAACTCTTAGCCTGGGCTGGTTGATCCGAGGGAACAGTTGGGGGGGGGGGGGGGGGGGGGGGGGGGGGGGGGGGGGGCGGGGCCGGGGCCGGAGATGGAGATGGGCTCGCTGGGGGTGGGGCGGGAATCGGAAGAAAGTGGTCTGGTCTAGGCCCAGGCTGGTCCCAAAGGGCGGAGTCCATCCTCCCGGCCTCGGGTTTTGATGGGGCCGCGTCAGCTGACCGGAGAGCCAGAAATTCGGAGCTGCCCAGTCGCCGGGTCCCTCCGGGAGTTCGGCACACCTTATTCCCGCCTGACTGAGCCCCCAGCTCTGCGATGTGCCCCCTCCTTACTATCCCTCTCCCAACAGATGGGTAGTGGGTGCCAGGGAATACCTAGAGAGCGGGAGGGGGCGGGGCTGGAGAAAACCCCTCCCCCGAAGAAACTGAGTTTTATCTTCCTCACGCCTACGCGGGATGACCCTCTTCCCCCCCCCCCCCCACCCCGAGAGCACTGGCACGTCCCGGAACCTCGGCCTCCCGGCTCACGCGCTACTGGCCTGGACCAGAAACTCCGCCCAGTTCCCTCTTCCTCCCCCCACCCCCGACTCCCATCGGACTGGGGCGAGCCGGGGCTTGGGGAGGAGGGCCTGATCACAGACGCCGCACACCTGCGCCCCCCACCCCCGCCCCCCGCGGGGATCCGAGGGAGTCCCTCTTCCACTCCCAGCGCCCTGCTTAGGCCTCCGCCTGCCTCCTCAAGTTTGTGGCGTCCTGAGCTCCCCCCAGGTAGAGGAGCATTCACTTTGGGCGTTCGGTCTCCCAGAGCTTTCTGCCTCTCAAACAGCCCCCGCTGGCGCCCCCACCCACTTTACCCCAAAAGTAGTTCTCCTGGTCTCACCCACGCCCACTCCCGCTTCTCTTCTTCAGGAAACCAAACCCAGCTCATTAACTGTCTAGGGATGGCCCGGATCTGTTGGCGTTCCCTTCTACCGTGACAGCTTCTCCTTTCGTCGTCTTCAGAAAACGAAAGAAGGCGGAACGAGCAGAGGGTTTTGGTATGAGAGACACGACCCTGTGAGTGGATTGTTCTCTTTTACTTGCCAACTTCTGTGCAAGGCAGGAAGGAAAAAGGTCAGATCCCTCTTTTCTGTAAGAGGTGGGGGGGGGGGGGTCTTGCACCGCCTTCAGAGGTCCCTGGGTTGGTTGGTTTCGCTTAATTTCTCTTTTTACAAGAAAAAGCTCATTTGAGAAGGGTGCAGCATATCCAGAAGTTACATCTGCAAAATCCAAAAGCCTCGAGGAGACTTTCCAACAAAAAGGATGGGAGTTAAACAGGAAAGTGTCAATTGTGTGCAACACTAACAGATAAGAGGGGTTTGGGGCAGGAAGTCGCATAATTTTCAGGAAAACAATCAAAAAAGCCCCGTGACCTTCAAGGGCAAAAACTTATAAAACCTTGGTGATTTTTCCCCCCACAAGTGAAACTCTCCCTCAGGATGGGTGAGACAGTCTCCAGGTTTGGCTCTCAGGCGAGCGAGAGCAAATGTCTCCTGTCCCGGGATCCAGCTGTTGGTAGTGAAGCCTCCAGTTATTCCAGCATCAACGGCAGCAAGTCTGTTCTGCCCTGTGCGCCGTGCACAGGCGCGGCCACCTCGAGCTTTGTGACCTGTCCTACCTGCCAGGGGACAGGCGAGATCCCGAGTGGTGAGTCTGGAACTTCATCTCTAAGCCAATCTTTCACAGAACCAGCCGCGCCTGGATGCGGCTCCCTAGAGGACTCCGACGTCCATAGTTGCCCCTCACTTTTGGCTAGCCATTCTTCATGGACAGGTAGATTTCTGAGGAGACTGCCCAAGCTATAACTCCTGGGGGTTTGGGCTCAAGGACATGAGGGTGGGGGTCAATAACTAGAGACATCTGTTCCCTTAAGATCAGGGAGGAAGGAAGTAGGCTTTGAGATTGTACTTTTGCTCTCTAGATTTTAGTGCCCCAGAGTAAATCAGTGAAGCGTTTAAGCACTAAATGACTGAAATTTAACAACTCGGAGACCAGACTGCATGACTTGTATGTCGAAGTAAAATTGAGATCTACTTGAAATATTTATCTTTAAAATGTGTTTGTACAGATAGGAGAAAGGAAAAAATATCAAATGTATTTCCTTGTCATTCGACTTGCCTGGCCTATATTGCCAAGCACTGTGCTAGAAACAAAGAAACGAAATTAATAATCCGTATGTATGTATATGTAACAAAATAGGCATAATTTTTCTAGCAGGCACTAGCATCTTAGGGAGTTGGGAAAGGCCTCATGTAGTAGGTGAGGACTGAGCTTGTTGGGGCACCAGGCCTGTGTTATGGTGTCACCTCTGAAAGAATTCATGACTCGGTCCCCAGCCCAAGCAACGGCAGGCATTTGGGGTAATGCACAAGGCCCTGTTCCTTAAGAGAAATAGGCACTCTATTGGAATGAAGCGTGGTGTGTAGATAGAACAGAAAAATCTCACAAACATGCTGGTCTGGTTCAGACCACAATCGCCTCAGATAGAAACTATACGGAAAAGCCAATGGGGCAGGAGGGGTATTTACGACAATGCTGTTATAACGAACCCCTTCGTGTCATAAGTTCAATCAAAGGATGGTTTTTGCTGTTGCTTCGAAAGCACCGGGGAAAGTCCCTTTTGTGGTTTTATGGTCACCATTCTATAGGGATAATGCATTCATTGGTTACAATATATTTACCTAGGGCACTAGGTGCTTCCTGGTTGCCTAGCAATTGTTGCTGATATAATTATCGCTAACAACCTTGCTATCCCCATCAAGCTGAGCCTTGAAGGAAAATGGATTCTGTGAGGCAGAAATTAAGGAGGAGGGATTGAATTCCACTTGTGGGGGGTTCCACAAGGCAGGAGGTGGAATTTGGTGTGAAGGATGGCAAGAAAGCCAGTTTGATTGGAGTAAAGAGTATATGAAGGGGAGATAGATGAATAAATTTGTATTTGAGCACATACACACATATACACATATACATACACAATTTTCAGAAGTAGTGTGGAGTGAGGTCACGTCAAACATGAATTTGTATTGGATTCTAAGTGGTTTGGAGAGACAAGGGGGCCAATTAGTAGGCTTGTGCATTAGTCCAGGCCAGAAGAGGTGATAGGGTAGGAACAAGGATGATAAGCCACATGAGCAGAGAAAAGGGAGGGAATTCGAGATTTGGAGACAGAATCCACAAGACCTAACAATTAATGGAAAGTGTGGAGTGAGGAAGAGTGAAGAATAGGAGGTGACTCACCATTGCAAACCTGGGTGACTGCAAGGATAATGATATCTGTGATAGAAATAGGAAAGTTTGGAAAACAAACTGGATTGGGGTCAAAAATAGTAAATTCTACCCCGACTCCAGGGTGCATCCCAATCTGCTCTTAAAGAGAGCCTGGTTGAAATCTTCATACAGCTTCTTATCTACTTAAGCAATACCAATTTAGAGTATAAAATTTTTTCAAGTTCACCTCCCTTCCTCTTGCAAAAACCTGGAGGGAGGGTGTCTTTAATTCAGTTTAGTTTTACAAGCATTTGTTATGTATCTCCTATGTGCTGAGTACTGTTTGAGATGTGGGAGTATGAAAAATGAATCCATGAATGTTCAGTTATTTCGAAATTTTTGTGACCCTTACTTGGAGTTTTCTTTTTTTTTTTTTTTTTGGTTGTTGTTGCTAAGGTAATTGGGGTTGAATGACTTGCCCAAGGTCACACAGCTTGGAAGTGTTGTGTCTAAGGTCAAATTTGAACTCAGGTCCTCCTGACTTCAGGGCTGGTGCTTTGTCTACTATGCCACCTAGCTGCCCCTACTTGTAGTTTTCTTAACAGAGGTATGGTAGTGGTTTGCCATTTCTTCTCCAGCTCATTTTACAGATGAGGAAACTGAGGCAGAGTTAAGTGACTTGCTCAGAATCACCCAGCTAGTAAATGTCGGAGTCTGGATTTGAACTCGGGAAAATGAGTCTTCCTGACTCCAGACCCAGAGCTCTACCTGTTATGCCATCTAGCACTTAATTACTAGAAGGATTCAGCTTGTACACAAACAAGAGAGAAGTATGGAGTAATTCTGGTCCAACAGCTAAGTGCCAGTAGACAGGGAAGACCTGAAGACAAAAAGGAGGTAGACCTCTTGATAGGAGGAATGTGATCTAGGGCATAGATTGAGGGATTAACTTTGCAGTGGATGTGAACAACCTTATCCTCTGAATCTGGAGGAAAGGAGGGAAGAAAACAGGTGGACAGTTTTTATTTTATTTATTATGTAGAGAAATTGAGAAACTTTGTAATAAATCTGAGTTCGAGCAAGCCATGAATTGTTTTTTCATTCCTAATTGTTTAATATATTTCAACATGATTAATCGAGTTCCTTTGTAATCTTTATTTTATACATTTAAAAACTTTGTTCTTGAGGTGATTCAGACCAGTTCCAATGATCTTGTCATCAAATGAGCCAGAGAGAGGACTGTGAGAATTGAGTGTGGTTCACAACATAGCATTCTCACTCTTTTTGTTGATGTTTGCTTGGATTTTATTTTCTTCATCTTTTTTTTTTTTCTGGTTTGATTTGATTTTTCTTGTACAGCAAGATGATTGTATAAATATGTATGCATATATTGGATTTAACATGTATTTCTACCATGTTTAACATATATTGGACTACTTGCCATCTAGGGGAGGGAATGGGAGAAGGAGGGGTGGAACTGAAACACAAGGATTTGCAAAGGTTATTGTTGCAGAATTGTCCATACATATGCTTTGAAAAAGCTTTAATTAATTAATGGGGGAAGGGGGAGGACTTTGTTCTGAAAAGAAGTCTATAGGTCCATATCAAGACTGCCAAGGGAGGTCATGCCACAAAGAAAATTAAGAGTCTTTGAATAGATGGTTTGGTCTTTCTAGTAAACTTGGAAGGCAGAGTCATCATCTTGTAAGAGACAGAGTTGAGGTCTGAGGAGAATGGAACTTTAGAATACTTCTCAGGTTGGGTGAAAGAGAAATTTTTTGCCCATTACCAATCTTACAGTTTCTTCTTACTTCATATCTATCATCCTGTGACTAAAAAGGGATCTTTTCACAGTATAATTTATTGAAAAATCTTATTTTGGCAGATTAGATGCCTGTTGTTGCTGACTTTCAGGGGTTCCCTGTAGCCAGATTGTGCTGTAGGTCAAAGGTAGAATTGTCTGCGAAAACTACCTTCCTGTTATGTGAAATTGTGGAGTTTTTCTGAGATGGGATGTGAGAGTTAGAATTATTTTCCAAGACCCTTTCCCACTACTTTTTTCTTTTCAAAAAATTTAATTTTTAATTTATGGAATAAAACAATCATTTCCATAAAATAGTATAACAAAAAAGATGATAATATACGAAACTGCAATTCTATTTTATAATTGTGGAGGTTTTCTGAGGAGCTGGGATGTTAGGGTTAGAATTAATTATTTCCCAAAACCCTTTCCCGCTACTTTTTAAATTTAATTTTTAATTTATGGAATAAAACAACCATTTCCATAAAATAGTATAATAAAAAAGATTACATATGAAACTGCAAATCTATTATGTATAAACTGATACTTTTTTTTTTTTTTTGTCTGCAGAGCTGGAAAAGCAGCTGGTGGCACTCATTCCATATGGAGACCAGAGGCTAAAACCCAGGAGAACGTAAGAGGCCCCCTATTATTCATTCTTCAAACTTTTACAAAGACACTGCTGTGTTGCAAGGCTCTGGGCTGGGTGTTGACTTACTATAGGAAATGAATTAAATATAGTTTCTGTCTTCCAGAGTTTAACTGGGGAAGATATATTTTAAATAAAATATTTTATTAGTGAATTACATATACAAAGAAGGTGCGACAAAAGTTTAGAGAAGAGAAATATTCTTTCCAGATGAAGGCCTTCTGGAAAGAATTGACATTTGAACTTTTTAAAATTTTAATTTAATTTGGGAGGGAGGTAGTCATTTTAAATTCTAAAATCTTTTCTTTCCTCCCCCCATCCTGCACTAGAAAAAGCCACTATTTAAAACATACATGCATTTATATATGTAAAAGTATACTATTCATATTTCAGAGTTCTTTCTCTGAAGATGGATAGCATCTTCCATTATAGGTCCTTCATAATTGATTTGAGTATTTATATACTCAGAATACTAAGAATAACTTAGTTGCTCACAGTTCTTCAGATACCATTACTATTACTGTATACAAGTGTTCTCTTGGTTCTGCTTATTTTACTTTATTTTCCTGCAAGTCTTTCTATGTTTTTCTAAAATCACCCTGCTCATCATTTCTTATAGTGAATTGATTCTTGAAGAAGTTAAGCTTCCAAAAAAGATGGAGAAAGAAAGCTTGGACTGTTACGGGGAATATGAAAAAATGGGTGGGTTTGGATAGCGGGTCTGCTTAGCAGGATGAGGTGAGGTGAAAGGAATAAAAAGGAATAAAATGAGAGACCCTTGAATGCCAGACGCTTGTTTCAGTAGTGGGACGGGGATAGGGCCCGGACACGTGATTTCTTTGGTATAGGGATCTCTAGCTACTAGTGCCACTGAGAGTCCGAAAGCTGGATGATACACAGAGAACTGTAACGGCTTTCCCAGGGTCAGCCAGCCAGTTTCCCGGAAGCTGGGTCTTTATCTGTCCTGTTTGTAATGGAGACAGTAAGGATGGCCGCTGTAGCTTACTAGCACTTTCCTCATCTTCTCTCACTTGATTCTCACAGCCATCCTGGAGCTATCATCTCTTTTTTTAGAGATGAAGGCATGGAGGATTTGTTTCACCACTAATAGGTGTCTCAGGCTGAACTGGAACTCAGGGTTTCCTCACTCCCAACTTCAACGCTCCAAACAGCACTTAGTGCAGCACCTGACACAGTGGGCGCTTAGCCAATGATTTTTGGCCGACTGCCCCCCACGCCTCTTAGCTGCCAGGTTAAGGGTGGACCATGGGGAGCCCTTGGCGGCTTTGTGAGTCAGGACTATGACATCAACGTGACTGCCTGCCTCGGACCCTGCTGTTCTCACTTTGACACTATCTCCAGTGTTCTGCTGTCTTTCCTCAGCCCCAAGCATTGACACTTAGAAAATTCCAGATATTGAAGGTGACCCCTTTAAAAACAGGTCATCACTCTTTGAAGTTTTTCTTAATCCAGGCCCTACTTTTAGTTCAGTAAAGATAGCATAGGGCAGCGGGATGGTGCAGTGGATGGAGCACCGGGCCTCCCATCGGAAAGAAGACCTGAGTGAAGATGTGATTCAGACACTTTTTTGTGGGGGTGGGGGTGGGGCATCAGTGGTAAGTGACTTGCCCACGGTCATATAGCTAGTCAGCGTTAAAGTGTCTGAGGCTAGATTTAAATTCAGGTCCTCCTGATTCCAGGCTCAACACTCTATCCACTGTGCCACCTAGCTGCCCCAGGTCTCAGGCACTTAATGAGCTGTGTGACCCTGGACAAATCACTTCACCCTGTTTGCCTCAGTTTTCCTATCTGTAAAATGGGCTGGAGAAGGAAATGGCAAATCGCACTCCAGTGTCTTTGCCAAGAAAACTCCAATGAGGTCACAAAGAGTTGTACACAATTGAACGATAAGAGCGTATAGATCTTTCCTGTTCTCAAAGACTTCCCTCAAGGGAGATCTCTGGCTACTTCCATCCTGTCAGGAAATTATTACCGTCTGTAATCACTAACCTTTCTATGGTAATTGAAATTTGATTGCCTTGTTGTCCATGGAGACGGAAAGCAGATACTCATTTTTCTTGTGGTCGCCTTTTAGAACTTTGAAAGCAATCCTTAAACCTTGCTGCTCATTATATAGACAACTTGAAATTCATCCCGTTGCTGTCCAGGCCAGTAGTCCCAAGTAGTGTTGGTACCTGGGATGCTTCAGAATGGCATAGATACTTTCTGACTCTTATTTGTGCACCAGACACTTTGGGGCAAACCAGGACTTTTTATGGGATGGCAGTAAGGCAATATTTTTTTTAATAAATTACTTTACCCATGTTAAGAACAAATATTGGGCTTGTCATAATATAAACGTGAATATTATGTAACTAGTCTGCAGACTGGAGAACTTGCTTAGACTGGTAGTCATTCATCACAAACCTTTAAAAGCTTTCTATGTGACACAAAGATGATAAACTAATTTGCAGAATGAGAGACATTTTGGGATGTTTGACTATGTTTATATGATACAAGGGTTATTCTTTCTTTTCTTTTTTCCCTCTTCTCTTTCCTTGGTAGGTGGTAGGAGAAAAATGACATCAGAATTTTTTCTTTTCTTTTTAAAGATTCAAATACAAAGACCAAAAAAACAAACACCATTTACATGTACGGTATAACACCACAAAAAGAGAATTCACTAGAAACCATAAATCTTCATTTCTCAGTTTATTTTTAATGTAATAACATATATATGTGCATATACTTATATCCATATTTATGTAAAACTGTTCTATATATCTATTAGTTAATACTTTCTCTAAAAGTGAATAACATCTTCCTTCATAGATTCTTTGCAGTTTATAACACTCAAAATACTTAATCATTCACAGTTATTCTTTGAACAACATTGCTGTTATCGTATACAACAATTCTCTTCTACTCATTACAGTCTTCATTATTTCCTTCCCTGTTTTTCTAAAATCAACCAGCTTATCATTTCTTATAAGCACAATAATATTCCATCAATCATATACCATAACTTGTTTAGTCATTACCCAATTGATAGGCATCCTCACTATTTCTAACTCTTTGCAACTACAAAAAGAGCTGCTATTAATAATTTAGCATATATAAGTTCTTTTCCTTTTCCTCCTAATCTTGGGAAATAGATCTAACAGTGGTATTGGTCAAGGGTATATACAGCTTTTTAACTCTTTGATCATAATTTCAGATTGTCCTTCAAAATGGTTGGATCAGTTCACAGTTCCACCAATAGTGTATTAGTGTCCCAATTATTCCATATCCCCTACAGTATTTGTTATTTTCCCTTTTTATCATTTTAGCCAATCTGATAGATGGGAGATGATGTCTCAGATATCAGCATTTTGGGGCCACACTTTGCCATGCTCTCTATCTGAAGCATGAGAAGCCTTAGTCTTATCAGGGATTTTCTCTTTTCTATTTGTATCTATTCCTGGTGTTTAGCATACTTCCTGACACAATTGGGGGACCTAATGTGTGCCTATTTGGGAAAACACCTGGCTGTAATGGAAACTGAGCTCAGCAGTAATCCTCAAACCAGAAACCCTCCCTTTCTCATGGACCTACTTCCTTGCTTTTTCACAGAAAGCTCTACGTTTCTCTGGCTGTGTTCACCTGCTTGCTGATGACATCCCTTATCATCTTCTTTCTATTCCCCCGATCCATCCTGGTACAGCCAGCCGGGCTGAGTTCTTCAGAGGTGGCCTTTACTGACCACTCCATCCTCCTCAATGTGACGGTAAGTTCTGTCTGGGTACCTACCCTCTTGCTCACACGGAAAGAGCTATAGTGTCTGAACTGATTTTTTCCAGCCTGCTCTTCAGTACTGTCACACTGGGGCAGGTTGGGGCTGGTCAAATCACTGACCCTAATCCTGTGATCAGCAAGGCCCTTTAGAGGAGGAATGGGAACTTGATGAAAGGCAGAGCCCAGATTGGTATCAGAGGAGAAGAAAGGTTATGCTCTGGATTGTAATCAGGGAAGGCAAGGCATCTTGAATCCCCAGAGGCTGAGAAAGAATACAAGATTACTGAATGTGGGTTATGGAACAGTTTTGCCTTTTAGAGAAAGCAGCCTTGATCTTTAGGTTGTTTAGTGATTTAAGAGCGTTTCTTATGGACTCCTCACTATAGGGTCCTCTGCAACCTAAGAGTTGACATTTAAGGATGTCAGATTGTCAGGTTATTTGACTGTTGGCATTCAGACAGAATTTGGTTCCGGCCTGCCTTAGGGAATGGTTGGTGACCTCATGTGTCTCTGTCTCTCTCTCTCACATACACACACACTTTTTTTTCTTTTTAGAATGTCCTCAACATTACCAACAACTACTACTATCCCATCACTGTAACCCAGCTCAACATCGAGGTCCTGCACTTATTGCTTGTTGTGGGGCAGATGGAAGAAAGCATCCTTTTGCACATTGGTCCTTTGAGCAGTGAACAGGTGACTCTCATCCCCTACTGGCATCCCTCGAGTTGGCTAACTCTGCCCACCAAGTGTCTCTTGGGGAAAGGTGGAGTATGATAGCTATGGCTAACTATACATGTTTTATTGGCAGATCATCTATTCGGTAACCAGCAAGATAGATGATGAAAACACATAGTGAGTATTGCCAAAAAAACAACTCCCAAAAAAACTTTCCCCCTTATTCAGCAAAATGAGTTAACCATTAGGAAGTATGCTAAATAGTGATTTCCAGTTGGAATAGGGCTTCAAGTGGTATTAAAAACAACCCAAATTGCGTTTAATTCTGGGTGCTTTAGAAGAATCTATTAAATGGTTTTTTGTTCATGAATGTGTTGTATGCCCACCCTGTGGCAGTCTTTTGGGCTCATTTTGGTCTGACCAGCCTTAACTTCCAAAATTGTGATGTCATTTGGTCCTTTCTGAGCATGAAGGACAACCACCAGCAGCAGCTCAGGCAGCTTGCCCTGGGAAAGAATGCTTGTGTAGGTGTTGGGCAATGTTTGGGGGAGCTGGGGGTTTACAGAGTCAGAGTCAGTTTCCTTCTGGGAGCTGGGCCTGAGATAGATGGGAGCAGACATCCCTGCCTGCCGGAGCCCGCCCTCACATGCTTGCTGGTCTCTTGGTTGGTGGTTTTATATATATAATACAGCACATGATACAAAGGAGGAACAGTCTGGGGGCTTGAGAGGCTGGGGACACGTCTGTTTCCTTACAAGACACCCTTATCACTATAAACAATAACAGGGGCTGTGTGTGTGTGTGTGTGTGTGTGTGTGGGGCTGTGTGTGTGTGTGTGGCTCTGTGTTTGTGTGTGTATCTATTTTAATCTCTCAGCAACATCTGTACCTGGTTGAAAATCAAAGTCCACAATGTACTTCAGCACATACGGTGAGTTGGGGGGGGAGAGGCGGGACTCTGTTGGCCCTTCCCCTTGGCTCCTCCCCTCCCCCTCCTAGCCTCCTTAACTCTGCCTTTCGGGTAGAAAGCTCTCTGGCAGGAAGTGCATGGTGGGAGGGGGGGCCTTGTGGCACCCTCTGCTTTAGAAGACCCCAGCTACCTTTCTAGGCCTTAGTTTTGCTCTTAAAGATACATACAGCAAGTGTTGTCTTCTTTGATGCCCAGTGGTTTATTGAAAGCTAGAATGGGGGAGATTGAGTTGTTGCTGTCCCAAGGTTCTCTTGAGAGCCCCGGGGTTGGTTGGCAGGGTCCCCTGAATGGCAAGGAGAGCACAAGTTAGGTGGAGGTGGCCTCAGAAGCCCAAAATAACAGGCCAGGCTCCTCTTGGAGGTAAAAGACTTCCTGCCAACATGACATAATAGTCTTATTCCTCTCTAGGGGCACCCTGACCTGCTCCTACCTGAGCCATACGGAACAACTGGCTTTCCAGAGCTACGACTACGTGGACTGCCGGGGGAATACCTCGCTCCCTCACTCACTGGTGCCTCACCCACCATGATGCTGCCTGCTGTCCACAGCTCCCTCATCTCCTGCCCTCCTCCTATTGCCCTCTGCCAAAGGACTGCATTCCACTGATTATCATTTTGGGCCACGAATGAAGAAACCCAGCTTGGTTCCCCCTTCCCCACCCCGGGATTGCCTGTGGAAAGGAGGCTGTGGCAGTGCTGGGAGCTGCTGACAGTAATCCTGACCTGACTGTCTGAAGGGCCTCTCCCCAGACCAAATGGTACCCAAGAGAAAAGGCTGGTCTAGGGTTTTCTCCAATGTAGGGTCTCTGTCCTGTGGCACCTCCTAATCCTGCTCCTCCCCCCACATATTCCCCACCATTTTAACCAAAATTTTGCACTGAGATGAAGATATGATAGGGTCTTAGTTGAATGTGGAGATAGTTGTGGTTTAATGTGACTTTTTTCTCTTTTTAGCATGTGCACTTTCAAAATGTACCTTCCTGCTAAGTGTGAGGAAGGACTTTGGGGTCTGCTATACCTCAGACTATGGAGTGTTAGGGAGCCCCTTTGTGGTAGAATCATGTGCCTATTAACAGTCTTGATTATGGATCTTGGGGAAAGTTAAGGCAGAAAATATAGTCATGTGTTGTTAGTTATATCCTGGGCCTGTATCTGCTGGATTGCCTCATTTGAGACCCTCTGAGTTTTCTGTTAATCCTTGCCCTGTGTCCCTGGAACATGTGCTAGAAACCCCTGAGCACTGAATCATGTGAGAGGATTTTAAAGAGAATACATCCAGAATCTGTCTTTCCCCTAGTAGTTTGTACTCTGTCATCAGAGGAGGAGAGCTGACCGGTTACCCTGTACCCAGGCGGCTGTAACTCTGAGGGGGGCAGAGGTGATGGATTTTACACAGGCCACTGGTTCCTAACTGCCCGGTCACTATGAGTTCTATTTCAGCTAACACTCCTCCTCTGCTTTGTGAAAATAGCTATATTTACTCCCTTGGAAGTAGGTGATGAGAGTCAGTAGTGAAGGCTCAGGGACAAGGGCTCCACAAAATGAGAGGAAAGGTATAGCCTCCACAGCTTTTGAACCAATAGTGAAGCCACTTTCAAAATAGAAAAGAGGCCTCCCAGGTCCCAACAAGCAAGCAGGTCTGTGATTTCCTTCATGGTTTTCTCTCTGTTTTGAGAGACTAAACTTCAGTGGTGGAAAAGGGAGTTTTACTGCCACTAACTAGCCCTGTCTTCTTACCTGAATCTGCCAAGGAGAGAAAGGACGTCATGATTTTGATATTTTTTTTCTTTTTCTTCAAAATGGATTTGCCAGATCATGAGGCAGGACACAAGGAGCTATTGAAGACAATCTCTCTTCTCAGGAATGTCTGAGTTGGTCCCTGCCTTATGTCAGGGCTTCAAGCTTTTCCAGAGACTTTTTGATATTATGACGTCAGGGGGAGGCTGGGGGAGTAGGGAAAGGGGGATTTATCCTTATCCTTTCCTCCTTTTTGTTGTGAAGCCAGAACTAAGCCTAAAATAAACCCCTAAGACTAGCCTGTAAGTCAAGGCTATTTGTGTTGCTTTCTTGACAAGGGGGAAGAGGGTATTGGGGGAAAGCTTCCCTAAGCCACCCCCCCCCCCCACTCCAGGCCTAGCCGGCTTATCTGACCCAAAGCAGTGCCCCCAACCTGCAAGTACACACTTAGGCCCTTGCCCTTCCCCCCACCCCCAGTGCCTTTTAACATTGGAAAGGAAAATGTGCCAGTGCCAATGCCTTTCTCCTCTCCTCCCTAGCCCATTGCATGCCTCAGAAACCCCAACCAACAAGTCATCTGCTGGCCCAGTCCAACAACCTGCCCAGGATCTTTGTAGGAAAAACATTTTGTAAACTTTAGAGTGCCATGTCAAGGTTAAGGAGTTAGGGTGAGACCATAGATGTGTTCTGGGGGTAGCAAATTCAGAGATGATTTGAGGACCACCAGGTGGAGCTCCCAGAAGCCTAATTATCCTGGTTGGTTTTGTTTGCTGGACAGGAAGGAGCAGCATTCCAAACTTCGTTCTAGTTGTCCTTCCCAATGTTCCATGCACATCCAGCAAGAGTCTTTTTTTGTCATTTCAAGAACAATTTCCTTTTTTTATTGATGCATGCCATTATCCTCAGTGTTGGGGGAAAGATTTGTTAAGGGAATGTTTTAGATGCCAACTTTATCGATTACTGATTGATCTCCTGATGAACAACAGTGTAAGGCTGGATCCTCTCTCTCCACTACCACTGCTGGACATACTCCATAGCCTGAGGGAGGGGAGAGGGAAGGAATGGAGCAGGCAAGTAAAAGTTAGGCACTTACTGAGCTCAATGAAGGGGCTAGCTAGAGTTTGACTTGGAGTCAGGAAAATGCAAGTTTGAATTCTGCTTAAAAGATTTTACTGATTAGCCCTGTGATCCAGGGCAAATTTGTAACCTTTATTTCTCCCTCAATTTCTTCATCTATAAAATGGATTAAATAATAGCACCTGATCACAAGGTTAATCTCTGTTTCCTCAAATAATAATAATAGCACTTCCCTCCTTGGGTTGGGACAGGTGGTGCAGTGGATAGAGCACTGGGCTTGGAGTCAGGAAGGAGGCCTGAGTTCAAATCCAGCTTCAGACAATTTCTAGTTGTGTGATCCTGGGCAAGTCACTTAATCTTGTGTTTGCTTCAGTTTCCTTATCTGCAAAATAAGCTGGAGAAGGAAATGGCAAACACTGAAGAAAAAACAATAATTCTGGAGTGTACTGAGGTTCAAGTGAGATGATAATTACAAAACACCTGTTTTTTCTTATTCCTATTTTCTCATTTTTTGGGTCTAGTATCTTAAGTTATTAATTATCCCATTCTTTTGCACCCAGGTCTTGCATGTTTCCCCCTTTCCACTATGTTCCTTTTATCTCACCCACCAATTTGCCCAACTGTCACTTCTCTTGAGCCTTCTTTGTAGCTGGCTGCATTACATCCCCTGTCTAGAATTTGGAGTAAAAGAAAGAAGGAATTGTCTATACTCACTGCCTACTGCCTCCCCCCCCTTTCCTTACCACATTGCCTTGTAGTCAGGCACCAATTATATATATAATACACATATATATATTTAATATTTTGTTTTTTATGTCACTCTTTCCCTTCTCTCTCACCCAGAAAGCCGGCTTTTATAATAGAGAATTTAAAAAGTGGAGGGAAAAAAAGCAATTCAGCAAATCTGATTATCACACCAACTTAGTATTAACGCTGTGGTATTCCACATTTTTCAAAGTGAGGGTGACATGGGGTGGATTTTTCTTCAGAGCCAAGATTGGTCATGATAATTACACGTTTTTATAGATGCGGGGCATTTCGTCAGGCCTTGTTCTTTCTGCCATATTCAACACATTTGATCATTCCTCAAAACCTGGCACCCTTCCCTTGAATTCTTCCAATTCCCCAGCTGAAGGCAATTAGTCCCCACCTTTTGTTGTAATCTCCACCTACAAATTTAAATTAAACCCATGTGGTTCTGGCACCAACCTGGCTCAGGGACTAACCCTAAGGGGCAGGATGTAATTAGGTAATTAGAATCAGAAGACAATGTTAAATCCAGCTCCACTGCCTATTGTCAGTGTAGCTTTTAAGTAGAGGCAATCTGCTGGGGATGAAATAGGACAGGATCATGGGTACATATACCAGTAGAGTGGTGGGGTCTTGGAAAAGAGTCTCAACCCTCCTCCCCATGGCAATTTCTCTGGATCACAGCTGGAAGGGGCCTTAAAAGCCTTAGTCCTACCCTCCACATTTTTTACCTCTCATATGGTTAACACAATCCCTGAATGACTCTCAAAATCTCGGGTTTCTTGCTGCTTCTGCTGAGTTCCAGTCCTGCATCTTCAACTAAAGTTGGACATTTCCACCCGGATGTCCTGCTATCATTTCAAATGTGCCTAAAACTGAACTAGTGATTTTTTTTTTGCCCAAATTAGCTTTTTTCATATTTCCCATTTTTCCTTTCCTTCCCTTTCCCTAACTTTCCTTTTCCTTTCCCTCCCCCCCACCTTTGCCCTTTCCTTTTTTCCCTTTTTTCCTTGCATCTCTCCTTTCCTCTTTCCTGCTTCCCTCCCTCTCCTCCTTTCTTTCCTCTCTCCTTCCCTCTCTTTTCTTCCTTCACCTTCTTCCCCCCCCCTTCTTTCCCCCTACCTCTCCGTTTCCCCCCTCCTTCTCCCTTTTCCTCCCTCCCTACCCCTTTTTCTTCTCCCTTTCCCTTATTCCCCCCTTCCCTTCCCTTAATCCCCTCCCTTTCCCTTCTTTTCCCCTCCCTCCCCCTTTTCCTCCCTCCTTCCCTTCTCCTTTCTCTCCTCCCTCCTTCCCTTTCCCTTCTCCCCCCTCCCTTCTTTCCTCCCTCCTTCCCTCTTTCCTCCTTCCCCCTTCCCCTCTCTCCTCCTTCCTCCTTCCCTCCTTTTTCCTCTCTCCCTTCCTCCTTCCCTCCCTTCTCTCCTTCCCTTCTCCCTTCTTCCCTTCCCTTTTCCCCTTCCTCCCTCCTTCCCTTTTTCTCTTCCTCCCTTCTTCCCTTTTTCTCTTCCTCCCTTCTTCCCTTTGTCCCTCCCTCCTTTTCTTTCTCCTTCCCTCCCTCCCTCTATCCTTCCCTCCCTTCTTTCCACTCTCCCTCCTTTCCTTCTTTCTTTCCTTTTTTCCTTCCTTTTCTTTCTTCCTCCCTCCCTTCCTTCCTTTTTTCCTTCCCTTTCCTTTCCTCTCTTCCCTCCTTCCTTTCCTTTCTTTTTCCCTAATCTCCCTTTCTTACTCTCTTGTCTCCCTCTCCCTTCCTTTTTCCCTTTCTGGCTCCCTTCTTTCCCTTCACTTCTTCCTCTTCTCCCTGCTTTCCTTCTCCCTCCCTCTCTTCTTTCATATCTGCCTCCTTTCCCCATTTTTTCATATCTATTTCCTCCCTCCTTTCCCTTTTCCTTCTCTTTCTCCCTTTATTTCCTTTCTTTTTTCTTTTTTCTTTTTCTTCCTCCTTTTCTCTTTCCTTCCTTCTCTTTCTTTTTTATCCACCTATCCTTCCTTTTTCTTTCTTTTCTTTTCTTCCTTTCTCCCTCCCTCTTCTCTTTTTTCTCCTCTCTTCTCTCTTCCCTCCTCCCTCTCTCTTTCCTTGTCCCTTTTCCTCCTCTTCATTCCTTTCCTCCCCCCTTTCCCTTCATGCTTATTTCTTTTCATCTCCATGACATCTTTCTCAATGGCCCAGTCTTTGGTGTCTTTCTCCTTTGAGCTTCTATAACACCTTAATCAATTTTACTATTCACAGGCACCTAATGTCTACCTCCTTTTTATCATCCTTAATCTTTCTTTTGTATCTCTTCTGCATCTCTGAAACTACAAGCCTCCTGAGGCCTTGGATTGTCTCTTTTCTCTGTATATTCCTAGTGCCCACTATGAGGTATCTCACACATAAAATGCATTTAGGAATCCCTTGGTGATTGTGATTTGAAGCCCCTTACAGAGAACTATACCAATCTTCCCCCCCCCCCCCCCCCTGCCCTTACCATAGCAAAGTGACAGAGCCCTGTATTCCTGGATGGGGATTGTGATGGGAAGAGAGTGGGGATTGCTTGCCCTTTCCTCTCCCCTTACAACTTATCCTTTCCTAGCATTATAGACTCAGAGGTGGAAGGGCTCTCAGGGGTTGGGCATCTAGGTCTAATTTCCCCTTTGTTTACAAGTAGGGCAACTGGCTTAGCTGTCAGGTCGGGTGATCTGCCCAGGGGTCACGCGGGTCATAGGTAGTAAATCAAGTCTTTGCACTCCAAATCCAACACTCCTCACAATTCACTCACACTCATTCTCTGTCTCGTTCTTACCGTGTATCTTTTTCCACGTTTGGAATGGCGAAGAGTAGAATCTGGGGCACCTGATGGTGGGGTTGAAATGGAACAGAAAACAGAAGTTATTGATAAATAGTTCCATTCATTCATTCAATCCTGTATGATTGCTACTATTGCTAGCTGTAGGAGTGTGGTCTGACCTTTAAGATTCTTTTTACTTATAAATCCCATAGTACTGTATGCAAGGAACTAAAAAAGTTAGCTAATTAAAACAGACCACTTGCCCTCGTAGAATTCACAAATTTTTAGGGGGTATTTGACACCACCCAAATGATCAATTATTATTAACAATAGCTAATTAATATTATTTTGGAATAGGCTCTTTGCTAAAGTTGACCATCTGCTGACAATTGTTTTAGCAATTTATCCTGTCAGAAACAAGTTTAGAAGAACTACAATCATTATTTTCATTCAACAAGCATTCCTTAAGCACCTACTATGTGTCAAATTCTGGGCTGGATGAAGAGAAAATAGATTCTGGGCTGGATGAAGGGGAAATAGACTTAATGGAAACAACCTGTGCTTCCAAGTAGCTAACAATATACTACTGGGGATGTTAGGAGGAAAACAAACTTGTACACATAAATCTAAAATATATACAAAATTATACCAAGTAGTTGGGGAGAGAGGGTACTAACAACTGGGGAGGGATAGGAAAAGTCTCATGCAGGGGATGACTTGAGTTTTAAAGGAAATGATTTTTTAAGAAGCAGAGGTGAAGAGATTTTCTTAAGAGGCAGAGTGAAGAGTGAGTGCATTCCAGCCTCAGGGGGAGAGCTTGTGCAAAGAGTATTTGAAGCAATATTTATACAGATGAAATCATAGAATCACCAAGTGTGAAAGTTCTAGTAAGTCAAGGGAATACAGGAAAGCTTCCAGGAAGAGTTGGCATTTTAAGGTTGAGTATATTTCAACAGAAAAATTTTCCAGGCTTAGGAAATGTTCTTAAGGGAACAAAGATATGGATGGAGATAGGAAAGATATAACTGGGCAGGAAGGAAGAGGGGATAGCAAAGTGAAGGAAAGTAGTATGAACTAAGGCTAGCCAGTTAAGAAGGTGCCAGCCAGGTAATACGGCTTTGAATTCCAGCCTGAGAGTTTGTACTTTGTTTAGAAGGCAAATAGGACACCTACCAGTGAATTTGGGTACAGTAGTAATAAAATGAGATCACGAAGATTTTAACAGCAGTTTATAGGATGGATAGAAGAGAAACTGGAAGCTGGGAGATTCATTTTAGAAGCTCATGCTATAGTCTGGGTCTAGAATCAGCAGGAACACAAAGGAGGGGACAAATGAGAATGATTACAGAAGTAAAAAGGGTTTTGACACTTGATTGGATGTGGAGGCTGAAAGGGGCAGAACCAGAGACTCTGAGTTTCCACTTCTGGGTATGAAAATTTCCTAGAAAAAAGCTCCCACTCTAAATTGTTTTCAGTCCTAATATACTTTTGATGGCCTGCCATCTAAACATCTTCCCAGCTCTCTGTATTCTTTCTCTCTCCTTCTCAAACTCAGGACCTCTTTTCCCAAGGTACCTAATTTGTATTTATTTCTTCATCTATATGTTGTTCCCCCCTCCCCAAAAGAACAGAGATTTCTTGAGGACAAGAACTATATCTATTGCATCTCTTTGCAATCAGTAAACAGACATGTAAGTGATGGGTAGGCTATTGGTCCCTAAGTGGGAGGGATATAAAGAAAGGCTCTCAAGGAGCTCCCTGTCTACCCAGTAGGTGCTTGAGAAATGCTTGATGAGCAGCAGATAGGTTGGGAGCCTGTGGTTTTTCATCTTTCAGGTCCTACAAGCATACAACCAGACTTAGGCTGGGCTTGTCTGGGAGAGGGGGCTGGGTAACTTGGTGCTCCCTATGGGGTGATCCCCTCTCTCTGCTCAGCCCAACTCCACATCCCCACCCCCCAAACTCCCGGGACAGCTCACTTACTGTGTTTGAACTCTTGGGGTTGATGGGCTGCAGCAGCAGCAGCAGCGGCGGCAGCGGCGGCAGCTTGCTGATGACCCACGGAATGAATTTTGTGATGATGGTGACCAGTGTGATGTCCAGTCTCTCTCTGTTCTTTGCTCTGACGTTGGCTCTTGCTCTGTTCCCGGTCCCGGACCTGGCTCTTGCTCTGGCGCTGGCCCTTGCCCAGGCCCCGCTCCCGCTCCTGGCTCTTGCTCTGACATGGGTCCCGGTTCCGGTCTCGGCTCTTGCTGTGGACCACTTCCTGCACATCATCTTGGTCCTCCTCCTGGTCGTCGTCGTGATCGTGGTTTCTGCTCTGATGTTGGCCCTGACCTTGGAAGTGACACTGGCACTGGCACATGCAGTGGCCCATAGTATGGCGTTCAGGAAACATGAAGCAGCCTCTCAAGTCATCTGGATTCTCTCCAGTGAGGAAGGCGCTGGTGTTCCGGTGAGAGGTCTCTGGGCTCAGGTTGCCATATAGGTAATCAGCGTCAGGGCTTGGAGAACGGTACCGTTGATAGGGTTCAAGACCCATGCAATATCTTTGTTCCTCCAGGTCATTTTCTATCTTTTTGTTCTTCAATTCCTGAGATGTTCCAGAGACTGCTTCAGCATCCAGTCCCTCACTTTCCCAGCCAGGGCTGTGCTGATCTGATGGTGATTGGGTGACCAAGCAACCTCCCCCAGCCCCAGGTAATGGCACCCTTCCAGGGTTGTGGGTGGGGAGGATGGGGTGGGGAAGGGTAGATTTGAATTGGGAGGGGGGAGAAGGGATGAGTCAGTAATACAAATGACTTTCAACAGTGAGCAGAATTTAAAAGCTCAGAGTCCTAGAGCTGAACTTCCCCCCTTAGTCCCTAAGCTAAGATCTGGCTCACATCATAACTAGCTGAGTCAACAAAGAGAGCCAAGGACAGGAAAAGTCAAGAGGAAATCCCAATGCAATTCAGCAAACATTCATTAAGCATCTATAGCATGCAAGGGACCATGCTCCCAAGAGGCTTTTTCTCCCTCCCCTCCATCCCCAATGTAGAAATTCATTGCTGAGAAGCAATTGCTACTAGGGGGTCCTTCTCTCCCAAGTATGTGTACTTTTCTCCTCCTCATATTTAAATCTTTTCCAAGTCCCAGACTCAGCTCCCCTGCTGGCTATTGGGAGATTTTAAATAAACAACTTGGGGAGCAGATTAAAAGAGAGCAATCCTCAGAGGGTCCAGGCTTCCCCTCACTTACCTGTTGAAGCTGGTAGTGTCTCCTCCTGTCCAAAGCCATCTGTCTGCGCCTGGCTTCCCAATGATAAGCGCTGGCCATGGTGTTGGAATTTGGAGAAGGAAAGGAGATAGAGAATGGTAAGGAAAAGAGAAATGTTGAGGGGAAAGGAGAAGGGAGAAGGGGAGAAGAGGAAGTGGGGGGAAGAAGCGAGGAGAAAAGGAGAAAGAGATGGATAGAAAATAGAGAAGAAAGGAAGAAGGGAAAAGAAAGGGAAAGGGAAGGGAAAGGGAAGGGAGAGGAAGGAAAAGAGGGTAGGGAAAAGGAAGGGAAAGGAAAAGGAGGGGAAGGGACAGGAGAGAGAAGAGAAGTTACTACTTTTTCCACCACACTGTCCCCTCCTCCATGAAAAAACCCTGTTCAGCCTTACCTGTAACCAGAGCCACCTCATAATGTAAACTGCTGTCAGGGCAACTGGGATAGAGGAGGTGGGTGTGTATGTGTGTGTGTGTGAGAGTGTGTGTGTGTGTATGTGTGTGTGTGTGTGTGTGTCTATGTGGGTGTGTGTCTGGGTAGATGGAATGAGGGAGAACTGCTTGTCCCCATAAGCATCCCCAACGTCTCCATCTCTTCCAGTCTCTTGAGAAAACAATTCCCAGATTCCATCTACTTGACCCACTCCCTCAGAAACACTGATGGCACTGAGGGAAATGTCTCAAGGAGGCCAAGTCAGGCTGGTCCTTTGCATTTCCTTTCTGGAATCTTTGTACAAAGGTATGAATTCTGCAAGCCCCATTCCCTTTAATATGTGAATTTCCTTTTAGGGAATTTTAGGGAATCAAAAGTTTTGAGCTACAATAAAGGAGAAATGATTCAGTTCAACCAACACACTTATTCAAATCAACAAATTACAGCCAAGCATCAAGTGCCTACTATTGTAGGTACTTTGCTAGGCACAAGGGGATGCAAAGAATGAAATAAGTGCCCTCAAGGAACTTACATTCAATAACATATACATATTAGTAAATACAATAAAAAAATAGACCTGTGATTTCCGTACACCAATGTACAGATTGCTGGGTGAAGGAATTCCTCTAACAATAAATGCAATTGGCAATCTCATATAACTTACAATCTTAAGGAAAGGTCTGGAGCCCTGAGAGAGGTCAAGTTACCTGGATCTCATACCCCTGAGCTGGTATGAGACTCATACAAAATCTGACTCGTACAAAACACAAAATATATACCAACTGAAGACCGAGTGAACGGGGCGAGGAACACCTCTAAATAACTGGGAAAGACCTCCTGTAGGAGCTACAACTTCAGCAGAACTTTGAAGGAGCTAGGGATTCTAAAAGGGGGATATGAGAAACAGTCTATGCATAGAAATGGAGGCTGAGGGGTAACCAGGTGGCCCAGTGGGTAGAGCACAGGCTCTGGAGTCAGGAGGATCTTATAGTTCAAATTGAAATCTCAGACTCTTACTAGCTATGTGATCCTGGGTAAGCCACCTAAAAGTAGAAGAGAAGTAGAGACTACTGGATGAGGAGCTACAAAAGTCTCTTTGTCTGAGGTACAAAGTGTGAAGGGAAGAAAAATTAAATTAGCTTGAAATGGGAGATTGAAGCCAAACTAGAAAGGGCTTTAAAAGTCAATCAGACTTACAGTGTTTTATCCTAGAGGCAGTGGGGAAACCCTGGAGCTTCTTGAGTCCAGGAGCTACATGGTCTACTGTGTTCAAAGGACTGTGCTTTATACTGGGATAGAACCAAATTTTCTCATGGAGTTTTCGGTCTTTAAGAAGAAAGGCGCGGGTAAGTATATAACGCAATAATAGCAGGTAAATGCGTCATAGAGGTATAAAACAAAATGCTCTATGGAAGGGGAGAAGTCATTGTGACTGGAGAGATCAGAGAGAGTTCGTGAGAAGGCTACATCTGAATTGGACTTTAAAGGATCGGGCTCTAAGCAACGCGTCGGGACTCCCTCTCCGGGCCACCTGTCCCCAGCCTCCTCGGAAGACCTGCACGGACTTGACAACTTGGAGGAGCTCTCCCCCAACAAGAGCTCCCAAATCCGCGCGAGCGAGAGCGGGCAGGACGGCGGCAAAATGTTTATTGGAGGTGTAAGCTGGGATGGGAGCCAGAAAGATCTCGTCGGATACCTGTTTGGTTTTGGAGTAGTCCTTGAAGTCAGCGCATTTAAAATGGATCCCCTCTCAGGGAAACTCGAGTGGTTTTGCATTTGTGCTTTTCAAAGATGCTTCCAATGATAAGGTCCTGGAACTTAAAGAGCCCAAGCTGGATGACAAGTTGATAGACCTCAAATGGGCTAAAGCGAAAGGAGCTCTCCGAAAAAAAGCATTTGTTGGTGGAGTGAACTCGGATATATCTGAAGAACAAATCAAAGAATACTTTGGAGCATTTGGAGGGATGGAACAGATTGAACTCCTTATCCACCGAAAAGGAAATGAAAGAAGAGGATCTTGTTTCATCACATATACAGATGAAGAACCAGAAAGAATGATTAGAAGTAGATATCATCAGCTTGTTTCTGGGAAGTGTGAAATCGAAGTTGCCCGGCCCAGAGATGTATACAGGAAGCAACAGCAATAACAGGAGGGAGAGATGTTGCAGATGGTAGGGGTGGTGGTAGGGGAGATGGGACTAAGGGTCTTGGCCCAAGGTCAGAGTCAAAACTGGAACCAGGATTTAATAACTATTATGACCAATCATACTAGCTGTATGACCCTGGGCAAGTCACTTAACCCTGTTTGCCTCAGTTTCCTGATCTGTAAAGAGCTGAAGAAGGAAATGGGCAAAACTACTCTAGTATGCTAAACTGTCATCAAGGATACTCTTTGTGACTCCATTTGGGATTTTCTTGGCAAAGATAACGGAGTGCTTTGCATTTCCTTCTCCAGTTCATTTCACAGATGAAGAAACTGATGTAAACCAGATTAAATGAGTTGTACCGGGTCACAGAGTTAAGAAATGTCTGAAGTCAGATTTAAACTCATGAGAATGAGTTCAAGACTTGTCCTCTATCCACTGAGGTGTCTAGTTTCCCCATAGTAGCTAGGATGATGATCAAGACTATAGTGGCGATGGCAGATATGTTTATACTGGATATAACTATGGGAACTATGATTATGGACAAGGATATGCAGACTCTAGTGATCAACAAAGCAGGTATGACAAAGCAGTACGGGGGGTCAGGGTGGGGTTGGTAATCACCAAAATAATCACCAGCCATATTAAAGAGGACCTGGAGAAAACAGGTATGGATGCTATAGCAACCTATCTTGCAGGATAAAGACACTGAATGGAGAGTGGTTTTCTATTGTTCTGAGGTGACTATTATGTAAAAAAAACTTTTACTGTACAGGACACAACTGTGTCCAATTGTATATAGTGGGCCACTTCTTGCTTTTATTTTATCCTTTGCCATCTGTATTACAGCAAATGTGAATTTGCATTGATACAAATTTCATTTGTAATATCTCACGTTAAATGATTCTCAAAAATAAATTGCTTGTCATTGTTTTTTTGTGTTAGGTACTTGAGAGCTCTATAAATATGTAACTTAAATAAACAATAACTGAATCACAATTTGTTTTTCAGGGATTCTTGGACAGTGCGGAGAAACAGTGGTTCTTTATAGATAGCAAGCAGCAAATTTTGCCTTCGTTTCCTAATTCTCTTGATAAGATCTATGCTAAAAATTCATGTCCATGTTTAAAATAACCATAAGTCCTACTATGCAATTCAGCAGTTTTTGTAGCCCATTCTTTGGGTATTTGTGATGAGAAATATTAATTCAACATATTATGAGTAGTTGAAATTGTTTCTATCAGGCCATAGATTGTTTGACTTTTATTTTCAAAAGGAGAGTCCTTTTCACTAACCACCATGAAATAAGGCACAAAATAATTGCTTTTATGATTTGATATGGCATTTTGAGTCTATGTATTAAAAAAAAAAAAGCAATAAAGCAAAGAACTCTGCCTCCCAAGAAACAAAATAACAAGAAAACAAACCTAAACTACTCATCTTATTCTGATTGTCACTTCCATTGAATATTAGTGTAATTCAAATTGCATATTCCTATATTCATTGAAAGTCGATGGAAATGGAAATTGAAACTTGCATGAAATAATGAAGAGCAAAATGAACAGAACCAAGAGAATGTTTTATATAGCAGTGGCTTTCAAAGTGTGGACCAGGTAATCCTGGGTGTGTCTGAAATCCTTTCAAAGGGTCCACAAATTCAAAATTATTTTTATTTAATTTAATTTTTTTATTTCTAACATGGTAAATATCTATAAACAATATCCATATAAATAAAAACTCTTTGGACAGATCCTTAATCATTTTTAATAGTATAAAGGGATACTAAAAAACAAAAGTTTGAGAACCATTAGATATACTAACAGCATATTTTTCAAAGAAAGACTGAACAAATAAGTTATTTTGATTATTATAAATACCCAAATTAACTATAAAGAACATATTAACTAAAGAAAGATATTATCTGCATCCAAAGAAAGAACTGATAGAAGTATGTATAGAATAATTATATAAATCATAGAATAATTTTACATATTTATATATGGAATAATTATATATAATTTATGAAATATACATAATTATATATATAAATACATAAAATGGCTTTCAGTAAACACAAAGAGTTCTCTCTGGGTCTCTCTCACATATACTGTTCTCTCTCCCTTTCTCTCTCTCTCCCCTTCTCCACCTACACATACCCACACACACCCCTACCTATTTGTGTGTAATGGTAACTATTTCTAAGTGGGAGTAGGGAAGAAGAAAAAGAATTTTACATGATATTTTTAAAGTGCATTTGAAAAGAATAGCAAGTTGTGCACAGTAGATTTGCAGTTTCATGTGCAAATCATATTTTTTAAATTGAATTATATTATGGATATTCTTGCTTTATTCCATAAATTAAAAATAAAATGTAATAATAAAAAAATAAAGAAATGGTGATAATCAGAATAAAAAAGGGGGGGAAAGGAAACTGGATTCAAGATTAACATGGGCAAGATTTCACTATAGAATTGTAAATAAATAAATTGTACTTTGAAGAAATAGCACATTATGTCACTGCTGCTGCCAAACTGTCAATGACTTTTTCCTATTGGAACATATTGAAAAGCTTTCTGATAGCTTTGGCTTTTATTGTAAAAGTTTTTAGGAAAAAATATGATGGGAAGTTCCATAAACTTATTTATTGTTTTATACTCTTAAATAAAAGTTATTTTTCCGCCTTTAAGTGATGTTTATAGTGTTTGTATTCTGAGTAATGAAGCATCATGTGGTAACTAGAAACTTAAAGCATTATTTGACACATTCTTTGTGATTATAACAGGACTTCCTGTAATAGAATTCGGCCTTCGTTGCTCTTAAGCACAAGACCCAAATCTTAGCTTGACATTTAATTGATTAACTAGGGAGTGTATTTTTAAAATTTGCTTTGTATTCCCACAGCTCCTCCTCTAGACTATGGTCTTTGCTAGACCTGAAATAACAAGTTTGTTCTCTGGACTTATTTGAAGGGAGTATGTCATATGAGAAGACTCATTTCTTTTGTATTAACCCTGAAGTCTGTAATATAATGCAACCAAGTTAAACTTTAATCTGAAGTCTGTTGGTTTTGTTCATACTGCCTTTTCTTTTTTCTTTTTCTTTTGCTCTCTCAAGCAAATCTTCCTTCTCATTCTCCTTGGGGATGTCAAGTATACTTTTCATTCTCCTAGTTTTCCTTTGTCCCTCATGTTGCTGTTGCCAAATGGCCTTCCCTACGAGCAGAGTGATGAAATTGGGTTTCACTAGGAATTATTTCCCTATTTTCTCACTCATAAGCAACTGGATAGAGATAATATGAATCTGTATTGTTTTTTTTTTTTTTTTCTATTTCTGTCTATTTATCTATTCATCTTTTTTTTTTTTAATTTAATAGCCTTTAATTTACAGGATATATACATGGGTAACTTTACAGCATTAACAATTGCCAAACCTCTTGTTCCAATTTTTCACCTCTTACCCCCCCCCCCCCTCCCCTAGATGGCAGGATGACCAGTAGATGTTAAATATATTAAAATATAAATTAGATACACAATAAGTATACATGACCAAAACGTTATTTTGCTGTACAAAAAGAATCAGACTCTGAAATATTGTACAATTAGCTTGTGAAGGAAATCAAAAATGCAGGTGTGCATAAATATAGGGATTGGGAATTCAATGTAATGGTTTTTAGTCATCTCCCAGAGTTCTTTTTCTGGGTATAGCTAGTTCAGTTCATTACTGCTCCATTAGAAATGATTTGGTTGATCTCGTTGCTGAGGATGGCCTGATCCATCAGAACTGGTCATCATCTAGTATTGTTGTTGAAGTATATAATTGATCTCCTGGTCCTGCTCATTTCACTCAGCATCAGTTCGTGTAAGTCTCTCCAGGCCTTTCTGAAATCATCCTGTTGGTCATTTCTTACAGAACAGTAATAATGAATCTGTATTGTTAAAGGCCACACAGATACTGTGTTTAGGAATGATTTTTGGAAGTAATTTACAATTTTAATTGTCCTTTTCCTAACTACAAATGAATAAAAGTTTTTTTTTTTTATCTTTACTCTTCAAAAAAGAAGAAGTAGAAAGGATGAGTAATTATTTATAGGCAAAGAAAGGGAAGGAAGGAAATGGTCAAAAAACTATGACCAGTTTCATGAGTAACACTCAGTGCGGAAACTCCCTCCCACAGAAACAGACCTGCACTCCATCTATGACACTGAGAATTGTTTCGGGCACTTAGAGGTTAATTGACTTGCCCTTTCTTTTGCATCTTAGGTGAATCTGTGGCTCAGGTTCAGAACTTTACAGGTCACTGTTTTCTGCCAGTGGTTGGTTTCAATTCCACAACATTATGCCCCTGGGCTGAGTACCTCTTGGTCAAGAGTCCCCATCTCCCCTTTCAGCTCCCTTCTGTGTTTTGTCTTCCTCCTCCTAAGTTTCTTCTGGACAGGTTGTCCACTGCATTGGGATGACTTTTGTCATGTCACTGGACTTCAATGAATCTGGAAGAGAGAGCAAGGTTGATGACTTTGTGCAATTCTATTCCACTTAAAATCAATTCATTCAAAATTCAAGGCATCACTCTATGATGTCATTGGTCTTCTTCGAAAGGAAAGACAAACAACATATCATAACTTGATCAGCCATTGCCCCATTGATAGATACTCTTGAGTTTCTACTTTGTCATGAAGTGAAATTTGAACCCAGATCTTCCTAACTCTAAGCATAGGACTCTCCTACTCTATACTGCCTCTTTGCCTGCAATAGGTACTTAATAATTACTTTAATTGAATTGAGGGCATAATCTTCAGTGTATCTCTCCCTCTCATTTTGAGTCTATTTTAATAACAGATTCTATGCAAAGGAGATATTTCCATTTAGAAAGGATACTAGTGCAGTGCCAGACCTAAAACTCTTATTATAAAGCAGCAATCATCAAAAACATGGTACATCTAAGAAATAAGAGTGGTGGATCAATGGAATAGGTTAGATACACATGATACAATAATGACTATGGTAATCTAGTGTTTGATAAACCTCAAAACTTTAATCTAGTGTTAGATAAACCTCAAAACTCCAACTTCTGGGATAAGAAATCAGTATTTTAAAAAATTGCTGGGAAAACTGTCAAAACTTGGCATAGACCTGTTACGTCTTCACACCCCATATAAAAATAAGGTCAAAATGGATATATGATTTAGGGATAAAGAGTGATACTAGGAGCAAATTAGGAGAGCAAGTGATCTGTCAGATCTTTGGAGAAGGGAGGAATTTCTGGCCAAAGAAGAACTAGAGAACATTATGAAATACAAAATGGACAACTTTGACTACATTAAATTAAAAAGGCTTTGCATAAAACCAATATAGCCAAGATTAAAAGAGAAGCAAAAAGCTGGGAAAAAATTTTTACAGCCAGTGTTTCTGACAAAGACCTCATTTCTAAAATATGTAAAGAACTGAGTCAAACTCATAAGAATACAAGTCATTCCCCAATTGATAAATGATCAGAGGATATGAACAATTTTCAGATAAAGAAATTAAAGGAATCAATAATTTATATGCTTGGAGAAATGCAAATTTGAAAAACTCTGAAGTATCAACTCATACCTCTCGGATTGGCTAAGGTAACAGGAAAAAATAATATTGGAGGGGATCTGGAAAAACTAGGACACTAATGCATTATTGATGGACTTATGAAATGATCCAACCATTCTGGAGAGCAATTTGGAACTATGCTATAAAACTGTGCACACCCTTTGATCCAGCAGCACTACTACTAGGTCTGTATCTTAAAGAAGTCAAAGAGGGAAAAGGACATGTGCAAAAAATGTTTGTAGCAGCTCTTTTTGTGGTAGCAAAGAATTGGAAAATAAGGCGTTACACAGCAATTGAGGAATGGTTGAATAAGTTATGGTGTATGAAAGTAATAAAATATTATTGTTCATAAAATGATGAATAAGCTGACTTTAGAAATCTGGAAAGATTTACGTGAAATGATGCTGAGTGAAACAAGTAGAACCAAGAAAACATTGTACACAGCAACAACAAGACTGTGATGATCAATTATGATAGACTTGGTTCTTCTCAGTGGCTCAATGATCCAAGGCAATCCCAATAAACTTTGGATGGAAAATGCTATCTACATCCAGAGAGAAAATATGGAGACAATGTAAATCAACACTATGTTCACTTTTTTTCTTTTTCTTCTGTCTTTTCTCTTGTGGTTTCCCACTTTTGTTCTGATTTTTTTCTCTCAATGTGATTCATAAGGAAATATATTAAAAAGTATACATATATAACAAAATGATGGGTTTTTTTTACATGTAACTGGGAAAAATAAAAAAGTGCTAGTGCAAAGGGCAGCATAAATGGAAATGTAAACTTGTGATTTTTTCCCCAAGCATTTAAGGCTTTTTTCTCTAGTAAAAATTTAGTTAAAAATACTGAAGAGCCATATAACTTGCCATGTCAAATAATTGAAATTATCTTGAGATCATTTTTTCCAAGAATTGAGTTAAAAATTGTAGGTCAGGGTGAATTGATGCTGCTTATGTCCTTGGTCCTCAACCCTCTTTCTTTTTTTCATTTTAAAATAATAGTTAACAATTATGTGTTGTCATGCAGTCATTTCAGTCTTTTCATGACCGCATTTAGGGTCTTCTTCCCCAGAGTCATACAGTGAGAAATATCTGAGGTCAGATTTGAACTCACCTTCCTGACTCTAGGTCTTTTATTCACTGTGCCCTATAGTTGCCCCTATATACATATACATACACATAGCTATCACTGTTTCTTCCTGAAGACTGCTGCTTGCCTTCCCCATTTCTCAATTTCTGCTCCCCCCAAGGCTCCCTTATAACCATTATAATCCAAAAAAACTGATCAACAACAAATGTATGCCTCTTTCCACACTTCGCATCTGCCACCGGTCTGCTGAGTGAAAGAAGGCTTGCTTAGCTACCAGACTTTAAATACAGTTTTACTGAATGGGGAGAGAGTTCTGAAGTCTTTCATCTCCCCCTTTTTTTAACCACCAGGTGTCACAGTTGAGTAAAGTTGGAAATGGGAAAATGAGAGAGATTTCCCCTGGCCTTTCTCAACTTCAGTGTGCTTCTTAACCATAACTTTTTCTTGGTGTCTATACCAATTCCGAGTAACCAGAAGCCTCTGAATTAAGCAAGAAAACATTGAGGAAGCAAAATTTGCCTAAGTCATCAGCCTCTTTATACTAGTCTTTATTCATTACTCACTATGCCAGAGGGATAATTGGTCCTGAGGCACACTACTTACTTTCCCTTGGTATTAAAAATTATAAGAATTATTAATAAAAAAAGATCACCTGATTTTTCTTGTGCAACATGGTAAATGTGGAAATATGTATAGAAGAATTGCACATATTTAACATTATTGGATTGCTTGCCATCTAGGATAGGGAAGTGGAGGGGAAAGAGGAAGAAAAACTCCAAACATAGGGTTTCAGGGAAGTGAATGTTGAAAATTATCTTTGTATGTATTTTGAAAATTAAAAGCTATTATTAAAAATTTTAAAAAGTAAAAATAAAAATAATCACTGCCATATAATTCTCTCAGTATTGTGGCATAGAATCCCCAAGTTAGGATAAAAAGACCCCTGACTATTTTAGACTGAAGTTAAACTATTTAGTTTTAAGTATAAAAAACCATTCACTACCTTCCTCTGTTTAAGCAGGCTGTTAAGGCAGAGGGGTAGCACAATGAAGACAGTGCCAGGCCTGAAGTTGGAGCCAGAAAGATCCAAGTTCAAATTTTCTCTCAGATATTTATAATTTGGGTGACCCTGGGCAAGTCACTTAACCCCATTTGCCTTAGTTTCCTCATTTGTAAAATGAGCTGGAGAAGGAAATGGTAAACCACTCTAGTATCTCTCCAAAAAAAAAAAAAAAAAACCAACAAACCTAAATGAGGGCAAGAAGAGACAGATGCAACTGAAAATGATTGATAACATGAATCATATAGCTTGAAGTGCTATGACTAGTCATAGTTTTTATATCAAAAGTAAGAACAACTACAATAAAAGAGTTGGGAGGGTAGGGGAAAAGGCAAGGAGATTATATCTTCACTTCCCTAGAATGATTTCAACACTAGTCTGAGCAGGGAAGGGCTCTAGTGCATTCCAGTTTTAGTTTCCTTTCAAACAAGTAATTATCATAATGCTACACCATGCTTATTCCTTTATTCCTTCCTGATTTCTTACCCCCTTATCTCAGCTCAGAACTCTATTCTGAAAGACAAAATGCTCATTCTCATGATCACAGCCCCAGAAATTCTATTGCAACCTATGGAATTTAACTCCTTTTTAAGCATTTCTCAGTGTCCTAGAGAAGCTTGGTTTACACTTCAATTATGATAATTTAAATTATTCTCCTTGTTTTGTTAACTTTATATCAGATCATATAATTTTTCCCAAGTTACTCTCAATTCTTCATATTTATCATTTCCAGTAGTATAATAATATTCTATTACATCCATATACCATAATTTGTTCAGTCATTCCCTAATTAATGAGCACCAATTTTCCTATTAATTCTTTGCTACTACAAAAAAATGCTTCTTGGAATATTTTTGTACATATAAAACCTTTCCCTCTGTTTTCTTTTTAAGCTCCTGAGATATTCCTAGCATTGATACCTCTGGGTCAAAGTATAATTCCAAATTTAGTATAAATTGTTCTCCAGAATGATTGGGCCAATTTATAACTTCAACAGTGCAAACCAAACCCCTGACTCTTATCAACTTCTGTATCCTTGTCTGAGGTGAAACCTCAAAATTCCTTAAATTTGCATTTCTCTCATTATTAATGACTTGGAGCATTCTTTCTTATAGTTTTGGATAGTTGGCATTTCTTCTTTTGAGAATACCATTTGACCATTTATCTTCAGTTTTACTGCACACTGGTTCTGTAATTTACAGGTATCATTTGTGATTTACACTCATCATTTCCACTTATATCACTTAGCCTTCCTCAGAGCAAGTTTAGTCTTTTTTGTCCACAAGCCTGATCCCTTTCTTACTTCTCTATCAATGGCATCACTATTTTCCTGGCTTCAAAACCTTCCATCTAATCATTTACCAACTCCTATTGATTCTCCTGTATTTATACTAGATGCACATTTTTCAGAGCTGCCAAATATATGCTCATCCACAGCCTACCTTGGCTCTCTGTTTTCTCCAAGCTTCTTTAAAATCTACTAGATCCCACTGATAACAGACTAATTGATTTATTAACCCACAAGGTCATGTGATGCATAATTTGGCCACTGGGTGGTGGCTAATTTAGCCATTGGCCAAAATGGGGATCTCAGTTCCATTAAGCAACAGATCCCTTTCTATCCCACCCACACATGGTTGTGCAGGTTTAATCTTGTCTCATCCAATTTTTAAAATATTTTGATCACTTTACTTCAATGTAATTGGTTTCCTTTGCAATCCTATTCATGTTGTTTTATGCATTTTAAAATATTATTTTGAGAAAGGGCCCACAGACTTCATCAGACCGTCAAAAGAAATCCATGATATAAAAAAGGTTCAGCAACAAGATTGTATGATAATCAATTCTGATGGATGTAGCTCTTTTCAACAGTGACGTGATTCAGGCCAATTTCAATAGACTTGTGATGGAGAGAGCCATCTGCACCCAGAGAGAGGGCTGTGGGGATTTAATATGAATTACAACATAGTATTTTCACTTTTTTGTTGTTGTTTGCTTGCATTTTGTTTTCTTTCTCATTTTTCCCCTTTTTGATCTGATTTTTCTTGTGCAGCATGATAATTGTGGAAATATGTATAGAAGAATTTTGTTTAACATATATTGGATTATTTGCTGTCTAGGGAAGGGAGGTAGGGAAAGGGAAGGAGAAAAATTTGGAACACCAGATTTTCAAGATTGAATGTTGAAAACTGGTTCAGAACCCCTAATCTATGGGAAAATAAAAATTTAATATTGTTCCAGATTTTGAGAATTATAGAAATTATTATATGGTTTATGTCTCCCCAACACATACACTGGCTGCTCCATTGAGTAAAGTGTGGGAAATTCCTTTCAGCGTAAACAATCAATACTCTGCATTTCATGCCAGCTCACAATCCCCACTCTGTCCTCATACATTTTTATTGTACTGGAAAAATGAGCAAGATGCTTGTAAAAGCTACTCTGTGGATATAGTTAGCCTCATCATCTGTCATTTTTCTGACCAAATTGGAGAAGCTGAAGAATACTTCCTGCATTCCATGAGTGGTTAAAGAGTAAATAACCTATACAAGATACTTTGAAGATTTGTGAACTACTGGGTTTATTTTGTTTTGTTTTTTAGGCAGAGGGGTTAAGTGACATGTCCATGGTTTTTATTTAGTACATACTTGTTGAATGTGATTGGGTTATTAACATTGTCTGTTGCTTGATTTAATTTGACTAGAGTTGTTTTCAAGGGAAATGATTTATTCCAGTTCCCATTTCATCAGGAGGCCCTTCCACTAAGAGGCTACCTATTTGAGCCCAAAGTTATGAAAATAATGCTGCTTTAACTTTGACTTGAAGAGTTGATCTAGACAGCAGGGGGCATCATCAGCTAGCATTCAACTTACAGATGGAAAGCAGACAAGCAGCCTCAGGATACCCATTATCACCATTATTTTTCAATATTATATTAGAAATGTTAATAATAAAAGCAATAAAAGAAGAAAAAGAAATTGAAGGAATTAGATGATAGGATGATATATTTGCAAAATCCTATAGATTCATTAAAAATTTGTTGAAACAAATAATTTTAGCAAAATAGCAGGGCATAAGAGAAGCCCACATAAATCATCAGTATTTCTATATGTTACCAACAAAGCTTGGCAAGAAATGATTTTATCAATTACATTAAATTAAAAAGTAGTTGTACAAATAAGATCAAAGTTACCAAGATTTAGAAAGAAAGCAGAAAATTGGGAAAAAAATTCTTGGATTTGCCTCATATCTCATTTATATAGAGAATCAAATTTATAATGAGTCATTCCCCAATTGCTGTGAACAAGTAGTTTTTGAAAGAATAAATCAACTTTATATTATAATCATATGAAAATTTATTCTAAATCATTATTGTTTAGATAAATGCAAATTAAAACAATTTTGAGATATCTCATATCTACCAGACTGGCTAAAATGAAAGACATGACAATTAATAAATTCTGGAGAGGATATGGGAAAATTGGGACAGTAATACTGTTGATGAAACTGTGGATTGATACAACCATTTTGGAGAGCAATTTGGAGTTATTTCCAAAGAGTTATAAAGCAACATATGACTTTGGACCTAGCAGTATCATTGTTAGTTCTGTTTTGCAGGATGATCAGGGAAAAAGGAAAAGAATCTATTAGTTGTTTAAAGCCACTCTCTCTGTGGTAGCAAAGAAGTGGAATAAATTGGAAAAGCAAAACCGAGAAAACATTGTATACAGTCACAGTAATATTGTTCAAAGAGTAACTAAATAACTAAGGTATTCTGAGTAATATTCCTATCATCTAAGATGAAGAAAAATATTATCCACATTCAGAGAAAGAATTGATATATGGAAATATGTATATGGTTCCACAGATAGTTCTATATTACATGTTGGCTTTCTTTAATGTGATATTGGGGGGGGGGGAAACAAATTAGAATACAAAATATAACAAAAATAAAAATGAAAAAAAGGGAAAATGTTCCATGATCTTTTGGCTATAATGGCAAAACAGATGGTCACGTTTCTTCTTTAATGTCATTTGCACTGATTAAATTGGATCAGTTTTTGACATCGAGTCATTTTATGGGAAGCTAGTTGGCAACCTAGTCTACATATACATCTGTTCTCATGACCATTGTAGTCTGACAATATCACTTCCCTGTTTAAGGAATTACACTAACTCCCTGTTGACTCTAGGATCAAATAGACTCCTGGACTTGGCATTTAAAGTCTTGTATAACTTGGCTACAATCTAGCTGCTCAGTTTTTATTTTGTTTCTGTTTTCTCTGCCAAGGAGAATAACTCTGGCACTGGAAATTACAGGACAAAAATGACTAAAAGGGAGTTGATAACCAAGCTAGGTAAGGAAATAGCAAGAAAGCACTGTTGCCTTTGATGAATTCAAGTGGCCCAGATGAACTATATATCTTCAGATATTGAAGAATTAGCAAGTATAATTGCTGAGCCACTATCAGTAATATCTGGGAGATCTTGGGAAACTGAAAGCTTGGAGGTAAGAAAATATCTTGATTTTCAGAAAGAGAGATGAGAACAGGGTCTGAAAACTGTGGGGTTGATTTTGATTCCTGGAAAAATTCTAGGGGAGATCATTAAAAGTATGGTCAGTATTCATCTAGAAAAGGAAACAATGGTCATGAAGAGTCAACATGACTTTATTAAATAACAGATTATGCTAGATTAACCTCATTTCCTTTTTCTTTCTTTCTTTCTTTTTTTTTTTTTTTTGATGGGATTACTAAATTAGCAAATGATAGCGTTACTTTGTAATTTACCTTGAATGGATTTTAATCAGCCTTTTGATAACTTATCTCCTATTATTCTGGCAGGAAATTTAGAGAGATGTGGATTAGACACTATTACAGTTAAAAGGAGACAGAACTGGCTGACAATTCAAAGAACCTAATTGTACAATATTTCAGAGTCTGATTCTTTTTGTACAGCAAAATAACGGTTTGGTCATGTATACTTATTGTGTATCTAATTTATATTTTAATATATTAAACATCTACTGGTCATCCTGCCATCTGGGGGAGGGAGTGGGGGCTAAGAGGTGAAAAATTGGAACAAGAGGTTTGGCAATTGTTAATGCTGTAAAGTTACCCATGCATATAACCTGTAAATAAAAGGCTATTAAATTAAAAAAAAAAAAAAAAAAAGGAGACAGAACTGGCTGACAATTCAAAGAACCATTTGAATGGTGGCAAGAAGTCACCAGGGGAACTCCCCTAGGATCTGTGCTTGTGTCACTGGCTATCTACTGGAAGTGTTAGGGATAGGGTTCACTATCCAGTTGAGAAGAGAAAAAGAGAATAGGGCAATGAATGGGGATGAAAGATGGAGCACAAGAAGGGGAATTGGAATCCCATTTGTGGGTGCCTTCCATGTATCCAGGAATGGGATCTAGGGTAGCCTGAGGAGAGATAAGTAGCACCTTGCTGGGCTACTAGTACCTCATTTTCTTTTAGGGAATATTAAAAAATAATATTATGTTTATAAGGAACAGAGTCAAATTTACCAAAAAAATAAGATTCATAAATGGTCTATGGATATGAACAGGTGGTTTTGGAAATAAGAAATCAAAATTATATATAGTCATATGAAAAAATCCTCTAAATCCTAATCACAAGAGAAGTGCAAATTAAAACAACTTTGAGCTATCATCTCATATTGTCCATCAGATTGTCTAACCTGATAGAAAAGGAAAATTATGAATACTAGAAGGGGTTTGGGAAAATAGGGAGACTAATGTATTGTTGGTAGAGTTGTGAACTGGTCCAACCATTCTAGAGGGCAATTTGGAACTATGCCCAATGGGTTATAAAACTTTGACCAACAACATCATGTTTAGGTCTGTTTCAAGGAAAAGGATATATAGATACAGAAATATTTGTAGTAGCTCTTTTGTGGTGACAAAAGTTAGGAAACTAAGAAGTGCTAATCATTTGAAGAACTGAGAAACAGTTTGTGATATATGACCCTATTGGAATACTATTGTGCTATAAGAAATGACAAGTAGGATGTTTTCAGAAAAACCTGGGAAGACAAATAAATGAAATGAGAAGAATCAGGAGATCATTATCATAGCAATATTGTGAAGATGATCTACTGTAAAAGACTTGGCTACTCTGATCAATACAATGATCCAAGGCAATTTTGAAGGACTCATGATGAAAAATGTTATTTACCTGCAGAGAGAAAACTGATGAATTCCAAGTGCAGAATGAAGTATAATTTTTTCACTTATTTTTCTTGCTTTTTTGTGACATGCTAATATGGAAATATGGTTTGCATTATTTCAGACATATAATTGATATCATTGCTTGCCTTCTCAGTGGGTGGATGGATGGGTAGAGTGAGGGAAAGAATTTGAGACTAAAATTAAAAAAAAAAAAAAGAAATGTGTCCTGGTCTAAAATCCTTATTCTCATCTGAATGGAAAACTATATCAGTACTTTTAATCAAATTCCAAGAAGGCAATGTACTGTTCTGAAATCAGTTTTTAAAGAAAGACTTAATCAGATTTTGAGGAGGGGATATCTTGATTCCCTGAATTTAAGATGAGAATAGTGCCAAAGCTAAAAAATTTAAAAAGTATTTTGATTCATTTTTCTATAAGAAGCTTTTCCTCATTGTCCTTAATGCTGGTGCCTTTCTTCTGTGATTACCTTCAATTTATTTTGTGTATAGCTTGTTTGTACAGAACTGTTTGCATATTGTTTCTTCCATTCAATTAAAACTTTCTTTGTTTGACTTTTCTATTCTGGATTACTTAGTATAGAGTTTAGCACATAGTAAGTGCTTAATAAATGCTTACTGACCATTCTGCTTTCTCCAGGGATGCACTGACATTGCTATTGCTTTTGTTTTATTTAAGCAAATCAAAATCCCTAAAACTGAGCTTTCTAACTCTGCCTTATTATGGAATTGTGTCTTTTGTATCATGTTTAGTATAAAAATGTAAGTGGGCATGACTTGGGTCAGGGAAACTTTTCAATAAGTAGGGGTTTTCTTTATGGGGATGATGGGGGGGGGGGGAGAACTGTGAAACTGTCCTGACTTTGGAGGGGCGGAACTGTCCTTGAATTCTTGAGAAACTCTCTCTGGAAGAATCCTGCTTCAGGGAATCAAGATAAAGTGGTTTCATTCTGTTATCTTGGTAGGACTAGCTGGACCCTCTGAGTTGAGTCTAGGACCATTCCTATTTAGCCCGAACTTAAGTGGTCTCATTTAGCTGGACATCTGGACCTGATATCTCTATTGAGCTGAAAATTGGCTCAGGACCACTTCCAGTAAGTGATCTCATTCAACCAGAAATCTAGGCCTGGGGGTAGTGACAACATTGAAGGAATCTCATTCAATTAAACCTCAGTCTTAGATTCTTTATAAAAACATGAAATTTTAAACATAATTTGCAGAGATCTAAAAGCAGAAATCATGTCATGCCAAGAGATCTCTCTTTGGCATAGCTGTCTGCCAGGACCCCTGCCCACTGTGAAAACATTTTCTTCTCAGTGTTAATCTCTCTTTATCTCTCTGCCAAGATTTCTCTGCTAGGACTTTTCTCTCTCTGTCAGGACCTTGCCACTGAAGAAGTCAGTCTCCTAGCAAAAGCTGACTTCTCAGTGCCAATAAAACTTCCCTTTTTGCTGTCAAACTTTTTTGACATTGGATCTGCATCAACCAAAGACCAAACTATGAAGATTGGATGTGGATTGAAGCATAATATTTTTTTTTCTTTTTGTTGGTTTGGGTTTTTTCTTTCTCATATTTTTCTCCCTTTTGATCTGATTTTTCTTGCATAACATCACAAACATGTTTTTAAAAATTGCATATAAATATTTAACCTCTATCAGAATGTTTATTATCTTGGGAAGGGGGAGGTGAGAGAGAGAGAAGAGAAAATTTGGAACGCAAAGTTTTACAAAAATGAATGTTGAAAACTATCTTTGCATGTATTTGGAAAATAAAACACGGTTGAATAAATATAAATAAGTAAAGATGCACCAGACTGAAAAAAAATTTCCCATAACTTAAAAAAAAGTCATAAAAAAGTCTATCAGGTGATCAATTCTGATGGATATGACTCTTTCCAATAATGAGATGATTGAGGCCAGTTCCACTGATCTTTTGATATGGAGAGCCATCTACACCTAGAGAAAAGACTGTGGAAACTGAGTGTGGATCACAACATAGTATTTTCACTCTTTTTGTTGTGTTTGCTTGCATTTTGTTTTCTTTCTCATTTTTTTTCTCCTTTTTGTTCTGATTTTTTCTTGTGTAACAAGATTATTGTATAAATATGTTATGGGTCAGAACTCTGAACTTGAAACAAAGGATTCCCAGAGACCCTAAAAAAACCTCAATAGAGAACATTACATTTTAGAAAGAACATTACATAAATATATATACATATATTGGATTTAACATACATTGTAACATATTTAATATATTTTGTATTACTTGCCATCTAGGGAAGGGGTTGGGAAGAAGGAGGGGAAAATTTGGAACACAGGATTTGTAAGGATTAATGTTGAAAAATTATCCATGCATATGTTTTGAAAATAAAAAGCTTTAATAAAAAAAATCCCAAAGAGGGCCACAAAGAGTTGGACATGAGTGAAAAATTATATAAAAACTTTATTTCATTTCACATCATTAAAAATTAAGCAAGTATTGTGAAAAAAAATCTATCAGGGACAATCTATTAATATCCAAGCATTTCTGCTGAGACAGACAGACAGAGACCTGATGAGATTAGGGAACCAAATGATTCGATTTCCCAGTCAAGGAACCAAAAGTTATGAAATATAAGAAAGAAAAAACCCAATCAACAAAAAGCAAAAAAAAAAAAAAAATTATGCTTCAATCCACATCCAATCTTCATAGTTCTATTTCTGGATTCAGATGGCATTTTTCATCACAAGTCTAGTGAAATTGCCTTGAATCACTTCATTGTTGAGAAGAACCAAGTCTATCACAGTTGATTATCACATAATTTTGTTGTTATTGTGTACCATGTTTTCTTGGTTCTGCTCACTTCACTTAGTATCAGTTCATGTAAGTCTTTCCAGGCTTCTCTGAAATCTCTGATAGACTTTTGGCTAAAATTTAACGTTGGTTCAGGTCCTCATCATATCTTTCCTGGTTGATCTCAATAGACTTCTAATATGTCTTTCTGCCTTAAATCTCTTACCATTCCATTCCATGTTTTCCCCAATTACCAAAATAACTTTTTGAAAGTACAGATATGATCATATGCTCTCTTTACATCTATATTTCACTAGGATGAAATATAAATTCTTCTTTGGATATTGTAAGGTCTTTAGAACATGATCTCTTCATATCTTTCCAGCTCTGGTATTATGTTATCTATATGATTTGGGGCAAGCCCTTTCCTTGAGGTTTCAGTTACCTTTCTGGAAAATAAAAGGTTGAACTAAGTGGGTTTTCATCTCCTCTGAAGGTCTAAACCTATGATCCTGAGTACAAAAACGTTGAAATGAGAAGAGACAAACCATGTTTTCTTTCTTTTTTTAAAAGTTTATTTTTAATATATGTTGTTTTATGAATTATGTTGAGAGAGAAAAATCAGAGTAAAAGGGAAATACCATAGGAGAGAGAAAAAAAAAAACAGAAAAAAGAAGTGAGCATAGCATGTGTTGATTTACATTCAGTCTCCTTATTTCTTTCTCTGGTTGCAGATGACATTTTCTGTCCAAAGTCTATTGGGATTGCTTTGGATCACTAACCTACTAAGAAGAATCAAACCTTTCATAGCTGATCATCACATATTCTTGCTGTTATTGTGTACAATGTATTCTTGATTCTGCTTGTTTCATAGCTTTTTATTTTCAAAATATATGCAGATAGTTTTCAACATTCACCTTTGTGAAACCTTGTGTTCCAAATTTTTCTTCCTCTTCCTCCCATCTCCTCTCCTAGACAGCAAGTAAACATGCACAATTCTTTTAAACATATTTTCACATTTATCATGCTGCACAAGAAAAATCAGAAAAAAAATGAGCAAGAAAAAAAAAAAAAACAAAGCAAACAACAACAAAAGGTGAAACTACTGTTGTGATCCAAATTTCAGTCCCCATGGTCCTCTTTCTGCATGCAGATAGTTCTCTCCATCATAAGTCTAATGAAATGGGCCTGAATCATCTTATTGTGGAATAGAGCCAAGTCCATCAGAGTGGATCATCACATAATCTTGTTGCTGTGTTCAATGTTCTCTTGGTTCTGCTTACTTCACTTAGCATCAGTTCATTTAAGTCTCTCCAGGCCTTTCTGAAATCATCCTCCTGATTGTTCCTTATAGGGCTGCTACAAACATTTTTGAACACGTGGGTCTCTTTCCCTCCTTTAGTATCTCTTTGGGATATAAGCCCAGTAGAGACATTGCTGGATCAAATGGTATGCACAGTTTGATAGCCCTTTGGGCATAGTTCCAAATTGTTCTCCAGAATGGTTGGATCTGTTCAAAACTCTACCAAAAATGTATTAATGTTCCAATTTTCCCACACCCCCTCCAACATTCATTAGTATCTTTCCCTGTCATTTTAGCCAATCTGAGAGGTGTGAGATGGTACCTCACAGTTGTCTTAATTTTGTGGCACATCAAAGTTACTTTAATTTGCATTTCTCTAATCAAAAAGTGATTTAGAACCTTTTTTTCAAATGACTAGCAATGGCTTTTATTTCTTCGTCTAAAAATTGTTCATATTCTTTGACCATTTATCAACTAGAGAATAGCTTGTTATTTTCTTTCTTATGCATGTTATTTTTTTCCCGAGTCTTCACTGTAATACACACGATTAATCATGAAACAAATACTTTTGATACATAGAAAGTGGAATCCTGTCATTTAAATATGTGGAACCTTTCTGATGTTACAGCGAGGAGGTAAGGTTAGACATAAAAAGGAACTTCCCAACTTGGAATGCAATGGAAATGACAGTCTGAGGTCACTGGAAATAGTGACAGAATGAGGAGTGTCTTTCCCTGAAGAGGTCTAGAAGGATAAGGGGAGATACACTGTCCTTGTGGCAGAATTTTTCTAGCCTCTAAGACACCCCCTCCCTTCCTGGGTTGACATTTCTGCCAAAAGGTATAATATCCCTCTTATGGCGATCCTTGATCCTCTATTTTAGTTTTCAGCATTAACATCTGGAGGAGAAAAAAGGAAATAAAAAAGGAAAACAGGAGGTGTGGGGGAAGATAGGAGGTAGGTGATGGGAATCTTGGCTATAATTCCTCATTTCTCTTCCTTTCACAGGCCCAAGCAGCAGGAGAATCCCTGGGCTGTCCAGATGCTGACAACTGGGACGCCTCCGGATCGCTGATTGGCTGTTGTCCCGGTGACGTCATGTTGCGGGTTTTTAAGGCTTGGGGCTCGGAAGCCCTTCGCGGCAGAGCTGACTGAACAGCAGCGCAGACCGATAGTCCAAGTGGGCCCGGGCCCTGAACGGGACCCGGCCCCAGACTGCGAAGGCGCGCTTCCTCGTAGTCGCGGAAGAAAGGTAAGGAGGGGTTGTCATGCTGTTCCGAGCGCCCGGCGTTGGGGAATTCGGGGCGTCGGCGCCGGGGCTGGGGAACTGGAGAATCAGCGGTAGCAGGAGGGTGGGATGGATGACTGGAGGAACGCCGGTAAGATTTACGAGAGAATAAAACTGCTCCAAAACCTTGGCACCCCCGGGTTGGGGAGGGGGATCCTCCTAGTCCTGGGAGTATCCCCTGGTTAGGAGTGGGGAGAAGGCTTCTGGAGGCTGCTCCACGTACGTGCTTAGCGAGGAGGGTCCTAGGGACCCCTCCCCCGGCATCTCATCTCTCCTCACGTCACTCAGTTCTAGTCCCTGTTTTTATTGAAGTTTTGCAGGGTCCTCTTCGAGCAGGGTCCTCTTCGCGCAGCCCTTCTCCATCCCCTCCCCCAGTGGAGCATTCTAAATAGAGCAAACTAAAATTTGCAGCGGAGAAAGAATAAGCTTTTTTTTTTTTTTTTTTTTTTTAAATTGAAGAACGCGGCTGCGGGGAATTTGCTGGGAGGGAGGGAGGGAAGGGAAGGGAAGGGAAGGGAAGACAGGTATGGTGTCTGTGTCTGTCGGCCTACGTGCTATCTTGCATCCCCAGTCACCTCCCTTGTGTTTTTTTCCCTTTCCAGATAATCCAGCTCCGACCTCGTAATCTTGCTAAGAAACTTCCTCTCCATCCCTGCCCTTTGTCATTTGAGAACCAAGATACAAGCTCCCATAACCATGGGAAACCACCTCACAGAGATGGCCCCAAACGCCTCTGTATTCCTGCCCCACTTTCAGGCCTTGCACGTGGTGGTCATCGGACTGGACTCGGCAGGAAAGACTTCCCTACTGTACCGCCTCAAATTCAAGGAGTTTGTTCAGAGCGTACCCACTAAGGGCTTCAATACAGAGAAGATCCGGGTGCCTGTGGGAGGGTCTCGGACTATCACCTTTCAGGTGTGGGATGTAGGAGGGCAGGAAAAATTGCGGCCCCTGTGGCGTTCCTACACTCGGCGAACGGATGGGATGGTGTTTGTAGTGGACTCTACAGAGACGGAGCGGTTGGAGGAGGCTAAAATAGAACTGCACCGCATCAGCCGGGCCTCGGACAACCAAGGAGTGCCGGTGTTGGTTCTGGCCAATAAGCAGGACCAGCCTGGGGCTTTGAGCGCCGCAGAGGTGGAGAAGCGGCTGGCCCTCAAAGAGCTGGCCACCGCCACCCTCACCTACGTCCAGGGCTGCAGTGCTGTGGATGGACTGGGGCTGCAGCCCGGGCTAGAGAGACTTTATGAGATGATTCTTAAACGAAAGAAGGTGTCCTGGACTGGAACTGGGCGAAAAAGGTGGTGAAGCTGGAAACCAATGATAAGCCCATTTATTTTGGGACACTAGGGACCTGTGTGCCCCCTCTACTCTTTTCACTTATGAAGGACCAGGAGCTGCCAGCTTCTGAGAAAAACGGGAACATTGGAAAGGAATCTTCTATGTACTTCGTTTTTGAATGCCTTCTGGGGGTTTAGGATTTTATAATACCACCTTCCCCACTCAATCTCCCATTATGTGAAGTGAAGGCTGATGGAGCTGTGGACTCGCTCAGAATTCAAATGTGACTCTACCTCATCCCTACTTCTACCTTTTTCCTTCTAGGTTTGAAAAAAATCAGGATGATTTTGTGTGGAAAGGGGTGAAGTTTGAAAAATGAACACAAGGTTGAACTTAAACCCCCCCTCCTGAATTTTTAAATTTTTAGTCTATATTTTAGACCCTAAGGGTTTATTTTCTAAGAACTTCAGTTCACAATAAATAGTCTCTATTTTTTTTTATGTGTGTGAAATTCTCAAAGGAAACTTCTTCTACCCTATCCCCAATTCCTCTAGAAAAAGAAAGCCATGTCTGTTCTGTATTATTAATAACAATACTTTTTTTTAAAGGATTTTGTCTGTATTAAGTTATTAAAATAGTGAAACTATGGTCTTGGTAGACTGGTGTCTCCCTTCTACAGTGGATTCTTCTTTCTACACCTTATTTTCCTTCTCCTAAATGCTTACTTCTCTTCCTCCTTTGGCTGTTGTCATAGCTGAACAGTGGATTTATTCAGGGACCCATAGTAAATTAGTAACTCGGAATTTTATTAGCTGGAGCTGACACATGTCACTGACCCTTCCCCTTTCTGACAACTCTTACAAGATTCATTTGGGAGGCAGAATGACATTCCTTCAGGGACTTTCCTTCCCTGCAATCTCAGAGAGACAAAATTAATCGCACAGGTTGGCAATGGAATGAGGAGCTCTCTCTCTTCTCCCCCTCCCCCAAACCTCCTAATCCTGTGGATTTCAGATTTTGGGCAACTGCAGCTGGAAGTAGGGAAGTTAGAGCTGACTGGGGCCAACCTGCCTTCAGTGACTAATCCCTGAATCTCTCTAGCCCTGGGAACTGCTGCTTTTCCCAAGTGAAGGGCAGAACCAGATTTAGACCTCTGTGCCTGTGCCTGTCAGGAGTGGAGTGTGCCAGCTGCTTCACCCTTTCCCCTGCTCCTCACTCAAAGTGAGAGAATCTTTTCTTGGTTTTGCTGCTGCTTAGAGGAAGATTTCCAACTCACCCTCACCCTCCAGTGAAAGAGAACTGTCAAGGGTAGATAGAATTTTTTTTTAAATAATTAAGGGATTGCATCTGTATCTGAAAATCTCTCCTGAAAGCATACACCTCAATGACTGTTCCTTTTACTTGGTTCTTGGAGTTTGACAGCCATCTGTGTCAGATACAGCTCAATAATTAGATTAAGTTAATCTTTTTGGTGAGAGGTAAAAGACAAGGATGTCAACAATTAACCTAATTTCTGTACCCTTCCTCCTTTTCCTCTCCTTCGACCCAGCATAAACATGTAATCCTCAGGGACAAACTGATTAAAGAGAGAAACTCTGAGGGGATGGGCAGCAGGGAAGGATAGGGTGTGAGTTAAAAATCTGACTCTTGAGGAGTTCCAAGTCAGAGGACTGGCAGGAATTAGGTTTTTTTTTTTCCCTTGCTCTTTGGGGACAATTCAGATTTGACTCCTGGCACCCTGCAGCTGGCAGGGGGAGGGATACTGAACCGAATAATTGCGTCAGTGCTGGCCTGCTGGAGCTGCTGGGCAGGTTCTTGGAATGGAACACCTTCCCCTTTCCCCCTCTTCCTCCTCCCCCTCCCCCACGTACACTTGCACACCTGTGACATTCCCTGGGCATGAGTTGGAGAGATCCAGGGCACAGAGTTCACACCTGCCTGCCTCAGAACATTTGTAGTTATATCTCAGGCTGGGGATGATCTGATCAGAGATCTCGTGCACTTGACCTTCAGACTTTTCAGGTTTTTTTCCCCCGCTCTTGCCTAACTAGAGAGTCATCTTATGTAACAACAAAATGAAGGGGTGAGGGGAAGAGAGAGAAAGAAACAAGAAAGGGAGTTCAGCAAACTAACCAAAATATATCAACTTAGGCTGTTACTCTCTACCCACATTCCTCCCCATTTCTGCAAAGAAAGAGGAAAGGAACATTTTCTCATCTCATTTCTAGTACCAACCTTGGCCATCAAAATTATCATTTACTGTTAAGTTTTGTTTTATTATTTACATTTCCATTATTGTATATAGTATATCGTTTTCCTTGTCTTGTATTTTACTTTACATCATATAAGTCTTTCTATGGTTCTTTGTATTCCTCATCTAGTCATTATTCCTTGTGGATCAGACATAGTTCATCATATTCATATGCTACACTTTGTTTAGCCATTAGTCAATTGATGGGCACCTCTCAACTGGTTTCTGAGCTAAAAGGTCCTTCCCAGTCCAAGTCTATTTGGGTTAGCAAAAGTGCATGTAAGTGTTGGAAAATCCCTGTTATTCAAGCTAGAGAGGGGACACAGAGTACCTGATAATCATTTTGCCCTAATTCATATAATTCAAGGACTGAAGAAGGCATCTCAGAATTTTCTATTTTTGGGCGGGTGGGGAGAGCCTAGAGACCATCTTCCTGAATGCAAATCTGATCTCAGACACTTACTAGCTGTATGATCTTCATCAAGTCACTTAACCAGGTTTGCCTCAGTTTCCTCATCTGTAAAATGAACTGGAGAAGGAAATGACAAACTACGTCTCTGCCAAGAAAAATCTTCAAATGGGATCACAAAGCATCAGACACCACTGAAATGAATAAACCACACCTGTGTCTAGAGTTAAATAAGGATGTCCTTCAATCCTCCCTTATATCTTGAACTTCCCCTAGTGATGCTGTATAAGATCATAGCCTTAGAATTGGAGAAGCTTTAAAATCAAATAATCCACACCCTGCATGTTACAGGCAAGGAAACTGAGAACTGGAGAGGTGAAAAAACTTCTCTAAGGTAATAAAAAAGGTTAGATTTGGACCCAGATTCCAAATCCAAAAATCTTTCCCTCCTTCCAAGCTGCCCCCCACAATCTGAAGTCATAGTAAGAGTCTGGATTGAGGTTGAGACCAGGTGGAGAAGCATAATGAAGTGGAAAACCCAGTGATGTAGAAATCCAAAAGATCTGGTTTCTAGTCCTGATTCTTGTAATCTGATTTTTGTTTGGTTTTGTAGTTTTCTGGAGGATTGTATTCTAAAGGTGCTTCTACTTCTGTTATGCTATGATTCTAGATGTGGAAAAGAGAGATTTTCTTCATTGTAATGTGGTGTTAGTATGTATTGGTTAGTATTAAACACAGTTCACAGGCTTGCATGTCTATAACATTTTCAAGGGCTTCTCTAAGCAGGGAAGGGGAAGGGGACTGGCATTTTCATAGTAGTGCCAGGCACTTCACTAAACACCTTAAGAGTCTTTTATCTCATTTTTTCCTCACAATTCTTTCAAGTATGTAGAGTTGGGACCCTCATTCTAAAGATGAGGAAATTGAGGAAAATCAATATAAGTCACATAGCTAGTAAGTGAGGGGAGATTAAAGGGGAGGCTCGAGGTAAGTTTGCAGTGATCTGGAAAGCCTGGGACAGATTGTCAGGTCTTTGAAGGTTGTTCATTCATCAGTGTCCCACTCTTCATAACCCAATGGACCGTACTATCTATGGTTGCTTTTTTGATTTTTGGGCAGGGGTGCATCCTGGAGTGGTTTTGCCATTTCATTCTCCAGTGGATTAATGCAAACAGAGGTCACTGAGTCATCTGGCTGCCCTTGAGCACAGGTACTGTGTCATTTTTTTTATCCTTCCACTAACACTCAGAACAATAGACAATTAATATAAATTTGTGGGCTTAATTTAGCATGGATATGGGTACTTTTAGGAGCTAGATCTTCTGCTTCATTTCTACCACATTTTGCCCTGAGCAAATAGTATGTTATATGAAACTTAGATAGCTACCTCCCTCTTCTTTCTGGTTTCACAATCTCAAACCTTAATTGAAGGCATCTATCAAGTCTCTTTTCCTTCCCTTGCCTTCTCAACCTCTGCAGAGAGTTTTGTAGGACAAAATCTTGCACAAGATTTATTTTCTTCCCAAGGAAAGAAAGAGCAAGAATGGTTTGAGTCCCTGGACACTATGTGTGCATTTCTGGTTGCAGGGTTAATGACAAACTGGGATTAGGAAGTTTGATGTAGTGGAAAGACTGCCGGATTTGTAATAAGGAGAACAGGGATCAAATACCAGTTTTGGCACGTAACTTAAACATTTACAAGAACCCATTCACCTTGGCTAAAATCCCAATCATGATGGGCAGGTCATTCTAGTTTTCTGAATCTTTTCTCATCTGTAAAATGGAAATAATAAAATTTTGCACAATCTGTAACACACACACACACACACACACACACACACACATTCAAATATCAGAGTATCCAGAAATTTAAGTCCCTGCTGCTCCTGATTGCCTTGAGGAAGGAAAAACAATGCAGGTTTTCCCCCTAGGTCCAGGAGCCACGTGCTTTATATGTGCTTTAAGAGTCATAGAAACTTCATCAAATGTAACTAACCTTCTCCACACCCAATTTCTGCCCTGAGACAGAGAATAGATTATGTAGAATATATGAAACTGAGCATGCCCCTCACTGGGCAAGGGGTAGGAGGAGGAGGGAGGGAACCCTGCATCTTTACATTCCTAACCCAGCCCTTGCTCTACACCTCCCTTGGAAGATTAAATTAAGGGCAAGCTTACCTCTTCCTTTTCCCTTCCTCCTCCTTTCTTTGTATCTTTTCCCTTGGGTTTTTCTCCAGAATGTACACTTATCACTCTAGCTTGGGCAAGAGGGGCCCTGCCAAGATTAAGGTCTCACATCTAGTGGATAGTTGTTCCTACAATTATCCCAGGCTCTGCCCTGCTGGATTCAATGAGAGCAGAATTGGATAACATTAATGATGATGATAATAATAATGAAATTCAATTATTCTCCTCAAAGTTCAATTCATGGTTCATGAGGAAAGTAGGGTGTTGGTAATAGTGGAATGTGAACTGGAGGGATTATAGAGTGCATTGGAGACTTCCTTTTCCTTGAGACTATTAAGAGTACCTGTGAAGACCAAGCAAGAACCTGGAACTTGGGACTCCAGTGATCCCCTATTTCTATAATGTTTTTAAGATTTATAAAGTGCTTTACAAATATATCTCCTTTGATTCTCACTACAATCTTTGGAGGTAGATGCTATTTATTATTATCCCCATTTTACAGATAAAGAAATTGATGCTAAGAGGGATGAAGCAACTTTTCCAAATGTCATACACCTAGAAAGTGTCTGAGATTGGATCTGAACTCAAGACTTCCTGACTCTAGGTCCAATGCTTTATTCATTGAGCTAAGAGATGAAATCGTGCAGTGACCAATAACTAAAGAGAGAAAAATTGAAAGAACCTGAGGACACAAAGTCTTAATTTAATACAAACTCAAGAATACTACCTAAATCAATAATGCAAAACATTTTTGTTGTCTCAAACCATTTTGGACAGGAGACAATTATATTTAGATTGGAATTTTAAAAAGGGTCTTTTTGAGTCTGATGAGATGGATCCAACTAGCAGAAAAATTCTCCTAAAAGAGAAAAAATGTTAGAAGCTGGTATTTGTTATAATCATCATGAACATTTTCCTACATAATTTCGGCATTTTCACATAGCAGTATATGTGGCTGGCTATCAAGAGCACAAGATGGAGGAATATCCAGGACAGTATTCAGATGTCAAACACCAGTGTATCCAAAGTGACTTGAGAGAACTGCTAAAGATCTGTGGAAAAGATCTCAAAAGATGATATTCCTAAATAGCACCTGCACAGTAGATAATCAGAATGTCATATCACTCAGTTAAAGGCAAGGGCAAAAATAAATGTGGAAAGGAAATAAGGAAACAAATATATCAGAAATTCTAGATCTAATCAAAAGGTTAAGGTGACATGAGGAATCAGATCAATACAAACAAAATAAACAACTCAATGTCAATCTGAAAACATTATTATGGGGGAACTGAGGGGCAAATATATTAGAGGAAAAAAAGAGAGAACTTCTAAAGAGGGAGGATATGGAAAATTTCAAGAAACGGAGCTTGATAAGACAAAAATTGGCCTAAACAAGAAATAGAAAATTTGAGCACTATTAATTCATTATAATTAATGATGGAACAGTAATATAAAGGGAGGTGATTGAAATTCTTGTTTCTCTGCAGAACTAGAAAGCAGTAGGGATGGGTAAGAGCCATAATTATTGCCTCAGATGCTTCATGATGTTGCATGAATTACTAACAATGCATTTTACTAGCTTTTTCTCAGTCACCCGCAGGATCCCATCTTTAAGATTTCCCTTTTTTATTATGATGAATTTGCCAAATGTCAACAAATATGAATATTTCTTTACAAAGAACAGATACCCAGGATTGTGTAACAGTATGAATCTTTTTTTAAAAAAATATGATTTAAAATTAATTTGATAGCTCAAATACTGCCTTGCTTATTTATGTCTGATTGTAAGCTTCCTTCTGCTTTCTTCTGTGTATTTAAAAAATATATTCTATTTCTCTTTATTTATTCCTCCTCCCTCTTTGTTTTCTCTTTCTCTTCTTTCAATCTGTTTCTCTTTCTCTTCTCCCGGTACTTCTCTTCTTTTCTGCCTTTCTCCTTCTTTCTATCCTTTCTCCCTCCCTTCCTTCTTTCTCCCAGAGTGCTGGGCTGTGGTCCAGAAGGGTAAAGACAAGGCAGATGGAAGACTGAATGAGGTGGGGAGGCGAGTAGACACGCTCTGCACAGACTGGGTAGCAGCAACTTAAACAGAATTCTCCAGGGAGTCACGACAGTACTTTGGGCAATACCACAGTGGCAGAGGCGGTTCCCAAAATAAATTCCTGGGCTCGACTCTCTGTGAAGTGGGTGGGAAGCGGGTGTTCCGATAGAGGATTGGCGTCAGGAATAGGTCTCCTAGGATTCTGGGCAGAGATTGTGACCGTCGTGGGGGATTGTTGGGAGAAAGTTTGTAAAGCGTACCCTCAATTATAAAGTTTATATAAAAGGCAGTTACCTTTCTCTTCCACTTTTTGTACTTTTGATTTCCTTTCCTTTAGTCTCCTCTGTTGCACACATAAGCATTCCCTTCATTCCTCTCCAATCTCTTCTTATCTAATCCTTCATTCCCTGTCTCATCCATCCTTTTATTTTTCTTTTTTCTTTTTCTAATGGCTTTTTCTTTTTAAAAATACATTCAGTTTTCAACATTCACCTTGCAAAATTTTGTGTTCCATATTTTTCTCCCTCTTTCTCCACCTTTCCCCTCCCCTAGACAGCAAGTAATCCAAAACAGGTTAAACACTTTCAATTCTTTTAAACATATTTCCACATTTATCACTCTGCACAAGAAAAATCAGATCAAAAGGATAAAAATGAGAAAAAAAAAAAACAAGCAAACAAACAACAACAACAAAGGTTATTATGTTGTGATCCACTTCATTCCCCGTAGTTCCCTTTCTGGATGCAGATGGCTTTCTTTATCACAAGGCTATTGGAATTGGCCTGAATCACCTGATTGTAGAAAAGAGCCAAGTCCATCAAAGCAGATCATTACATAATTTTGTTGCCGGGTGCAATATTCTCTTGGTTCTACTCACTTCACTTAACCTCAGTTCCTGTAAGTCTCTCCAGGCCTCTGAAATCATCCTGCTGATCGTTTCTTCCAGAACAATAATATTCCATAATATTCATATACCACAATTTATTCAGCCATTCTCCAACTGATGGGCATCCACTCAGTTCCCAGTTTCTGGCCACTACAAAAAGGGCTGCCACAAACATTTTACACATGTGGGTCCCTTTCCCTTCTTTAATATCTCTTTGGGATATAAGCCCAGTTGTAACACTGCTGGGTCACAGGGTTTGCACAGTCTGATAGCCCTTTGGGCATAGTTCTAAATTGCTCCCCAGAATGAGTGGATCATTTTACAACTCCACCAATAATGTATTAGTTTTCCCACATCCCCGCCAACATTTATCATTATCTTTTCCTGTCATCTTAGCCAATCTGAGAGGTTGTAGTGGTACCTTAGAGTTGTCTTAATTTGTATTTCTCTGATCAATAGTCATTTAGAGCATTTTTTCATATGAGTAGAAATTCATCCGTCCTTTTAAAACCTTCCAAACTCCTCACTTGACCCCATCATTCTCTTTCTAACCAAATAAAATATGTTTTTTCCTCCATCCACACTTCGATCTAGTAAAGCCGGCCTTCCTGCTATTCCTCATACATAATATTGGCTCCCCTTGTCTCTGTGTCTATGCCTTTGTTTTAGAAAGAAACATGTTCTCCCAAATGTCTACAATAGCTTCTGTTGCCTCTCACCAGTTCAAAATGACTTTTGTATGTGGTCCAAGTAGGAGATTCCTGAGTCATCTTCCCTTGTCTTGTAGTTTGTAAGTCCCTAGAACAGGAAGACTTTAAGTTGGTTCTCTTAACATTGGAATGCATCTTGAACTTGGCATTGTGACAAATTCTTTGGCAAGGTGAAACATGGAAAGGGTGAGTATGGAGGTTTGGGTTGCTTCCCTAGAAACTTCAGAATAGAAAAACCTATATCTCTGCTCTCAACTTTGGCCCCAAGTTAGAGAGTGGGGAGTAGATGGGTTGTTTTGAATTCCCCCTTGCTTTCTCTGTCAGGTTCTTAGAATTATCAAGTAAAAAACTGAAGGAACAGTAACAATGGATGCCTCCACTTTCTTTTTTCTTCTCCTCTTAAAACTCTGCGGTTTGATTTCCAACCTCATTATCCTTCAACTGAAACTCCTTTCTCCAAATTACCAATGATCTCTTAATTGCCAAATTTAATGACTCTTTCTCAGTCCTATTGCCTGTTGATCTCCCTGAAGCCTTTGAACTGTCCTATAATCTGTTCTTGATGTTTTCTCTCTTGGTTTTTGTGATTCTGCTCCTGTTTTCTGTCCTGTTTTCACCTACTGACTACTTCTCACTCTCCTTTTCTGGGTCTTCATTCAAGTCACACTCCTTATAACAGTGAATATTCTCTAACAATTTGTCCTGAGCCTTCTTTTCTTCCATTCTCGATACCATTTTTTACTGGTGGATTTCATCAACTTCCACTGAATTCAATTATCTTCTTTATGTGGATGATTATCAGATCTAATTGTCCTATCTTCAACTCTCTTGACTTCTGGTCCTGAATCTCCAACTTCCTATTGGAAGTCTAGAACTGGATGTGTGTTCTCTGGCACTACTATCATGATGGTACAGACCTTCCTCACCCTGCACTGGGACTGTTGCAAAAGTCTAATAGGATGGTCTCCTCGATTTAAGTCTCCACTTCAGTCAGTCTTTCCTCTCAGCTGTCAAAGTGATCTTCCTAGGACACAGGCCTGACCGTGTCATCACTATATTCAGTCAACTCTAGTGGCTCCTTATTGCCTCCAGAATCAAAATATAATATCCTCTGTTTGGCTCTAAAAGTCCTTAATTACCTGCATCCTTCCTCGATTTCTGGTTTTCTTATACCTTAGTGTCTTTTTCTCACTCTGGCATTCTCGGATCTTGCTGTTCTCCCAACAAAAGGTTCCATCTTTCTACTCTAGACATTCTCTCCCTCCTCATCTCCATCATTTGGCTTCCTTTGTTTCCTTCAGGTCCCAGCAGAGATCCTATTTTCTCTTAGGTTCTCCTTAATCTTAGTGCCTTTTCTCCAAGATCTCCAATTTACCTCGTCTATATCTTGTTCGTACATAGTCATTTCTGTGTTATTTCCTCGATGACTCTGTGAGCCCCTCGTGAGGAAGGACCATCTTTTACCTTTGTGTCTACAGGACATAGCAGAGTACCTGGCGCATAGTGAGCAATGAATGAATACCTGTTGATTTGATATAATTTGGAACTACCCTTCCTTTATTAGCTCTTAACACAATGAACACAAGACAGTATTTAAACTTTCAGATGTTAAAAATGAATAGAATTTATAAATGTGTCTGTGTGTAAAATTGTATGGAATGTAAGTTCTTTCCCCCCTTTTTATTCCCAATGACCAGCGCAGTGACTGGGACAAAATGCCAAAAATTTATGGACTTAAATTCAAAGAGGAAAATATTTCAATTTCCAATGAGATTTTGGCTTCTCTTCTGGCTAAGGACTCTCCCTGCTCCCATCTTTTTCATCTGACATGAGACTCTCGTGTATATTTATTTATATGAAACCAGAGCTGCAGCCTCTGGAGAGAAAAGGGAGGTGGCAACTGGTTACAGGTGTGGGTGTCTGTACATTTCTTCTTCTGGGAGGTGACACCGCAACTACACCTCCACAGGTTTCATCTGAACTCCACCCCTTGGTCACATGTCCTGGGCCACCATAAAAAAATAATTGACAAGCCCTTGAGTGACAAGGAGATCAATTGCCTACAGGATCAAAGATGGAAGAAAACTAGATTTAAGCTACAGCGCTAGGATTGGGGGTTAAACAGCAGGGAAAACTTCCACCCTGAAACTTTGAGATGAGCGAATGAGACAGGTGGGGGACACTGATTTCTTGAATACCTATTTAAGATCAGAAGGTACTCCCTTGAATGTTGAAGCTAGGTTAAACCCATAGACAGAAAAAAAAAAAAAAAAAAACAGAATAACTAGCGTGGAGGATATAGATTGGAAAGTGGGAGGGTTTCTGACAGTTCACGATCTACCCCATAGATGAATTATGGATAGAAGTAGCAGTAACCCACATTAGACTGGGGCGAAGGCTGTAATTCTTGTAATTTGTTGATGAATGCAATTTGCAGCTGGCTTCTCTCCCCACCACAGGCCTCTGAGCTATTAGAGGCATCTGGGTGGGAGGAAGAACCAGGATGCTATTTCCAAGCCCCTTCTCCTACTTCTTCTACCAGTAACCCCCACTTGGCTCCCAAATCTTTAAGCAAGTTATTTCATCACCATGAAATGTAATTATAGAGTGGATAGTGTTGAGATGGGGGGTGGGTGGGGCTGAAAGGATGCAGGTTAGCCTGGGATGTTGTGGTTTAAAACTCACCCATGTTTAGTGTCTGTTTATTTTAGGTGCCTATAAAAATCATATGAGAGGAAAAGCCCTTTTTCTCCACGGGAAGATATGAGTCAGAAAGATAGAAAATAGAGAATAAGGAGAGAACAAGTGATAAGAGAAGGGAAAGAAAAAGAAAGGGAAGGTGAAGGAACAAGTATTTATTAAATGTTTGCTATATGTTAAGTAGGGCAGCTAAATGGTCCAGTGATAGAATACTTAGCCTGAAGTTTTAGCAAGACTCATCTTTCTGAGTTAAAATCTGGCCTCAGACACTGAGAAATTCATTTAACTCTATTTGCCTCAGTTTCCTCATCTATAAAATGAGCTGGAGAAAGAAATGGCCAACCACTCCAATATTTTGCCAAGAAAATCCCGAATAGGATCATGCAGAATCAGAAATGAATAAAAACAATTGAACAACATGTGTTGAACATTATTTTAAGTAAAAATACTTACAATTATTATGTAATTTATGTAAATATTATGTAAATTGAGTAATTACAAATATGTCATTTGAGAGAGTGTAGGGAGAGAGAACACTTCATCATAAAAGGTTGCTTTATATTCTTCTAAGAGACAGTTCATCTCTAGCATGGAGTGGGGAGCTAAAAGAAAAACAAAAGGGAAGAAGACTGGGATTAAATCTTGACTCTGGTAATCATTTTCTATTGGGACTATGTGCTAGTCAATTCCATGTCTCTGGGCCTGGACTGTAAAATAGAGGAGTCAGCTTTGATAGTGTCTAATTCTTTAACTCTAATTTCTGTGATTTATGATTCTAGGTCTAATAAAATGTTAAAGATGAAAGAAATCTTGGAGAGCATCAGGGAAGAGAAATGAGACAAAGAAGAGAAAGAAACTTGAAATCCTATGTCAGAGTCAATAATAGACCCAACACCTGGGAATTTTCAGTATAATTTTCCTCTTCACTATGATACTTTCATACATCAGCCTCTGGAATCTCCACAGTGATCCGCCCAATCCCTTTGGTCAGTTCTTCAAATCAAACCTTAGAATGTAAGCTCCTTGAGAGTAGACACAGTTTCATTTTTGTCTTTTTATTCCCAGTGATTAATAAGTGTTTAATGAATGTTTGTTGATTGATTGCTTCATTCATTTGGCTGACATTGGATTCCCAGAATCTTCATCACACCCATTTTCAGACATAGGAACAAGACCAAATAAGTATTGTTTTTACATTATTTGTTCTCTGGGATTACTCATGTCACTGTTCCTGCTGGTATTGAAAATGAAAATTGAGATTTTATGAAAATGCTTCATATGGACAACCTATGAGGAAAACAGCTTGAGCGTGGAACAACCTAAAAATACCAGGCAGGGGAGAGCGTAGGAAGGAAGGCGAGAGAGGGAGCAGTGAGTACCCCTTATCAGGAGGAAAAGAAATTTATTCAATACATTCATGCATGCAATATGCATTTGGTAGATGGCCTTGGGGACAGAACTCTAAACCTAGGGCTAAGAAAAATTCAGACTTACTTACTAACTGTGGGATTCTGGGCCAGCCTGGCTCAACTGGAAAATGGAGATCATTACAACATTTATTTTTCAGGTTGTTATGAGCATCAAATGAGATATTTGTAAAGCACTTAGCACAGTGCCCAACACATAGCAGGTGCCATACAAATGCTCATTCCAGTTCCTTCTCCTAACTAACCCTATGATATCCATATGAAAAGAGTTATTATCCCAGCTGAGGTAGCTGAGTAGCAAAGTGAATAGGGCAGGGAGTCAGGGAGGCCTGAGTTCAAAACCAGCCTTAAACACTTAATAGTTATTTGACCCTGGACAAATAACTTGGTCTCTTTCTGTCCCAGTTTACTCAACTGTAAAGTGTACCTGTGAGTGTAGGAGATCATAATAGCACCTACTTCCCAGGATTGTTATGAGATTCAAATGAAGTAATATGGAAGCACACAGAAGGTGCCTAATAAATGCATGTGTCAAGCACTGTACTAGCTGCTAGGTCTACAAGATAAAAATTAAATGATGTCTATCTTCAAGCTTACATTTTACTGGGGCAATGTTTATAGAACTCAGTATTTGGGTCGAGATCAGGCAACAAGTAAGTTGACCAATGGAGATGAGAAAGAGCAAATTCTGGGTAAAAAGGACAGATTGTGCAAAAATATGTTGCCTTTGAGGCACATGTAGTATGGGGTCTTGTCGGATGCTTCTAAAAGAGGTTGAACAGACATCTCTAGCCTCTTTTCCCCTGACCCTTCTCCACGGGAGACTTTCATTCCCGCCAGGAGAGGAACAGAAGCAATCACTCTGCTCTCCTCAGAAACAGGAAATACTAGATTAGAATTATAGTTATCTCCTCTCTTGAATAATGTTAGCCTAAGGAATGTGATTTTCTAGTTTGAGCTAACTCCTGATTTCTTTCATTATTGGAGGAGGGAGGATCTCATTTTTTTTTTTTTTATCCAAGGCTTTTTACGTCCAAGATTTGACCCCCATCTCACCAAATACTAATTCCACAGTAAATACATGTAGCACTTAATCAAGAAACCCAGTTATTCAAGTCTGTAGCAAACAGACACCAGAGAAAGATATTAGAGAATAGATACCAGATAACAGTGTGAAGGAGTTTTCTCAATCATCTCAATTTAGAGAGAATCCCAGATCTCACAATACACATTGTATTACAATACAGCATTGTAATGCTGTGTAATGTAATGTTTAATGGAATAATGGAAATATGTTTAGAAAAATTACACATGTTTAACCTATATCTGATAGCTTGCTGAATTGGGGGAAGAAGGGGCAAAAGAGAGAAAAATTTGGGAACACAAGATTTTACAAAGCTGAATGTTGTAAACTAGCTTTGCATGTATTTGCAAAAATAAAATACTATTGAAATGTGTGTGGGGGAGCTGAAATTCAAAAGCCAATGAATAACAGAGTAAGAAGAGATGGAAAGCTTGAAGAGCTTTCCTTTGTTCCATTCTGCCCAGTCCTTGATGAAGTCCTTGAAGTATTAATCTCCACCAATAAGGAGAGAGTCTTGTGCTAATAAGCTTTGGTCCTGGGGTTTCATTTATGAGAATAGTAAGCGGGGAGCATAAAGTTCATGAAAGAGGTTAAGTAGGGAAAAATAATCTGGAGGCAAATGATGAAGAACTTTAAGAGAGAAGGAGAGGTATTTTTAATTTATTCTAGAGACAAGAGGGAGCCACTGGATTTCCTAGATCCATGTATTAGGAACAGAAATTTGGGAGCTGTGTGGGAGGAATGGATTGGAGAGGGAAGGGACCAGATGCTAAAAGAGACCAATTAGCCGTCTGTCAGAGTACTGCCCAAGAAGACCCAATGTAGGGTAGTGAATGTGAGAATAGAGAGAAAGGGGCAGAGTCAAGATATATTGTAGAAGTAGAATCAATAAGATTTGGCCTCTGATTGGATGTGAGAGGTGAGGAAGAGAGAAAAGATAAGATTGTCTCTAAATGTTGGAAACCTGAGAGACTGGAAGAATGATGGTTCCCTCAACAGAAACAAGTAGAGGGAAAGGGGCGAAAGAAGGAGGGGGAATTTAGGGGAATTAGGGGGAAAGATAGTAGATTATAATTTGGGATACTTGGAGTTCAATACACCTATGGGAACTCCAAATGGAAATGACCAATAACCAGTTGGTTATGCAGGAATGGTTCTCAGGAGATAAAGGTTGGTATTTACTTCTGAATGTCATCTGCATAGAAATGATAGTTGAACTCAAGGGAATTAATGAGATCATTAATGAGATCATCAAGAGAGAAAGTTTCCAGAGGGAAAAGAAGAAGGCCCTGGAGCAATCCTGCAGGAGACACTAGGGCAGATTACTGTAGGAGGGACCAAGGTAAACTTTTGAAAGAACTGCCCATTTGTCAGGGGCCAATGACCATCAGTCCCAAGAGCCCATGTATAAAGGCAATTCATATCCCAGTGGGAAGACTGGGTCAGATGACTTTCATTTAACTTCTGGATATATAACACACACACATATGCATATATATATATTTATATATTAATTTCCTGTGTGATCTTGTATTGGTCACTTCCCTGCTTTAAGTCTCTGTAAAATGAGGAGAATGGACTAAATGACTGTTAATATTCTTTGCAGTTCTAAATTCTATGAGTCATCCCTTCCCAGGGTTTTGAAACAAAGGGTGGTCAAGCTTGGAAATAAGGGAGGGGAAGGAAACAAATGACCTCTTGCTGCTCATTGCTGACCCACAGAGCTTTGATCTTACCATTGGCCCAGCAGGGGAGGCAAGTTTGAGAGAGGCCCTAAAAATCAATAAACTTTCTTCTCCCTGATCTTCTTTGAACTAGCCTTGGGGCCACACCCTGGCTGAGAACGGGCCGTGCCCAACGTGCTTCCTCTGCAGAATCTCAGCAGGCGTGGAGCAGTCCTCCTCCCTTCCTCTCTGACTCTGCCGTTGCTCAGCGATAGCTGTTTCTCCTTTTCGGGCACTTAGAACTGTGATTTCAGGAGTTTTGGATGGGTGATAATGGCTCATGGGTAATGGAAGCCAGATGTGGATAGATTTAGAATCAGAGATGGATTTAGAGCTGGAAGGCATCTTGGAGGCTCCCAAGTCCAACCCCTTCATTTTACAGGTGAGGAAACTGAGGCAAGAAGCAGTTAGCCCAGCACTTGCACATAATAGGCAATAAATATGTTTTCTCTTCACCTCTGACTTTCAGAAACTTTGGTTACCTGAAAGGCTCATTCAGGAGCCCCAAACCTCCCTAAAGTGCTCTCTCTTTCTTCTACTGTACCACACTGATCTTTGTACATGTTGCATTTCCCAAGAGATTATAGACTCCTTAAGGTCAAGAACCCTTTGTTTTCCCAGAACTTAGCCCAGGAAGCCCCTCTATAAATCCTTATTAGATCAAAGTCCCATAAGAAATAACTCTGGCAGTCTATTAAGTCCAGTGACAATAGCTAACTTTTACATAGTGCTTTAAGGTTTACTAAGAGATTTGCATACATTATTTCCTTTGATTCCCACAATAGTTCAATGAGGTAAGTGTTATTATTATTCCCATTTTACAGATGAAGAAACTGAGGCTCAGAGAGGTTAACTGAATGATTCAGGTTCACAAAGCTGGGAAGTGAATGAACTCAGGGCTTCTTGATATCAAGTCCAGTATTCTATCCACTACTTGTCCTAGAGGAGGAAGAAACAATTTTGGAGGATGCCTTAGGGAGGCATTGTTTTTCACATTTTGAGAGGTAGGACATGCGATGTTTTTAATCTTAGCCTCCTAATTTTTGCTGAAGATTGCTCTGGGTTTGGACCTGTCATAAAGAGAGAGAGAGAAAAAAGGAAGACCTAGAATAGAGGGAGATAAATTTTTCCTAGGAGCATCTTGGTCCATCCCCATGATGTTGGACCAGTGGGCAATGCCCACCACTCAGGAGACCAAAAAGCTATTCCCCTTAGTCCAAAGGACAAAAGGGACAACTTCCTTTGCCTGATCCCTGGACACAAACATGGAAGAGTCTTAACTACTCATGTGACAATGAATTAAGGGTTTGTTGAAGGGCTTCCTGGGCTAGGCCCTGGGAAAACAAAGGATTCTTGAAGTCTAGGAGCCTAGAGTCTCTTGGGAAATGCAGCGTGTGGAAAGATCAGTGGAGTACAATAGAAGAAAAGGAAAGCATGAGTGAAGAGGTGGTGAGGGAAGGCTTTAGGGAGACTTGGTGTCCCTGAAGTGAGCTTCTCAGGTAGCCAAGGTTTCTGAAAGGTAGAGTTGAGGAGAAAATATTCTTATTGACTATTATGTGCAAATACTGTGTTAAGTGCTTTATAATAAGCTAGCTATTATGTAATAATTAATGTAATTATAAATTATCCATAATTGCATAATGTAATTATATCAATAATATAATCACCAGTTGATTATAATATATAATGTAGTTATAAATATAATGTAAAATGTATGTATATGTGTGTTTATACACATATATATGTATCTAAAAATATATATAATATAATCATTTTAGCCTTACTACAATCCTGGGAAGTAGGTTCCATTATGATCACCACTTTATAGCTGAGGAAATAGAGACAGATAGAAGTGAAGTGACTTGCCTAGTTAACTAATGTCTAAGATTAGATTTTTTTCATCTTTTTTTTTTTTAATTAAAGCTTTTTATTTTCAAAACAAATACATGGATAATTTTTCAACATTGACTTCTGCAAAACCTTGTGTTCCAAATTTCTTCCCCTTTCTTCCACCCCCTCCCTCAGAGAGCAAATATAAGATTATATTTGAATTCAGATCTTCTTGCCTCCAGGCCCAACACTCTATTTTATCACCTATCTGTCTAGAGAGGAACCTTGTAGAGAAAACTCTAGGGGGCTGAGGAGACTGGAAAAGGCCTCCTGCAGAAGAAGGTAGCATTTGAGACAGTCCTTCCTGAAATTGGGGGATCTTTGGAAGATGAAACATTAAGTTTGGGGAACAACAAGTGACTGTGGAACAAAGAGTTTATGAAAGAGAGTGTTATGAGATAACCTTGGAAAGAGAGGCAGGAGGACCTTAAAGAATAGGGCAAATCATTTCTATTTTATTCTAGATTCACGGTGGTACTGTGGATAGAGGGCAGGATTCCGAATTAGGAAGACCTGAATTTGAATTCTACCTTAGGCCCTTATTTGCTCTGTGATCTTATACAAATTGATCAATCTCTGTTAGCCTTAGTTTCCTCATCTGTAAAATGGGAATAATAATAGAACCTGTGTCACAAGGTTGATTGAGAATCAAATGAGATAAAATATAGAAAGCACTTTTTGAACTTTAAAAGTGTTACATAAATGCTCTCAGTTGTTATTAACCATTGAAAATTTTTGAGAAAGGGATTAATATGGTTAGATGTTGTGTCTTTACAAGACTATTCTGGCAGATATATGGAGTATGAATCTCAGAGGGAAGAAACTAGAAGCAGGGAGACCAGTGAAGAGATAATTGCAGCATTCCAGATGAGAGGTGATGAGTGGATGACCCAGAGGGGTGGCTACATAGAGAGAAAGGGGAGAGACAGGAGACACATCAAAGAGGTAGAATGGACAAGACTTGGTAAATGACTGGACATAAAGGGAAGCAAACAGTCAAAGATGATTCCTTGTCTCTGTATTGTTGTTCCTATGTTTCAGTTGCCTCTGACTTTTGGAGACCCCATTTGGGATTTTCTTGGCAAGCCTACTGAAGTGACTTGTCATTTCCTTCTTCAGCTCATTTGACAGATAAGGAACCTGAGGCAAACAGAATTAAATGATTTGCTCAGAGTCAAAGCTAGGAAGTGTCTGAGATGAGATTTGAACTCAGGAAGTTGCTTTGTGCATTATGGAGCACATAGTCTATTGCTTATCAGTAGACTATGCCCAATACATTAAAGAGTCCTAGATTTATCATTAGGTAGAATCAGTCATTACAGAGGCAGTGACATCTAAGGAAAAGAATGCCGGCTTTGGAGAGATCTGTCTCCTGCTTATTATCTGCATGAGGAGGGGGAGGGTGTCACATTACTTAAATTCTCTGGGTCTCAGATTTTTCATTTATAAGAGAGGTTAATCAATTGTCCAAGGTCACACAGCTAATAAATGTCTGTTGAAATTCAAATTCACGTCTTCCTAACTCAGAGTATTGCCCTCTATCCACTGTTCCACCCAGCTGACCTATTGCATCTAGAATAAAATAGGAATCATCTGCCCTATTCTTTATGTATTAGATGATTTGTAATGGGTTAGATGACCTCTAAAGTCTTTTTAGCTCTAAACAGATGATCTAATGGTCCTAGCTTGAAAACCTGGGTGATTACAAGGATGGTGGTACCCTAAAAAAGAAATAGTAGGATGAGTTTGGAGGAGGGGCAGGGTTTGTTTTTTTTGTTTTTGTTTTTGTTTTTGTTTTTTTTTGGCAGGGGTGGAGAGAAGGAGGAGATGGGTTCTGGTTTGCATATATTATGTCTGACTTGTCAGTGGGCCATCTGAGGGGAATCTCTAGCAGGCAATTCAGGAGAGAGATGAATTCTGATTATAGAGATTTAGACATAGATGTCATAATAATAACTAACACTTGTATAGCTCTTTACAGTTTGCAAAGCACTTTATAAATATTTTCTCATTTGATCTTTACAATAAATCTGGGAGGCAGGTGTTATTATTATCTTCATTTTATAAAAGATAAAACTGAGGCAGAGAAAGGTTAAACAACTTGTCCAGTATCACACAGCTAAGAAACGTGAACAGAATTTATGGAACAGAATTTATGTTTGAACTTAGATCTCCCTGCCTTCTGGTCCTAGCTCTAACATACCATCTAGCTTACCTTACTTTACATGAATCAATGGTAGTTGATGAACTCTACAAGCGAGGACAGACAGAGCTCTTAGTGAATACTAGCCCTAAGTGGGTAGGATGTGAATAATGATCTAGAAAAATAGGTTTAAAAGTAGTGATCAATATTGGGAGTTTCTTCCCAATTAGTGACTTACTTGTGATTTTAATAAAAATAACTGTTTCCCTATATAGTCCTCACCTTCCTTTTCCACTTAATTCTTCTAACAAAGCATTAAAGCAAAACCTACTGAACAAAGTGACTCTGCACTCCCAACCTGTAAAATGTAGAAATCTCCTGGAGGAGGAAGCTGAAGTTCTGCAGTGATCAGTGTTCAATGAGGATGATATTCATTCATTCTTTCATTCATTGAACAAATATTTATTCTGTGCCTGTCTAGTGGTGGGGGAAAGCCTTTATTTCCAACGTAATAAATAATGTGGGGCTTAGGCATCAGAGAGTATTTTCTCAAATCAAGCTGCCTACGGGAGAGTGTGAGAATAAAAATAAGTGTGTGATTTATAGCAATGAGTCTCATTAAAAGAGAAAGTGGCTGTTTCATGCAGAAGGAACCACAGGGCTTCCCCCAGAGCAGGTAGGCGGCTCAGGGAAAAGCTGCCTGTTTTGGTTCACCTGATGGAGAAAGAAGGGGCTGGTAGAGAATGACTCAGATGCCTTCGTCACTAAGTTGACTAAGTCATGAAATGTTAGGCTGGGGAGGGACTTAGAGATCTAATCCAAATCCTTCATCATATAGAGGAAGATGCTGAATTCCAGAGAGGTGATATTCTAAGAACATATAGTTAATTAAAGGCAGAGCTGAAACTAGAAACCACGTTTTCTATCTCATAGCTGTCTCCCCCACTGTCTCTGTCATTCCTCCTCCTCTTCTTCCTCCCCTCTTTCTGTCTCTGTTTCTGTCTCTGTCTCTGTCTCTCTGTCTCTCTCTCAGACACACTGTCTCTCTGTCTCTATTTGTCTCTTTCTCTCTATCTCTGTGTCTGTGTCTCTGTTTCTCTGTCTCTGTCTGTTTTTCTGTCTCTATCTCTCTCTCATATATACTGTCTGTCTCTATTTGTCTCTGTTTCTGTCTCTCTCTTCTGTGTCTCTGTCTCTCTTTTCTATCTCTCTGTTGTCTGTCTTTCTCTCTCTCACACACACATCCTCTCTCTGTGTCTCTATTTATCTCTGTCTCTCTCTTCTGTGTCTCTTTCTCTTTCCCTGTCTCTCTTTCTCTCAGTTTCTCTCTCTCTCTTTCTCTCTCTCTCTCTCTCTCTCTCTCTCTCTCTCTCTCTCTCTCTTTCTCTCTCTCTCTTACACACTGTCTCTCTATCTCTATTTGTCTCCGTCTCTCTATCTCTTCTGTGTCTCTGTCTCTGTCTGTCTATCTCTCTGTCTCTATTTGTCTCTGTCTCTCTCTTCTGTGTCTCTCTGTCTTTGTCTCTCTTTCTCTCTCCCTGTTTATCTCTTTCTCTTGATTTCTCTCTCTCTCTCTCTCATATACACTGCCTCTCTGTCTTTGTCTCTGTCTCTCTCTTTTCTGGATCTCTCTGTCTCTGTCTGTCTCTCTCTCACACACACACATCCTGTCTCTCTCTTTCTGACTCTGTATCTCTTGTTCCCCATCCTATTTTTTCTTTTTCCTTTCTTCCCTTCTTTTTCCTTCTTTTCCTTTCTCTCTCTTTCCTTCTTTCTGGAAATATTGAAGTTTTCAGGGAAGGAACCACTCTTGGTCTGAAACTTTCTCAGCAATTTGTCCTTTTCAAAGAGGACCCTAAAACTGAGACTTGGGCTTGTGACTTGGGAATGGGGAGGGATTTCTCCCTCCACCCCAGGTGACTTAGAAGTCATAAAACCTGATATAAAGTGTGTGAATATTATTAGTTGAGAAAAAGGAAGGAAATAAGTAGTTATTAAGCACCAACTATGCGCCAGACCATGCTAAGTACTTTGCACCAGCATGTCACTTAGTCCTTACAACCCTGTGAGGCAGATGCTGTTATTATCTACATTTTAAAGCTGAGAAAACTGAGACTGACAAAAGATGAGTGACTCTGTCCAGAGCCATGCAGCTAGTAAATGTCAGAAGGCATCTTTGACTCATCTTCTGGACTCCATGGTCCACTGTCCACTTACCTGAGAATGACCCAACAATAGAGTGTGTGTTTGCTAATGTGTGAGGACCAAGCTAGCCAGGTTTTAAATTCTTTCAAGTAATTCTTACAGATTTTCTCCTAGGCTGGGTCAGAGGCAGGATTTCATAGAGTAACAATTATAGCCTCAAGGTTGGAATGGTTCTGAGAAGCCACTGAATGAAACTTCTCTCTTCCCATTTTGCAACTGAGGCACAAAAAAAGATAAGTTGGTCATGCAACTTGTAAATACAAATTTGTATTTATAAATTTAAATATATATATAAATAAAATACTACTTGAACACAAGTTCTCCTGATTTTAAATTCAATTGCTATTTACTTGTCTTGTTAGACCTTCCTCCATCACTATATTGCCTTTCAAGATTGGATTACCAAGGAATACACAATGTAAACTCTCAGGATGGTTCTCTGACACCTTTTTTTTTCTTATTTCTTTAATCTCTTTCTCAACTCTTATTGCCAAAGCTAGCGTTTCTAATACAATATTAAATAGTAAAGGTGATAGTGGACAACCTTGTTTCACTCCTGATCTTATTGGGAATGATTGAAGTTTGTCCCCAGCCTTTTTTTTTTTTACGGGAGGAGGTAATATTGCATTGGAAAGAAACATATGTATTAAAAGACACATAGAGATTCCATAAGATCTATTCTAGAACTTCATAGGGATTGGGAGTAGAACCAGCTTCTTTGAGCCTCTTTTCCCCTTTCCATCCAAGTCATCCATGTTTTGATTCTGGGCTTCTCCCTTATAGCCACTCAAGTGAATGAATGTTTCATTGAATATTTTATGGCTTAAGGAAATTTGCTTGCAATCCTGTAGAAAGATCTTAATTTTCTTGGTCTTAAGTCCGTGTGATACCAAATGAGAAAGAGAAAAGTCTTATTGGACAGCTGCCTACTAACCCTAGCTCGGTTCCTTCCTCTACATCACACAGACTTTAGACATTTCCCTCTTCTAAGTGGCTCCTGAGACGCTTGGCTTAAGAATCAAAGATGTTAGTTCTGAAAAAGGGAAGGCTCCAGTTCCACCCAGCAATGAGTACAACTTTCAGTTCAGATATCAGCAGAGACCAGAGCCAGTTGGCACAGAGTCTGGAGTTTGCATATAGTCCTGTCCTAACCAAAATGAAGCTAATTCTTAGAGATACAATACTACCAAATAGATTTGTACCGGGATCTGGTAAAGTTAATTAAGTGCCAGCCTCCCAAGAGAGTAGAAAAGTAGTTGTAAATTGAGTTATTGAATCCCATTTGTGTCTTATCCTTCATGGGTTCTGTGTTTTGTGTTCAGCATTTCTTTTGTAGGAAATGAACACCTGTCCCATACCTGATTTACATTGTGAACAGTGCTTTTCTATTCCCTCTATTATGGGAAGAGCTGAAACCCACTTAAATTTCCTTCTTGATCTCCGGAGTAAGAGTTGTAAGAGTTGTAAAGCTCTTATTAGATGCCCAATCTCCTTAGGTCAGACCTGGGTCTGTATTTCCTATATGGGTATAAGAACAGAACTAGGCAGAGATTTGTCCCCATTCCGGTGAGCCCAGCAGGAGCTGTGATTGTTAGATAATAAAAAAGGACTATCTGCTAGTTTTAAGCAGGTTTTATAAATGCCATCCTAGCACCAGCTGCAGAAATGTGTATCAGCAACATAGATACAAAATAGAAGTCATAGGAAATCCAGACAAAGAACAGAACACAAAATTGTTTATAATTTTTTAGAGGAAATTGTTCCTTATCAAAGTCAGCTTTGTTAGAGGGAGCAGGAGGAAGATAAGACTTGTGCTATGGGTGTGTTAAGAATCCTGCCCTGTTGGCTTTATTTCTTCAAAATATCATCCTCTATTTCTGTTTTCTTTCACTGACAAACCCTTAAAAAAAAAAAAAAACCCTGTCTGTCTGCCTCTTCTTCCTCTCCTCTTTTCAACTTTTCAACTTCCTCTCCACTTTTAACCCTTTGCAATCCCCTACCCAAAGTCATCACTTTACAGAAACTCCTCTTTCCATCCTTATTGCCATTTCTAATGGCATTTTCTCAGTGCTCATGACTCTTGACTTCTCTGCAGTATTTGATGTTAATTTTTTGGACATCTCTTTTCTAGATATTCTCTCCCATCTTGGTTTTTGTGACCCTGCTTCTCTCTTAGGTAGGTCTCCCAGATAGACCTGCTGACCTTACCTGTTCCCAGGGGAGTCTAATCCCTTCATCATCTCAACCTGATTCATCATTCACTCCAGAATGCACCAGGAACAGATGTACCTGCAGGATGGCCAAATCCAGACCCAAGCCTGGTTTGGCCCCCTCTGTAAGACCCTAAGGGGACTGTGTGATTTGTTATTTATCTGTCACCCACTATTATTCTTATGGCTTTTTAAAATTTTTTCTCTCTATCCCTGTATTAATTAGTCATGAAAGATGATGGGAAGAAAACCAGCCTGAAACTCTTCTTCCATTACCTTATTCTTATTCTTTTCAACCTTAACCCTCCCCAATTCCAGTGCAACCTTACACATTCCTCTCATGAGCTCTGGAATTTTTGTTCCATAAGGAACAAATTCCTCTTCATCCTGGATCACATTCTTTCATACTCCTTCATCTTGTCGTCTCTTTCTCTCACACTCCTCTCTTACAATGTTGCTTCTGTAGCTATCAGCTCCCATACTGATTGTGCTTTTTCTTACAGGTCTTGGAGAGAGAATCATAACACTCCTTGTTCCTAATTTTGAGATTATTTCTTTTCTGATTATATCCATAACATTTTTTTCTTGTTAAGTCCACCCAATCAAAACTTTCCACCAAATCTTAATTATTGTGGTTAGAATATCAGCACCCAGGTCACTCTTTTTTTTTAAAGGAGTTTACCATCTTCTGCTGCTCTTATACTAAGGGATTCTAAAATCTAGAGATGATTACTCAAATGCTTTCATCTCTTAATTCTTTAACCACTATAAGTCCTATGAGCTATGTCTTCACTTTACCCCAGTCATAGACTAGATCTCACTTTCTTTTCCTTTCTATTTGCAACCCAATAATTACATATTTCAATTCTATACTGTTCTTTCTTCTGGAATCTCTTTCATATTTGTCCTATTGCTCCTCATCTTTCCCCAAAACTCAGCCCTGGATTGCTCCTGTTATATATTTCCTCCAATCTAAGCCCAAGCTGTTGAAAGCAACTGGAGAAGCCCTTCTGGAAAACAATTAGGAACTCAACCCCGAAAAAAACCCCAACTGGTCATATTCTTTCACTCAATTATGCCATAACTATTCTAATACCTCAAAGAGATCTAAGAAAAAAGGAAAATGACCTATATGTATAAAAGTATTTAGAACAACTCTTTATGGTATTCCAGAATTGAAGACTGGGGAGGTAGAAAATGGCTAAATAAATTGTAGTATATTAACATAATTGAGTATTATTGTGTCATAAGAAATGATGAAATGGGAACTTCTAGAGAAAACTGTGGTGACCTTAATGAAGAATGAAGTGAGAAAAATTTAAAGAATAATTTGTAAAATAACATTATATAGAAAAATAACTTTGAAATGACTCTGGTCAGTGCAATAATAACTAAAACCTTTTCCTCTTCCAAACTTTCCTATTTCTGTCAAAGGCAATATCCTAGACTCCTCATTCTTTTTCACCTTTGCATGTCCAATTAGTTGCTAAATCTTGACATTTCTAACCTGAAAATATCTCTTTCATCCAACCCCTCATCTCTAGTCATGTACCTACTATCTTATTTCCTAACTTCTTGCCTGGGTTATTACAAGTTTCCAAATTTGGTCTACTTGCCTCAAGACTCTTATTTCAGTCAATCCAACATAGCTTAATGTCAAAGTAATTTTCTTTAAGTGTAGATCTGACTATATGACTGTTTATCTTCCAACTTCTTAACTTGTGGCTCATGACCCCATATGAAGGAAGTGTCATAAAGGATTGTGGGGGTCATGAAGTTATAATTTATTATCAGTAAATGTTTTATTTATATACCTAATTTAATTCCTTGGGTGAAAGGGGGTCAAGGGTAAAACAAAGTTTAAGAAGCCCTGGTCTATTCAACCACTCCAGGGGCTTCTTATTATTAGTCAACAATCTAAAATAAAAATAACAGCTAAGCACTAGGCTATAGCACAAATAGGCACTATTTTTGCTGTTGAGGTGACTTTTAGTCATTTTTGACTCTCTGTGATTCCCATATGGAGCTTTCTTGACAAAAATACTAGAATAGTTTGCCCTTTCCTTCTCCAGTTCATTTTACAGAAGAGGAAACTGAAGCAAACAGGTTAAGTGACTTGCCCAGGATCACACAGCTAATGTCTGAGACTAGATAAACTCATGAAGAATAGTCTTAATGCTTCTGAGCCTAGCACTTTGTCCATTGTGTCATCTAGCTACTCTAATAGACACTATATAAACACTTATTTCCTCTCTTCCTCCCTCTCACTCAAGAAACATTTATTGATCACTTATTAAGCACTGCTGTCTCTATGATAAAATATAAACTCCCATATAACTTGACTCCATCTTATCTTTTCATCCTCATGGGTTGTTATGGTCACCTCTGCATTCTGTGAACCAGCTAAACTGACTTTCTATCCATTCCTTGCACATTATTCTCCACTTCCTTTCTTTGTGCCTTTAAACTGTTTATTTTACTTACACTCTCTCCATATCTCCATCTCAGAGTCCTTTTCCTTTAGCTCCATGAAGCCTTTCTTGATTGCCCAAGTAAGAGTAAGTACTCTTTTTATCAAACTACCTTGTATCAAATCACCTTAAATATATTGTATCTAATTTTGGTTTTTATGCTGCATATGTGTATATATTATTTTTAGAGGAAAGGAAGAATAAACAAGTATAAACATTTAAGTAAATTCTCTCTCTCTTCCTCCAATGGCAGTTAGAGGGAGCACTGGGCTTGGAATTAGAAAGACTCATCTTCATGAGTTCAAATCTGACCTCAGATCTTACTATTTGTGTGACCCTGGGAAAGTCACTTAATCCTGTCAACCTCAGTTTTCTCATCTGTAAAATGAGCTGGAGAAGGAAATGGCAAACCACTTCGATAACTTTGCCAAGAAAACCCTGAATAGAGTCACAGAATCAACAACAAAATCTATGATATACTTGCGTCCCTCCCTTAGAATGTAGGCTCTTTTTGAGCCTTTTGAGTAGGCTTTGTTTCATTCTTTGTGTTTTTATTTATTTAACTGCATATATTATGTACCATCTTAATCACTCCCACAAGATGGCAATTGCCTTGAGATAAGAAATTATTTTGTTTTTATCAATATATTACTGATGCTTGACAGTGCCTTTGCAGGCACTTAATTTATGTTTGTTGAGTTAAATATGTTATGCCCCCATTAAAGACAATGCTCCAGAGACTACCCCTTTGGCCCTGGCTTAGTTAACCCTTTAAAATGCAGGGATCGAACTCTAAGAGACCCTCTAAAAAAACATTCATGGAAAAAGCTTCTGCAGACTGCTGATTTGGTCATCTCCAGCTAAACATGGTGCCCTCAGAGAGAAATGGAGTGTGACTAGTCAAGGGAACTTGTTATTCTATCACTTAAATTGTGTAGTAAATATCCAAGTTCCCCTTGATTTGGCTAACTCAAGCCCAGATGTGAGGGAGGCAGGGTTGCCGTTATGTGTCACAAACCCCTCATTTTGTCTGGCTGATGAGAGATCATAATTGCCCAGATGGTGAGATCTCATAATTAGCTTTTTCTTTTATGCTGAGCCCAGGAGGAAAACTGGGATTAATCACAGCACGAGAGATGGGAGGGGTCCCTCTATCCTGCAGCTTTCCCTACAGGAGGCTAGGAGGTGCCCGCTGAATATGCATTGTGCTATTATGTGTTGGGTCCCTCTCCCAGCCACGCTGCTGCTTTGAGGTTTGCTCCTCTGCACCAAACCAGCCGTTTGGACTCTCAGAACCTCAGGACTGAAAGGAAGCCCAGAGGGCACTAAGTTTAACTTGTCCAGCTGTGGAGAGGGAGGGAGTGTGTCAGTGGGAAGGACCCTGGATTTACAGTCAGAGGGGCTGATACCTTCTAAATCTCTTCTGTTCCACTTCTAAATCTATGGTCCTTTGCTTGAAGATTGCCAATGAGAGCTAGTAACTTTCCAATTATTTATAGTTCCAATTGTCAGAAAGTTTTTTTTTTAATGTTTGTAGTAGCTCTTTTTGTAGTGGCAAGGAACTGGAAATTAAGTGGATGCCTATCAGTGGGAGAATGGCTGAATAAATCATGGTATATGAAGGTAATAGAATATTATTCTGCTATAAGAAATGATGAGCAGGTTGTAAAGATATGAAGTGATACTGAGTGAAGTGAGCAGAATCAGGAGAACATTGTACATATTAATAACAAGATGATGTGATGATCAACTGTGACGGACTTGGATCTTCTCAACAATGCAATGATTAAGGAAATTCCAATAACTTTGGGATGGAAAATGCCAGTCACATCCAGAGGGAGAGCTATGGATATTGAATATGTATCAAAGCATAGTATTTTTACCTGTTTATTTGTTTTGTTTTGTTTTGTTTTTCTTTCTCATGTTTTTTTTTTCCTTTTGGCCTGATTTTTCTTCTACATCATGGCAAATATGGAATATGTTTAAAAGGATAGCAAATATTTGACTTATATCAGATTGCTTGCTGTCTTGGGGAGGGGGAGGTTCTTTTTATTTTTATCATATCTAATTTTGTAATTTCTGCTCTGTACTATTTTTCCTCAAAGTCCACTTGAATTTGTTTGGCCTTCTGGGGCCAAATCTAATTTCTCTTTCATGTGACAGACCTTAAAGTTCTTGAAGTCTGCTACAGTGTTTCCCCAAATCTTCTCCATCCTAAACACTCCTAGTTGCTTCAGTTGATGCACAGACAACATCATCCTGAAACCTTTCATCAACCTGACTACCCTTCTTTGGACATTCTCCTATGTTCTTTCCTAAAACATGCTGCCCCAAACTGAGGATCACACTCCCATGTCACCCTCACTGTGATTATATCTTCTATTGAGCTTGTGAGCCATTTAAACCCCAGATCCTTTTCATTCAAATGACTATCCATGCCTTCTGGATCTCATAAGATTGATTCTTTGGATCACAGACTTCCTTTAATTTAGACTTATTGAACATTCAGAGCTAAGGTTCTACCCTTGGTGCTCCAATTACTTTCTCACTCTGAGTTTCCCCACTTTTACATTTTTAGGACAGATTGAGGTAAATGGAAAGAGCTGTGGACTGGGGTTCAAGAAATCTGTGTTCTAATGCCCTTTTTGTGCCTAGCTGTAGAATTTAGGAAGGGGGATGAGATAGTGAAGAGGGTTAAATAAGAAGACAGAGAACCTGAATTAGAATTCCAGTTTTCCACTTACTACCTCTTTTGGACTTAGGTAAGTTATTTCTGAGCCTTGATTTTCTTATCTGTAAAATTATAGAGTTAGTCTAAATCAGGGGATTCTTAAATTGGGATTCTATGAATTTTTAAATATTTTATAACTATTTCAATGTATTTAATTTCCTTTATAATCTTAGGTGTTTATTTGACACCATTCTTCTGAGAAGACTTCACCAGAATAGGTTTAAACGACTCCCAAAGGGGCCCATGAACCCCAAAAGGTTAAAAACTCTTGGATGAGATGATATCTAAGTCTATTATCCTATAAACTTATAACAACCACTCTGGGCCTATTTCCCCAACTCATATTTACACTGGACCAGTCTGTAACCCATGCAGTCCCTTCTCCTTATTTTTAATTTAATTAATTTTTGGGGGGTTCATTTTAAGTTCAGATCTATCTTGTTCTCTCCCTCTTCACCCTGCATTAGAGGACACCATTTGATATAAAAACGTATATAAATATATAATTAAGTCATACAATGTATAATTCTATTTATCAGTTCTTTCTTTGGAGGTGAATAGCATCTTCCCCTACAGGCCCTTCGTAGTTGATTTGAGTGTTTAGAATACTCCAAATAACAGTTGTTCAGTTACTCTTCTAACTATATCTGTCTTAGATTCACAAAAGCCGCTTCTTTACACTTTACACTGACCCAATCAATGGTGTCAGAGCCGGCTGACCTGTGTTTTTGATCTCCTTCCAGCTCTTCACAATTAGGACACTCACAGGGTCCATGGAGTCCCCCACTGCATATCAGTACGTTTGACTTTCTCTCCTTTGCCATTTTGCCTCCCCGCCCTCCAATGTGGATGATATATTGAATTTTAATTTCTGACATATATTTGTTCAACTCTGAGCAAATTGCTTTGTTTCCATGATGTTATTTAAGTATATAAATGGTAGAAAAGGTGTCAGCCTACATTTGTATAAAAAGAATTCTTTATATCAATGAAATCACAAGTCCAGCCTCAATATTATTATTATTAACAATAGTAATCATAATTGGTGATATTATTTTGATTATTATATTATAATAACAGTGCTCAAATTCTCAGGTTTGTTTGGTTAGAGATACTATAGGAGAGAAGAAGAGGAAGAGAAACTTTTAGGGACACATCAAGAGTCAATGCAACAAAACTTGACTTTGAATGGGTACCTACTAGGGGATTCACATCTTCCACAAGGACTATTAGCACATCAAAACAGCTGTTTGTTGGAACCTAACCAAGTGACAAATTGTCCATCTACTTACTCTTTTGTTCCCTGGGCCATACTGTCTTTTGACTAAGAACTCCCAGTGGGAGCACTTAAATAAACAAATCACTGAGCCTGTTCATTTATGAATTTACTGACTTTGCTTGACTTTTAGCTGTCCCAGGCAATCAAGAGACGTGTGTGTGTGTGTGTGTGTGTGTGTGTGTGTGTGTGTGAGAGAGAGAGAGAGAGAGAGAGAGAGAGAGACAGAGACAGAGACAGAGAGATTGACAAGTGCAGAATTAAATGAATTATCCCTACCTAGAAAATAGGAAGGAAATTCTGGGGATTTTCCAAAAAGATCAGCCTGCAACCCCTCCCTGTTTTGGCTTTCGTCAGAACTTCTCTGTTTGGGAACATCTCTGTGGGGACTGACTCTGGTGCCTTTGAAGGTGGGGATGGATGATCTGTCCATCCCTTGGGATGGCTGCTCTTTTAAATCAGCAGCTGCAATAGCCCTTTGGGGGCTGAGGGGCTTGGCAGGTTTTTCCTAGGATTTAGGGACTGGAAGGGGAGGGATTTATGGAGACAACTTGAGTTGATGCCATCAATTCTAAGGGATAATAATGGTGATGAACAATTTGCATTTAAGAGATCTGGGAGTCAAAATGAATAGCTTTTGATTGTGGATAAACACCACCTGCCAAATCTGTCCTTCCAGCCTTGGGGGGGGAGGGGATGGAGGAGTTTCTTTGGGGTAGGAAACGCCATCTCCAGCATCTCCATCGCTTTTTAGCGGGAAGCAGAAACAGCTTTTAGTACCTCTGGCACAAGCTTATTCTTGCCATCTGGGGGCTGAAAAACCCCTTCCATGTGGAAACAGGTTTCTCAGGATCTTAATGAAACCCCAAATGTTTGTCTTACCCTCCCTGAGAACTCCTTGGGAATCAATGAACCTGGGGAAAGGAAATGAAAGAGGGTCTCACTCTTACCAATCAATCAATAAGCACTTTTTAAAGTATCTACATTATGCCGGGTACTGGATACAGACACAAAAGTATTTACAGTGGAGCCTGTCATAGGCACTTTCAGATATAGCAGTCTCGAAGGCACAGCTAGGTGGCTAGAGCACTGGGCTTGGAATCAGGACTGGGCCCTGATTGCCTCAGTTTCTTTATCTGTAAAATGATCTGGAGAAGTCAGTGACAAACCATTGCAGCATCTCTGCCAAGAAGACCCCATTTGGAAGCTGAAACAACTGAACAATAACAACAAAATCCCTCTGGCCCCTTTTCCCAAAGTGGCCCCTGTGACATCTGCCTTTGAAGGTTCTAAGATGGCTCTTGTTAAATGTCATGGGCTCCAGCCTCCAGCAGCTGTTCCTCCCTATTTCTTCACTGTTAGGTGCCAGTGACTAATGCCCCATTTCCATTTCACCACTTACAAAGAGATACTTACTTCAAATCCATAGCAAGAACAATAGGGCAACCCCCCCCCCAAAAAAAAAAAAAACCCGGGAGCTCTCTTTCTTACAAATCAGTGTGGGGAGAGTTGCCTCAAACATAAACAAAAATTGGTCCCGCCAAGTTTATATTCAAAGGCTCCTCCTTGGGGCATCCATTGCTAAGCTAGCTGTCAAAGCTGGATGCTGGAATGGTCCCCAATGCTTTTATCTAGAATGAAAAAGAATAAACACCAAGGTAGGCAATGAACCCAGACTTGTATCATGAAACCCATGACTTGGGAGGGAGAAACCCCAAATCCCAAAGCCTCTCCCTTTATATATACCTTTGTTTCTTGTGGGTTACTGTGAGCAATAGTCAGTGAGATCCAGTAAGACCGAGTTGCTGGGCAGAATGGCCAAGCAGAAGCTCCTTAGAGTCTTTTTCTTATTTTTATTTTTATTCATTTTTTAATTTTAATTTTTTGTTTTTTTTCACTAAAATCTTTTTGAAGAGGTCTCCAGTTCTGGATATGCAGTCCACAGAAAAAGGCTTCTCCTACCCATGTGCTTATGAGACCAGAAACAGTGACCGAAAGTCTACAAATGCTCCTTTCCACGTCATCACAGCTCTCCAGGAAACAGAAGATTCTCCAGAATTTTAGGAAGATTGCATCCATCGAGCTGTCCGACACTCTCTACAAACTTGTCTTTTCAGTAGTAAGAGGACCTGAATTTGATTTCCTCATCTGGGGGAACAGAGATAGCAATATTTTCATTATCTACCTCACAAAGGTTACTGTGATCTCAGGTGTTTTATAAACATTTAACAACTGTAGAAACGTGAGTCATTATTATCTCTGGGTGCATAAATAGAAAGGGAGGATCAGGGTGCTTCCATCCAGGCTTTGGGGCCTGTTCTGGGAAGCTGGGACTATTATCTACTTCAGGCACTGTATTTGGCATTTGGCCCTGAGCCAGAGTTGACAAAGGAGCTCCTGCCATTTTAAACTGGCCAAATTGCCCACTTGTGTTTTAGACCCTGGGATGAGAATCACTTTCATTATCCAGGCTAGTTGAATGGATCATTCCCATCACTCTTTCTAAGAGGCAAAGTCTAAGCAAGAGGTAGGGCCAGAGTATAGATATAGACCAAGTATTTGAGAACCATATTTGCCTGAACTATATTTAAAAATTTTACTTACAAAGCAATAGCCATGTTGTGAGATAATCAGCTGTGAATGACTTTGCTATTCCCAGCAGTGCAATGATACAAGACTAGTCTGAAGGATTTATGATGAAAAATGCTACCCCTACTCAGAGAAAGAACTGACTGCGTCTGAATATGACTGAAACCTACTTTTTAACTTTAATTTTCTTGACGCTATTTTTGGGAGGGAGACCTGTTTACTTTGACAACATGACTTTTATGAAAATGTTTTGCATAGTTTACCTTCTCAATGGGGATGGAGATGGAGAGGGAGGAAGGAAGAGAATCTGGAATTCAGTTTTAAAAACAAATATTAAAATTGTTTTACATGTAACTGGGGAAAATAAAATATTAAAACATTGCGATATTGTCTACCTGAGGTTTTAAACTAATTGGAAAGAGATAGAGATTGACTTCTGGGCGGTGTGTTGATCCAGTGAGGTAACAGAACTACGAAAGCTGCTTGCCTTTGTTGGTAGTTCATGGAGATTGATGAAAGTAGCAGTGCAGAGACAGATTTGATGCCCAAGAATTATTTTACATAACCCTCATCCTCTGCATCCTTTCCCTTTTTTGCACTTTCATGTACTATTCTCATTCAGGCGTTCATCATCTGATATGTTGCCAGCTAATTAATATCTCTGCTTCTAGTTTCTCTCCTTTTACATACATCCTACACTCAGCTGCAAAAATAATCTTCATGAATTCAACCCTATATAGCAATCACCATGGAGATTGAATAAAGTTTCCTAGAATCCTCCAGACACTGAAATCATCAGACTTGGATATTTGGGAATATTCATGGGAATACAAGGGAAATGGAGTGGATATCAGATGGAAAATGTGATTTCTCCCATGCTTCAGAGATATGCAGATAACCCCTGACTGCTTCCTGTTGACCATGGTTTATTCTATTTCTTTTCTACCTCTGTAGCTAAATGGGAAAAGACTGTCTATTATAAGTGCCTTCATTCTTTCTTTCCTCATACTCTTCTTATAATCTGGCTTCTAATCTTATCAATCCACAGAAACTGCTTTCTCCAAAGTTATTAATGATCTCTTGGTTGGAAAATCCAATGGCCTCTTTCTCCTCGATATTTTTGTAGCTTTTGACACTATTGATCACTCTCTCTTTCTTAATAACCTGTTCTCTCTAGGATTTTGGGATACTACTCTCTCCTGACGGCTCCTTCTCTGTCTCCTTTGCTGGATCCTTTTCCAGATCATGCCCTATATGTAGTCTTCTTTATATATATATGCTTACATGCTGTCTCATTAGATTGTAAGCTCCTTGAGGTCAGAAATTATCTTTTGGCTCTTTTTGTTTCCCCAGTGCAGTGTTGTGTCTGGGACATGGTAAGTGCTTAATAAATGCTTATTGACTGATTGAAGTCTTTTAATTGATTGCTGAGATAGAAAAGCTGATGATATTCATAAGTTTGACCAATCATTCCCTACCTCAAAATTCTTCAGCGACTCTCCATCGGTCTCTAGGATGAAATTCAAACTCCTCATCTGGCTCTCATTTTTCTTTCTAGAATTATTTTACATCATTCAGAATTAGGGGTTTATATTCTTTTTTTCTTTTTTTTTATTATAACTTTTTATTGACAGAGCCCATGCCTGGGTAATTTTTTTACAACATTATCCCTTGCACTCACTTCTGTTCCAACTTTTCCCTTCCCTCTTTTCACCCCCTCCCCTAGATGGTAAGTAGTCCTATACAAGTTAAATATGTCACAGTGTAACCTAGATACAGTATATGTGTGCAGAACCAAGAGAGAACAAGAGAACTGTTGCACAGGGTGAATTGGATTCAGAAGGTAAAAATAACTTGGGAAGAAAAACAAAAATGCAAACAGTTTACATTCATTTCCTAGTGTTCTTTCTTTGGGTGTAGCTGCTTCTGTCCATCCTTGATCAATTGAAACTGAATTAGATCTTCTCTTTGTCAAAGAATCCACTTCCATCAGAATACATCCTCATACAGTATCGTTGTTGAGGTATATAATGATCTCCTGGTTCTACTCATTTCACTTAGCATCAATTCCTGTAAGTCTCACCAAGCCTCTCTGTATTCATCCTGCTGGTCATTTCTCACAGAACAATAATATTCTATAACATTCATATACCACAATTTATTCAACCATTCTCCAATTGATGGGCATCCTTTCATTTTCCAGTTTCTGGCCACTACAAACAGGGCTGCCACAAACATTTTGACATATACAGGTGCCTTTCCCTTCTTTAGTATCTCTTTGGGGTATAAGCGAGGGGCTTATAGTCTAAGGGGAGAAACAATACATGTAGAGCACGGATAGGCAGGGAAGGGTGAAGTTATGCAGGGAAGGAGCCGTATATTAAAAAACTAAACAAAACTAGCAATATTACCATTGTGTTGGTCCATTTCTTCATCTTTCTAGATTTATTTTGCATCATTCAGAATGAGGAGCTTACATTCTAATGGGAGAAACAATACATGTAGAGCACAGATATCCAGGGCAGGAGCTGTGAGTTAAAAAACAAACTAGTAATATTACTGTTGTGTTAGTCCATTTCTTCATCTTTCTTTCAAGTATATATTTTACATCATTCAGAATAAGGGGCTTATATTCTAACGGGAGAAATAATGCATGTAGAACACGGATATGCAGGGAAGGATGAAGTTATCCAGGGCAGGAGCTGTAAGTTAAAAAACAAACAAACTAGTAGCATTACCCTCGTGTGTTTTCATTTCTTCTTACACTTTGGATTCCAGCCAAACTGGACTAACATGTGTTCCTGGAGCCTGACATTCCATCTCCCTGCTCTGTTCATTTGTATCAGACATCTTCCTTTCTTCCTCACTCCCTCCCCCATACCCATTCTGGGCAGAAGGCATTTCCATTTCTCAGAATTATCCTCCTCCTTCAAAGCTCAATTGTGAGCTCACTCCTTCCATATTTCCTTATCAGAACATGGGAAGTATCCCTAAAGAAGATTCTCAAGGGAAAGGATTGTTTGATTTTTGCTTTTATATCCCTTAAACATGGGACATAGAATATAGGGATCATATAGTGATTCCTAAATAAATATTTGCTGAAATGAATAAATATATGTTGTTGAATAGGGAGACGATATGAAGCAAGAGGCTAGATTTGCTAGGACAAAAGACCTGGGTGTGAATTCTAGTTCCTCCATTCACCAATTGTGTGAACCTTAATATGTCTCTTAAATTGTGTGAATCTTAATCTATTCATCTGTAGAATGGGAACAATAATACACACCTATCTCATAGAATTGTTGTAAAATACAAAGTAATTATAAAGATGTTTGCTATGTAAACTATGTAAACTATTCCTCTCCCTCCCTCTGCTGAAGACAAGTTCTATCTGATTGCTGGATTGCTCATAGGTAGGAGGGTGAGGTTGTGAGTTGGATATACGGGATGCTGATAGGGCTTGAGCCCAAGGCAAAGGGCATATAGGGCAAGCCCTATCAGCATCCCGTATATCCAACTCACCTCTTATTTATTGTTGGGTCCGCTCTGAGGTAGAATTGCTTGGAATTTCCAGGTCTCCTCCATCCCCTAGGGCTAATAAAGAGTACTTTCCTCGCAGCAAAGTTGAGGTTGTGAGCATAAGCAGAGCCTTCGGTTATGACATGGAGCTGAACCCTAAGACCCATGGGAGAGCTGGGGGAGCCCCCGGCTTCCCCACAACTATAAAAATAGCAGCTAAAATGCTAAAACAACAGCATGTGGAGAAAGGAGATACTGAAAGGGGCTTGCCCAAGTACCAAACTCCGACTTTGGCCGGTGTGAAATTTGTTCAATCATTTAACAAGAATTAAGTGCCCCTTCTGTGCCAGGTACCATGCCAGCTCTGGATGCAGATGGGAGATCTCCAATGGCATGGATCGTGTAGTGGATATGATTATGGTTTATATTTGTATAAAGAAGTCGTATCTTCTGTTTATAGAGCATCTGAGCCCATTCTTTCCTACCCACTTCCTCTGCCTCAGTTTACCCTTAAAAGAGTTGTTTCCCATCTTTTTTTTTTGTTTAGTATTTTATTTTTCCCCAATTACATGTAAAAACAATTTTTAACATTTGTTTTTAAAACTTCGAATTCCAAATTCTCTTTCTTCCTCTCTCCCCACACCCCTCGCTGAGAAGACAAGCAATTCTGTATAGGTTATACATGTGTGGTCATGCAAAATGTATTTCCATATTAGTCATGGTGTGGGGAAAAAAAGACCAAAAAAAAAAACCCTCAAGAAAAATAAAGTTTTTTTAAAAAGTGTGCTTTAATCTATATATCAGTTCTTTGTCTGGGGATGGATAGCATTTTTTCATCATAAGTCCTTCCAAGTTATTATGGATCATCGTATTGCTGAGAATAGAGTAAGTCATTCACAGCTGGTCATCTTACAATATTTCTTTTACTTTGGGGACAATACATTTCACTTTGCATCAGTTCATGTAAGTCTTTCCAGCTTTTTCTGAAAGCATCCTGTCATCTTTTCTTATAACACAATAGTATTCTATCACAATTTCCCCTCTCAATTTCCAATTCTTTGCCACCAGAAAAGAGTTGCTATAAATATTTTTGTACATATAGGGTTTTTTCCTTTTTGACTTTATCTCTTTTTGTATACACACCTAGTAGTGTATTACTACCTCAAAGGGTTTGCACAGTTTTATAACCCTTAGTGCAGAGTTTCAAATTGTTCTATAGAATGGTTGAAGCAGTTCAGGACTCCAACAGTGCATTAGTATTCCAATTTTCCCACATCCCCTTCAACAATTGTCATTTTCCTTTTCTGTCCTATTAGCCAGTCTAATAGGTATGAGGTAGTATCTCAGAATTGTTTTAATTTTCATTTTTCCAGTCAATAGTAATTTAGAGCATTTTATATGTGCATAGATAGCTTTGATTACTACATCTAAAAACTGTTCATATCCTTTGATCATTTATCAGGTGGAGAATGACTTAAAAATAAATTTGATTCAATTTTTATATTTTTTACCTTTATCAGAGAAACTTGCTTCGATTTCCCCCCACAATTATGATTGCTAAATGTATTTCCCTCCACTCTATTTGCCTCCCCACCCCATTTAATCTATTTTCTTTCTCCTGACACCCTGTCCTTCCTCAAAAATATTTTGCTTCTGATTACCACCTTCCTCAATCTGCCCTCCCTTCTATCACTGCTCCCTCTTCTTCTATTCCCTTTCTCTCCTACTTTTCTGTGGGATAAGATAGAGTTGAGTATATGTTATTTCCTCTTTGAATCAATTCTGACAAGAGTAAGGTTCGCTCACTTCTCTCCACCCCATATTCTGCCATCTTTCCCTTTATTATAAAACCTTTTTCTTGATTCTTTCATGAAAGATAGTTTACCCCATTATACCCTTCCCTTTCCATTAATCCTATGCATTCCTCTTTCTCATTCCTTAATTTAATTTTTTAAGATATCATCCCTTCATATTCAACTCACATTTGTACCCTCTAATTACCCTAATAATGAGAATTTTTTACGAGTTACAAATATCAACTTCCCATGTAGGAATGCAGTTTAACTTTATTAAGTCCCTTATGATTTCTCTTTCGTGTTTACTTTTTATGCTTCTCTTGAGTCTGGTATTTGAAAGTCAACATTTCTATTCAGCTCTGGGCTTTTCATTAAGAATGCTTGAACATCCCCTATTTCATCAGTTTTGCTGTGTTGATAATTTTTGGTTGTAATCCTAGCTCCTTTTTTTCCTCTAGAATATCATATTCCTAGTCCCCAGATTCTTTAATATGAAAGCTGTTAAATCTTGTATTATCCTGACTGTAGCTCCACCATACCTGAATTGTTTCTTTCTGGCTACTTGGAATTTTCTCACCTTGACCTGGGAGCTCTTATAATATTCCTGAGAGTTTTCATTTTGGAATCTCAGGTGATCAGTAGATTCTTTCAATTTTTATTTTACCCTCTGGTTCTAGAATATCAAGGCAGTTTTCCTTGATGATTTCTTGAAAGATGATATCTAGCCTCTTTTTTTTTTTTTTTTTTTTTTTTTTTTTTTGATGATGGCTATCAGGTAGTCCAATAACTTTTGAATGATCTCTCCAGGATCTATTTTCCCAATGAGATATTTCATGTCGCCTATTTTTTTCATTCTTTTGATTTTGTTTGATTGTTTCTTGATTTCTCACAAAGTTATTAACCTCTATTTATTCAATTCTAATTTTTAGGAATTATATTATTCAGTGAGCTTTTGTACCTCCTTTTCCACTTGTCATATTCTACTTTTTAAGGAGTTTTTTTCTTCAGTGAATTTTTGTGCCTGTTTCTATTTGGACAATTTTGCTTTTGAAGATATTCTTCTCCCTACTGGCTTTCTATACATCTTTTACCATTTGACCTTTTCTATTTTTCAAGGTGCTATTTACTTTAGTATTTTTTGTCTTTTTAAAAACTAAACTTTTCATTCTTTTCCCCATAATTTTCTTACATCCCTCCTATTTATCTTCCCATTTTTTCCTCTACCTCTCTTATTTGATTTTCAAAATCATTTTTGAGCTCTTTCATGACCTGAGACAAATTGATGTTTTTCTTGGAGGCTTTGGATATTGAAACTTTGTCCTTTTTGTTTCCTTCTGAGTGTCACCTCAGTAATTTTCTATGATCAGGATTTTTTCTGTTGTTTGCTCATTTTTCCAATCTATTTTTTGACTTTGGAACTCTTTGTTGAAGTGGGGCTCTCCTTCCAGGGGTGCAGAGTGCCTTATCCTGAGTTTCATGAGTTTTGTGTGGTTGTTTTCAGAGATAATTCTAGGGAACTAAGTTTTTAGTTCTTCCAAAGTGGTCTAAGGAGAGATGTTTACTTTTCTCCTGGCCTGTTTTGTTCTGTAGAAGCAGCTGCTGCTGATTCAGTGGCTCCCAAGGCCAAATCCTGGTTTTCTGGGACCTGGTCTGCACTGACACGGCCTACATGTTCTCCTTTCTCTCCAAGGTAGACAGACCTTTCTTGGTGACCTTCTAAGTTATCTTTGGCTGGAAAATTATTTCATCCTTTTGTGGGTTCTGCTGCTTCAGGTATTGTTTTATGGCATTATTTAAAGATGTGTGGAGGAGTTTTGGGGAGAGCTCAGGCAAGTTGTTGCCTTTTCTCCAGCATCAATTCTCTAGCATCAGTTAATTAACAACCAAGATTTACATGGATGTTAGGCTTTGGATTTTGTTAGGGATTGGGCACCCTCCACCCTGGAAATAGAGCCTCTATTTAACAAAGAGTAACAAAGTCAAGAAATAGGTTGGAAAAATAAGCAAACAGCAGGAAAAAATTCTGATCATAGAAAATTACTGAAGTGACAATCAGAAGAAAACAAAAAAGACAAAATCTCTATATTGAAGGCCTCCAAGGGAAAAAACATACATTATTGTTCTTAAGTTGTGTCCAACTTTTTATGACCCCATCACCCTATGAGGTTTTCTTGGCAAAGATAATGGAAATGGCAAACCACTCCCTTCTTCAGTGGATTAAGGCAGAGATTAAGTGACTTGTTCAGGCGCATACAGTTAGGAAGTGTTTGAGATCAGATTGGAATTCATTGACTCTCTGCCCAATGATTTAGCCACTGAGATATTATGTATATATATATGTATGTATATTTCCTTCTGAGATATTATATATATGTAAATGCAAAAATAAGTCAAGAAGTCTTCTTGACTCTCAGCCCAATAATTTAGCCACTGAGATATTATGTATATATATATATATATATATGTATATTTCCTTCTGAGATATTATATATATATTTAAATGCAAAAAGAAGTCAAGAAGTCTTCTTGACTCTCAGCCCAATGATTTAGCCACTGAGATATTATGTATATATATATATATGTATATTTCCTTCTGAGATATTATATATATATTTAAATGCAAAAAGAAGTCTTCTTGACTCTCAGTCCAATGATTTAGCCACTGAGATATTATGTATATATATATATGTATATTTCCTTCTGAGATATTATATATATATAAATGCAAAAAGAAGTCAAGAAGTCTTCTTGACTCTCAGCCCAATGATTTAGCTACTGAGATATTATGTATATATATATATATGTATATTTCCTTCTGAGATATTATATATATGTATATATATACACACATATATATAAATGCAAAAAGAAGTCAAGAAGTCTTCTTGATTCTCAGCCCAATGATTTAGCCACTGAGATATTATGTATATATATATATATGTATATTTCCTTCTGAGATATTATATATATATTTAAATGCAAAAAGAAGTCTTCTTGACTCTCAGCCCAATGATTTAGCCACTGAGATATTATGTATATATATATGTATGTATATTTCCTTCTGAGATATTATATATATGTAAATGCAAAAATAAGTCAAGAAGTCTTCTTGACTCTCAGCCCAATAATTTAGCCACTGAGATATTATGTATATATATATATATATATATGTATATTTCCTTCTGAGATATTATATATATATTTAAATGCAAAAAGAAGTCAAGAAGTCTTCTTGACTCTCAGCCCAATGATTTAGCCACTGAGATATTATGTATATATATATATATGTATATTTCCTTCTGAGATATTATATATATATTTAAATGCAAAAAGAAGTCTTCTTGACTCTCAGCCCAATGATTTAGCCACTGAGATATTATGTATATATATATATGTATATTTCCTTCTGAGATATTATATATATATAAATGCAAAAAGAAGTCAAGAAGTCTTCTTGACTCTCAGCCCAATGATTTAGCTACTGAGATATTATGTATATATATATATATGTATATTTCCTTCTGAGATATTATATATATGTATATATATACACACATATATATAAATGCAAAAAGAAGTCAAGAAGTCTTCTTGATTCTCAGCCCAATGATTTAGCCACTGAGATATTATGTGTGTGTGTATATATATATATATATATATATATATATATGTTGCCTTCTGAGATATTATATATATAATATGTATATATATATATATATGCAAAAAGTCAAGAATAATCGGTAGCCACTTGAGGCCAGCAATTGGGAAGAACAGATCCCAGATTCCCTTATCTCCTTCCATCTCTTCCTTCATAAAGCAAGCAGGAATAGGAGATGGGCTGGTGACTCCAGGGGCACTTTACCTCTGGTCATTATGAATTTTGGGTTGGCCCCTTTAGCAGCAAGGGAGAAGGAGCCGGGCCAGTCAAACCTTACCAGCCTATCAGACAGCTTTCCACTGTCTCTGGAGGTGTCCGTTCTGATCGTCTCTTTCCTACAAACCCCGTCAGAGTCCTGGGAAAGGGGGCCAGAATCTGGAGGTCCATCCTCCGTGCTCAGTCCTGACAAACACCCGTTGCCATCAGAGAACGAGCGGACGCTCCCCCAACTTCTCCGTCCCGGACACCTCGAAGCCACATTCAGAAATATCCCCGAGTGGGCGGATTTTGGACCAGGGTCCGTCTGACCTTCTCTGAGGATGTCTCTGTGTGGGTGCTCGAGGTTGCCCAGAGAACACAGCGCGAGGGATGTGATGCTGTGGGACACTGTGGGACACCCACAGGACGAGCCCCCGCCCTCAGAATGAGTGCGGTCTAGGTGAGGGAGAAAGGACGGGACTCACACCTCCTGCCCTGCAGGACTCGCCTTTTCTCCGCCAGACACTTTGATTAGGGCCCCTCCGTGTCAATGTCGGGGGAGACTGTCTCCGTGTCCCCTTACCCCTGTGCCGGCCACTTTTTAAATGAAGGATGTGTAAAGATCCTGTGTTGACAAAGTTTGCAGATGCTGCAAAGCTGTGCGGGATGACTAACCCATTAGGGTCCCAAGACATCACTGTCAAAGGCTGGGTCATTATTTGTTGGGGGCTGGCTCCGAGTCCCGGAGCTCCTTTGTAATACAGACATGCCATTATTATGTAGGGTCCCCAGTGGTTGGAAAGACATCAATAAAATAAAATAAATAAATAAAAGAAACGAACTTTCTCCAAGTTTCTGATCTCGTGGCCTATGGGATGACCCCCCCTGGCTTCCCCACCCCCTTTGGCCACCCCCTGGTGTCCTTGGTGGCGAAGCTGTCTCTCTCCCAGCATGGCCCGGTGGAGGAGAGGGACGTGGGCCCCTTCCTTACATTCTTTCCCAGTCGCGGTGTTGTTTTCCCCTGGAGATAAGAGGTTCCTGTAGGAGGACAGCTTGGGAGAGAGCCAGCAGGCTCAGCTTGTTAACAGTTTACTAATGGAACAATGGGAGCTAATTGGGTCAGAGCCGTCGTGGGCGTGAACTCTGAGGTAACTCGGACTGCCGTGTGTGTGTGTAATTTGTCCTGGAAGATACTAAAACTGTCTGCGTGCTAGTCCTCTGCCGGTACCTTTGCCCTTCGGATCGGTTTTTATTAACAGAACTGTTTTTGATTTATGCCCGTTTTATTGCTTTGGCTTAGGACCTCACAGCACTGAGTGTGGGAAATGGCTTGTCAGGAACAGCATTCTTAAATCTCTATGTAAGGAAAGTAATCAGTGGCTAGGTTGGTTCCTGAAGATGGGGAAACTGAGGCTCAAGTTCCCACAGCTAGAACATGGCAGAAGTTGGGTCAACGGTAGGAGTGTGTGTTGGTTGAATGAAAGCCTTTGAGGCTGTTCTTTACAGAGCTCCCTCCCTCCCTTTTTTCTTTTACCTCATCGTCAGCAAAATGTGAAATTCGTAATTTTTCCTTATTCCATCTATGGACAATGATCCTCAGTTCTTAATGTGAAGCTTAGAAGAGCCTTTAAAGTCATTCTATCCATCCCTCCTGCCTGGAGAATTGTCCCTTCAAGGAAGACCATCATTTGACCTGTTCTTTTTAAAAATAGCACTTTATTTTAAAAAATAGCACTATATATTTTTTTTTTTACAAAGAAAGACAAATTTTAACATAATTTGAAAATATTTTAGCTCCAAATTTTCTCCCTGCCTTGTCTCCCCACTCTCTAAAAAAGCAAACAATTAGATATAGGTTTATATGTGCAATCATGTAAAACATATTTCCATTTTAGTCATATTGCAGAAGAAGAAATAGGTAAAAAGGAAAAAAAACATGAAAAAAATTAAAGAGAGTAAAAAATATTATGTCTTAATCTGAATTCAGACACCATCAATTCTTTCTCTGGATATGGATAGCATTTTTCATTATAAATCCTTTGGAGTTGTTTTGGATCATTCTATTGTGACTTTTTTTTTTTTTTAAGTTTTGCTGATCCCTTTTAAAAAATATACATTCATCTAATTTATATTTTAATATATTTAACACCTACTGATCATCCTGCCATCTGGGGGAGAGGATGGGGGGTAAGAGGTGAAAAATTGGAACAAGAGGTTTGGCAATTGTTAATGCTGTAAAGTTACCCAGACATATAACCTATAAATAAAAGGCTATTAAATAAAATAAAATATACATTCATCTATTCAAAAATCATTTGTTAAGAGTCTAATAAGTGCCAGACATTGAGGTAAAAGGACCAAATAAATAAATAAATGAAACAATCCTGCTCTCAGGTAGCTTATTATTGAACATAATAGTTTCAGGCTATTAACCCTTTCCTTTCCATTCTGTCTCCCTTACCTCTTCCAGAGCACCTTTCCTTGTAACAAAACAAAATAGTCAAGCAAAACTAATAGATTGTGATTGGCAAAGTATACAATATTCTACATCCATAGTTCCCAACTTCTTGGAGAAAAAGGAAGAATATTTCCTCAAATTCTCTGAGCCCATGATTGGTCACTAAAATTACCCAATATTGGGCTTCATTTTTGTGTTCTTTTCATTTATATTATCATAAGGTTTGACCTTCTCTTAAAGACTATATCATTCAATCAATATTCATTTAATAATTTTCAATTCCAAATTTTCTCTTGCTCTACAGTTTTTCTCCCAATGAAATCATGTAAAACATTTTTATGCTGTTTGTATTATGGGGGAAAACAAGAAAAATTAAGTTAAAAAAAATGCTTCAATCCACATTCAGAATTCATTAGTTCTTTCTCTGGAGATGGAAAACATATTTCTTTATGGGCCTTTTGGAATTGTGAATCATTGTATTGATCTTTTACAGGTAATTATTGTTAAATATTGTTGTTACTGTGTATGGTGCTCCCTTGGTCCTGCTAATTTCATTTTGCATCAGTTCATATAAGTCTTTCCAGATTTTTCTGAAGTCACCCACTTCCTCATTTCTTACAGCTCAGTAGGGTTCCATCACAATCATATAGTACAACTTGTTCAGACATTTCCCAACTGACAAACATCCTTTCAGTTTCCAGTTTTTCAGGCAGGTATTTGTTAATCAGCAGGTACTATAGTATAAGTTTTCAAAGAGAAGTTTTCCCCATATGCTAGTGGGATACCCAGTTTGTAATCAGAAGAACTGGGTCCAAATGTAGGTTCTACCATTTACTACTGATATGATTGATTCAGTTTCCTTACTTGTAAAATGAGGGCATTTGATTATAGATTATCTCTAACTTTACTCCAAACTCTAAAGCAAAAACCCAACTTCCCTTCTTCCTACTTCTCTATTAAGAATGAAAGGAAAACAAAACCTTTTTTGCAAAGAATATTGTATTTGTGTTGTATCAAAGGGCATGTTGTGCTGTCAAGCAAAATAAATTTCTGCATTGGATTTTCAAAAAAATTCTTTCTAAAAATTATATATGTGTTAAAAATCACCCCCCCCCCCCCGTGGTCCCTTACCTCTGCAAAGTTCTATTTATCACTTGAACTTGTGTTGGTGAAATTCTCCCAGACTACAGGACTAGGATTGCTCAGGGGCAGGAAATCATTTTTCCATTAAAAAAAAAAAATTACTAAAGACCTACCCCAACTTTCTCCTTCAATCAATTCCTAATTAGAAACAAAGGACCCAAGATGCAAATAAGAGCGGGTAACATCTGGCTCCTAATGACTCCATTTCCCCTTATCACAGAAAGCCACCTTGAACAACTGCTTGGGCACTGAAGGCCCTCCCTGGTGATGGATGGTCCCCTTTTGTCTGGGAGCACAGATCTGGGGAGCCCTCGATTTTGTGACCCATCTGCCTGCCTGCCTTCCAATCTGTCGCCACTTCTGGACAATTTAATCACGCTAATGATGCTGTCACCAGAGAGCAAGCCCCATGGCTGCCGCCCCTCGGACCTGCAGCCACTGGGAAGGGAAAGAGGATTTAATTCATCTTGATAAACACTTACTAAGCGTGGGCCCAGCCAGCACACAGTTTTCCAAGGGAACACCTTGGAGTCAGTAGCTCTGCGTCTAAGGCTGACTGTGCTCTTGGGTGAGTTATTTAACTCTTAGTGTGCTGGGTTGCTCTCTGGGCTACAGGTCATAGAGAAGTGACCTGTGTGCAGGGACAGAGAGGTCTTTCCCCCTCCGAGATGAGAACACACAGGCCCAAATCTGTCCTAGACGAAGATCCAGAGGCAAAAATGAGACAGCCCCTGTCCTCGAGGAGGAAGGGGATCCAATTTGTAATGAAGCACAATGCAAGGTGTAAATAGGAGGGGAGGAGGGGGCATAGTGGGGGTCCAGAAAGAGCTTGTGTAGGGACTGAAATCTGGATTTGTGCTTTGCAGAAGGGGGGATTCTAGAGTGGAGATGAGGAAGGAGGGCATTTCAAGGCTGCCCACAGAGCAAAAGCGGGGAGGTAGGGGACAGACTGTTGTGTATGGGGAACAGGAAGCACATCATTTTGATGGAAATGGAGAATAGCTTAAAACTGAGCCTTCAAGGACTTCTAGTTTTAACCCTCTGGTGCAGGACAAAAAAGAGTTTGTGGCCTCCATTTGTGGAAAAGACAATTCTACCTTGAGGAGATCCAGAGCTGTAACTTCAGGAAGCAAAAAGGATGAGTCAAGACTATGTCTTGACATGAGTGAATGAGTGAGAAATCATTAATTAAACTTTACTGTGTCCCAGGCACTGTACTAGGTGATTTTTAATAATGTCCCAGGCACTGTGCTAAGTGGTGGGGATACAAATGTAAGAGAGATAGCCCTTGACCTCAAGAAACTTACATTCTAACCTACCAATTTCTCAGGTTCTTTCATATATGCATGTTTGTACATATGTAAACACACAGTTATGTATATACATATAGATATATAAATACATTTTATGTATTTACACATATGTATATATAAATATACATTTATGTATATATATACACACATATATATTTATGTGTATATGTATATATATATATATATATATATATACATAGAGAGGGAAGAGAGGAGAGACAGAGACAGAAAAGTAGGGAATACAGAATAACATATATGTGTGTGTGTATTATACATATATAGATATATATATTTATATATATAAAAGAGTGACACTGAAGTTGAATTATAATAAGACCGTGGCCTGGCAGAGGAAATAGCTAAAAGAAGGGAGTTACTGTAGAGCCTAGTTTAAGAGAATTCCTGGTAAGGTGACAAGTTCCCTGGAGGCTGGGTGCTCCCCATCAAAATCAAAGATGAAAAACCTGCTCTTCAGCACTTTTCGGACTAAAGGCATTTACTTACCAGAAGTGGTAGGAAAGCAGAGGAAGTGCCTAGGCCTCCGGCTAGGGAGTGTGGTTCATTCTTCCACCATAGTTTATGTTGAAGACTAGTACAGACTGACAAGATTGGAATAAAAGTCAATTTAGTGAAGCTGTTGTTTTTTTTTTTTTAATTGTTAAGAAAAGGTTGCAATTCTGAGTCACATCATTTATGTGTTACCAGTTGCAGAAATTTTAAGCTGACTTGCAGGAGGATTTATTTATTTATTTCTTATCCTAGAATGCCAGCTAAGAATGGTCTTTATGATAAAATGATTGTAACTTTCTCATTTTGCTGATAGAGATATGAATACCCAGAGTAAAGCATATGACTTGTCCGAGGTCACATGCCTAATTAGTGGGAGAGTGGGGACTAGTGGCCAGGTCTTTTGACTCCTTAGATCAGATTTCAGGCTGATTATCCAGAATAACAGGGCCTTCTATCCTTTCCTGAAATTAGAAAGAGTTGCAAATTAAGAATAAACACAATTTGCTAATTCTAGATGTAAGGTTAAAAAAAAAAAAAAAAGTCTCTAAATAGCCGAGGGGAGCTTCTTCAAGGATTCTTTGCTTTTCATAGGTGTCAGACAGTTTCTCATCCAGAATACCTTCAGGTGTTTATTTCAATAAACAAGGAAAGTGAAGTAGGTAAGGGACATTTGCTTAATTGGGAAAATAAACAAACAGAACCAATACACATCTTTGCTTATCTCAAAATATTTATCACCCGGGATTTAAAAGAGTTAAGGAGGAGCTAGCAAAGTACAGGAATGAGCCTTAAGATTCCTGGAAAACACTTTAAGATGGTGTTTCTACTGAGTGGATGCCCATCAGTTGGAGAATGGCTGAATAAATTGTGGTATATGAATATTATGGAATATTATTGTTCTGAAAGAAATGACCAACAGGATGATTTCAGAAAGGCCTGGAGAGACTTACACGAACTGATGCTGAGTGAAATGAGCAGGACCAGGAGATCATTATATACTTCAACAACAATACTAGATGATGACCAGTTCTGATGGATCAGGCCATCCTCAGCAACGAGATCAACCAAATCATTTCTAATGGAGCAGTAATGAACTGAACCAGCTACGCCCAGAGAAACAACTCTGGGAGATGACTAAAAACCATTACATTAAATTCCCAATCCCTATATTTTTGCCCACCTGCATTTTTTACTTCCTTCACAAGCTAATTGTACAATAGTTCAGAGTCTGATTCTTTTTGTACAGCAAAATAATGGTTTGGTCATGTATACTTATTGTGTATCTAATTTATATTTTAATATATTTAACATCTATTGGTCATCCTGTCATCTGAGGGAGGGGGTGGGGAGAAGGAGGGGAAAAATTGGAACAAGAGGTTTGGCAATTGTCAATGCTGTAAAGTTACCCATACATATTACCTGTAAATAAAAGGCTATTTAAAAAAAAAAAAAAAAAAAAAAAGATGGCGTTTCTCCTCTTCAGAGGGAGAAAAGATAATGCACATGAGAGAGAAAGGCTATTATTACCCCTGTCAGCTTCCTCTGGGGTTTGCAGGCACATTGGAATGGATATAATAATTTCTGGCAAAGGTGCTTACTGAACACCAGCCTCGGTCCCCATCTGTACTTGTCACTTCTCTGGAGCCTGGAGTCCACTGGGAGAAGCGATGTGTCATTTCCACATTTCTGTGGGGGGTCAGTGAAAAAGGGAAGGGGAGGAAATCGTAGGGAATACGGAATAGCCTTGGGAAAGAGAGAGCACATCAATCTCGTCAATATGCAAATTTGCCTTCAACTTTTAAAAATGGTATTATATTAATAATATATTAATAATAATTAACCCATGGTATTATATTAAATGGTATAAATATTATACCAAAGAATTGATTTAAAATAAATTTCTTTATGATATATTATCAGTAAATGTTTGATTTGTATACGTATAGATCTGAGGTCATGTAAAAATTTGTCAGGTGAAAAGGGATCACAAGTAGAAAAGTTTAAGAACTGCTGGTTTATAATATGTCTTTGTTAGTGGAAAGCAACTAGGGAGGAAAAGCCTGAGCAAGGATGGTCCTGGATGAAGAATGACTTTTGAGTGCATCCAGCTTTGGCTTCTGCGAGCAGGAAAGTAGCCTCCTTCAAGCAGGGAGTTATCAGCACCTCCCTTCTTCACTCCCCCCTAACCCTCAACCAAATGGATCGATTTACTTTGTGCTTTTCCACCGTTTACATTTTTTTCTTTGTAGTATCTTTTGGACTCGATTAGAGAACATACTTTGAGAATTGATGAACTGAACTACAAATGTTTTGTAATAATAAAATACATAGAAATGCAAGCTGTTATTATCTCTCACCCCCCAAATAAAGAATGGAAAAGTAACAACACAAATTAAGTTAATGGATGGTTCTGTTTAGTTTTGGGTAGTTGGATTCTGTTTTGTTTTGTTTTTTAATGATGCATTTAAAATATGTTTTGATTTACCAAACTTTTATTAAACACATTTCTTCAAAGATATTGTTTGCATAAAGCACATATACCTAATGTATCCCATGAACTCACTAAGTGCATGATATATATTGAATCAAATTTCCAGAGTCTGCTTAAAATACACATTGAGCAGAGCTTGGAGGAGATCTGCTGTCAAGAGACTAAGATCAATGGACTCCAAATTGTGGCAATTAACATGTAGGGAAGACTGGATGTGGGATTTGGGAAAAACAGGCTTTGCTTAAGGTGAAAAACGGTGGGAGTTACCGGGAAATTGGTGAGTCATTCCTAAGGGCAGAGGAAGGTGTACATGGAGTGCTAGACTTGGGATTATAATATCCCATAATAACTCGCATTACTAGTAATATTTGCTGAAATTGACAAAATGTTTTCCATATATCATCTCATTTGAGCCTTACAACATCCCCAAGAGTTAAATAGTGTAGGAGTTGGTATCCTCATGCTAAAGGAGGTAAGGAAGCTGAGAGGTGCAAATGACTTCCCAAACTTAAAGGGGATGCTGTGAAGAAGGTAGTTCTATTCAAACTACCTTTTCTGTCTCTGAAACTAGCTCTCATTCTACTATTCTTCAGCTGCCCTTCCTCAGCTTCTTCTCCTTTACCCCTTTCCCCCCTTTTTTGGCTGTCCTTCTTCACCTTCTCCTGCCCCTTTTCCCCTCTGTTTTTTTGACTGCCCTTCTTCACCTTCTCCTACCCCCTTTCCCCTCCTTTTTTTTGACTGCCCTTCTTCACCTTCTCCTGCCCCCTTTCCCCTCCTTTTTTTTTTGACTATTCTTCCTCACATTTTCCTGCCCCTTTTCCCCTCCTTTTTTTTTTGACTGCCCTTTCTCACCTTCTCCTGCCCCTTTCCCCCTCCTTTTCTTGGCTGCCCTGGCTCACTCTTCTCCTGCCTCCTTTCCCCTTTTTCTTGAGACCTAGTTTCTACAATTTGTAGAGGCTGGAAGTACAATGACCATATGTGGACCAGATCCTTAAACTTCAGCATGGAAGCTTTAACTTCCTCGGTTTTACAAATCTGGGTTTGTACTGGTAGTCAGTCTATCAACTTTAATGATATTACATCTCAGTGGTCTTGATCTCAAGAGATGCACCAGTTTCAGTCTCCCCAGCCGACTGGGGCAACGAGGGCCCCCTGCCTTCCTAAGGACGTGGTGGGAGATCTCTTGATTCCTAATTCACCTCATTCTGAGAAAGGACATGACTGGGTATTCAGGGAGGACTGGCACATCTGGTAGAACTTGCCCAGCCCTTTTAAGGGCTACTCATCCCCCTTTGGGGTCCACCTGGCATTCAGCTCTTTCCTGTGGCTCTAAGAATCTACAGCATGTGTAGGGGTCATACCCCAGTAAATAGTCCAGGCAGACTGGCTAGACCAGATTGAGGGAGCCAGCACCCTTAAGCCACTGGTGAGTTAGGGGAGGTCTACCCCAAGTGTGTCAAAACTTCCCCTGGCCCATTGGGTGGAGGAGAATGATTTGTTCCAGCAGACATGAAGGCTGCTGAAGTGGGAGCACTTAAACTTGGTCAGACACAGAAAACGCCAAGATCATCCTCTGTATCCAGTGCCAATTTTTCTTGCCATTGGATTCTGACTCTGAAAGTTATAAAGCTGATAACTTCATGCAACTCTGCCTTATTTAAATCACTCTAGGATGTCACTTTTGTTTGGTTTTTCAAAAAAGAAAGACAAACAACAATTTACCCTCCCATGCTCATTTACCTTTAGGAGGGGTTTACTAGAGAAAATACAAGATGGTAACTAAGGCTACTTTTAGAAATGAAGTTTGAAAATAAATTTTTTTTTCTATTTTTCTCTTCATCCAGAACAAAACTACTTTTGTAGTTTCCTGGGCCTACAAAAGCCTAGCAATAACTAAACCTGGGAAGGTAATATGAGGGTATTGGCCTTTGTCCTTTGTTTACCAAATTGCTTTTTTTCCCTTTTTTCTTGATTCACTTTTCAAAAAAAAAAAAAAAAACGGGGGGGGGTATTAAAAAGAAAAACCAACAATGAACTATCTAGATGGAGGACAATTCAAAAATAAATGCCTTCCCCAACTTTGCCCGGTTTTTCATTCCTGGCAAGAGATAACTAGTTATCTTTTTGTGATATCTCAGGATAATTGGACATTAATAAGAGACTGATGATGAAATACTGAAACATACAATTATTCTCATCAGATATCCTGATGTAGCCAAGAGGAAATCTGTCTGCAGAATGCCTAAATTCAGGTCTTCTCTATAACATGAGAAATTTAACACATCTTAGTGAGTCACTAGCAGGAAAGTTGTCATTCATTCACTTTCATTTGGGTGATGACTGACTCCCTTCTAGCATTTTATGAGGAACTTTCCCATTTAAATGTCTATGGCAGAGGGCAGAAGGGATCCTCCCTCTTAATGCAAAACAATTGTAATTGAAGCATTCACTCTGGTGAAGGCGGAGCAAATCTGCCAAAAGCCTAGCCATTTGTCTCACTTTGCTTTCAGATACAATCCTGTCAAATGAGAACTGGCATTTTTCTTTTTTCTTTCTTTCTTTCTTTTCTTTTCTTTTTTTTTTTTTCTTTTTTTAAGAGAACTGATTTATATTTGCCTTTTTGACAGTGCCCTTCTGTATAATTAGAAGGGGGTTTAAAGAATTGTCACTATTATTTATTTTTATTTTTTGTGGGATTTAGTGTGTATATGGGTGTTTATCTTTGTCATTGTTGTTGCTGCATTTTAAGAAACCTAAGTCTGTTTTATAAAGGCTCTTTGTGTTTCCAGGAAGAAATAATTATATATCCACAATGGTCATTTTGGTATAATTTAGATGGATGATTGATCACAAGAGAGCTCATTCCTCTGGATAACTGTGTGCAGGGCAGAGGCCACAGGTCCCCATTTCTAAGATTTGTCAAGTTCATTGACAAGGTCACTGGGTGATTAATGATTCATAATATGTTCATCTGGGACAGGTGCTGTGCTCAAGTCCCTCTGAACAAAGGCTGGTTATGCAATACTAAGACAACTGTGGAGCTTTCTCTCAGACTTAGGTAATTCTGCAAGATGACACAATTCATACTCTAGTTAGCTGGATTTAGAGGATATTTCTAGAGCCAGTAATCTCACTGACCTTTGAAGCTGTACGATGGTGGACACATATTCTGAGGACAGAAAACTTGTAAAAACCCTGAAATTCTCATTTATCAGTCTTATGAATTTGTTGTTTGTTGTTGTTTAGTCGTGTGTCTCTTTGGGATCTCACTTTTGGATTTTCGTGTCGAAGAGACTGGAGTGGTTTGTCATTTCTTTCTCATTTTACAGATGAAAAACTGAGGAAAACAGGATTAAGTGACTTACCCAGGGCCAAACAGCTAGTAAATGTCTGAGGCTGGATTTGACCTCGGGTTTTTCTGATTCCAAGCCCAGGGCTCTTTCCATCTAGCTGCTTGTGAATTTGATTAACATGAATCAAATATATATCATAATCAGGAATTCTTTAACCTGGAGTCCTTGAACTTGTTTTTAATATTTTGACAATATTAATATAATTGAGTTTCTTTATAATCCTATATATTTTATACATTTAGAAACATTATTCTCAGAAAGGGTCCATAGATTTCATCTGATTGCCAAAGAGAGCCATGACATAAAAAAGTAAAAAAAATATCACTGGCCCTAACCCCTGGATAGATAGAGTTCCTGAACCTTGCAA